>NW_026652278.1:46946393-47451393 GCF_009828535.3 Hylobates moloch
GCCTTTTCTGCATCTATTGAGATAATCATGTGGTTTTTGTCTTTGGTTCTGTTTATATGCTGGATTACATTTATTGATTTGCGTATGTTGAACCAGCCTTGCATCCCAGGGATGAAGCCCACTTGATCATGGTGTATAAGCTTTTTGATGTGCTGCTGGATTCGGTTTGCCAGTATTTTATTGAGGATTTTTGCATCAATGTTCATCAAGGATATTGGTCTAAAATTCTCTTTTTTGGTTGTGTCTCTGCCTGGCTTTGGTATCAGGATGATGCTGGCTTCATAAAATGTGTTAGGGAGGATTCCCTCTTTTTCTATCGATTGGAATAGTTTCAGAAGGAATGGTACCAGTTCCTCCTTGTACCTCTGGTAGAATTCAGCTGTGAATCCATCAGGTCCTGGACTCTTTTTGGTAGGTAAGCTATTGATTATTGCCACAATTTCAGAACCTGTTATTGGTCTATTCAGAGATTCGACTTCTTCCTGATTTAGTCTTGGGAGGGTGTATTTGTCGAGGAATTTATCCATTTCTTCTAGATTTTCTAGTTTATTTGCATAGAGGTGTTTGTAGTATTCTCTGATGGTAGATTGTATTTCTGTGGGATCGGTGGTGATATCCCCTTTTTCATTTTTTATTGCATCTATTTGATTCTTCTCTCTTTTCTTCTTTATTAGTCTTGCTAGCGGTCTATCAATTTTGTTGATCTTCTCAAAAAACCAGCTCCTGGATTCATTAATTTTTTGAAGGGTTTTTTGTGTCTCTATTTCCTTCAGTTCTGCTCTGATTTTAGTTATTTCTAGCCTTCTGCTAGCTTTTGAATGTGTTTGCTCTTGCTTTTCTAGTTCTTTTAATTGTGATGTTAGGGTGTCAATTTTGGATCTTTCCTGTTTTCTCTTGTGGGCATTTAGTGCTATAAATTTCCCTCTACACACTGCTTTGAATGTGTCCCAGAGATTCTGGTAGGTTGTGTCTTTGTTCTCGTTGGTTTCAAAGAACATCTTTATTTCTGCCTTCATTTCATTATGTACCCAATAGTCATTCAGGAGCAGGTTGTTCAGTTTCCATGTAGTTGAGCGGTTTTGAGTGAGTTTCTTAATCCTGAGTTCTAGTTTGATTGCACTGTGGTCTGAGAGACAGTTTGTTATAATTTCTGTTCTTTTACATTTGCTGAGGAGAGCTTTACTTCCAACTATGTGGTCAATTTTGGAATAGGTGTGGTGTGGTGCTGAAAAAAATGTATATTCTGTTGATTTGGGGTGGAGAGTTCTGTAGATGTCTATTAGGTGCACTTTGTTTAGAGCTGAGTTCAATTCCTGGATATCCTTGTTAACTTTCTGTCTAGATGATCTGTCTAATGTTGACAGTGGGGTGTTAAAATCTCCCATTATTATTGTGCGGGAGTTTAAGTCTCTTTGTAGGTCACTCAGGACTTGCTTTATGAATCTGGGTGCTCCTGTGTTGGGTGCATATATATTTAGGATAGTTAGCTCTTCTTGTTGAATTGATCCCTTTACCATTATGTAATGGCCTTCTTTGTCTCTTTTGATCTTTGTTGGTTTAAAGTCTATTTTGTCAGAGACTAGGATTGCAACCCCTGCCTTTTTTTGTTGTCCATTTGCTTGGTAGATCTTCCTCCATCCCTTTATTTTGAGTCTATGTGTGTCTCTGCACGTGAGATGGGTTTCCTGAATACAGCACACTGATGGGTCCTGACTCCTCATCCAGTTTGCCAGTCTGTGTCTTTTAATTGGAGCATTTAGCCCATTTACATTTAACGTTAGTATTGTTATGTGTGAATCTGATCCTGTCATTATGATGTTAGTTGGTTATTTTGCTCATTAGTTGATGCAGTTTCTTCCTAGCCTCGATGGTCTTTACAATTTGGCATGTTTTTGCAGTGGCTGGTACCGGTTGTTCCTTTCCATGTTTAGTGCTTCCTTCAGGAGCTCTTTTAGGGCAGGCCTGGTGGTGACAAAATCACTCAGCGTTTACTTGTCTGTAAAGTATTTTATTTCTCCTTCACTTATGAAGCTTAGTTTGGCTGGATAGGAAATTCTGGGTTGAAAATTCTTTTCTTTAAGAATGTTGAATATCAGCCCCCACTCTCTTCTGGCTTGTAGAGTTTCTGCCGAGAGATCAGCTGTTAGCCTGATGGGCTTCCCTTTGTGGGTAACCCGACCTTTCTCTCTGGCTGCCCTTAGCATTTTTTCCTTCATTTCAACTTTGGTGAATCTGACAATTATGTGTCTTGGAGTTGCTCTTCTCGAGGAGTATCTTTGTGGCGTTCTCTGTATTTCCTGAATCTGAATGTTGGCCTGCCTTGCTAGATTGGGGAAGTTCTCCTGGATAATATCTTGCAGAGTGTTTTCCAACTTGGTTCCATTCTCCCCGTCATTTTCAGGTACACCAATCAGACGTAGATTTGGTCGTTTCACGTAGTCCCAAATTTCTTGGAGGCTTTGTTCATTTCTTTTTATTCTTTTTTCTCTAGACTTCCCTTCTCGCTTCATTTCATTCATTTCATCTTCCATCTGCGATACCCTTTCTTCCAGTTGATCGCATCTGCTACTGAGGCTTCTGCAATCTTCGCGTAGTTCTCGAAACTTGGCTTTCAGCTCCTCCATCTCCTTTAAGCCCTTCTCTCCATTGGTTATTCTAGTTATCCATTCTTCTAATTTTTTTTCAAAGTTTTTAACTTCTTTGCTATTGTTTTGAATTTCCTCCCGTAGCTCAGAGTAGTTTGATCATCTGAAGCCTTCTTCTCTCAACTCATCAAAGTCATCCTCCATCCAGCTTTGTTCCATTGCTGGTGAGGAACTGCGTTCCTTTGGAGGAGGAGAGGTGCTCTGCTTTTTAGAGTTTCCAGTTTTTCTGGTCTGTTTTTTCCCCATCTTTGCGGTTTTATCTACTTTTGGGCTTTGATGATGGTGATGTACAGATGGGTTTTTGGTGTGGATGTCCTTTCTGTTTGTTAGTTTTCCTTCTACCAGACAGGACCCTCAGCTGCAGGTCTGTTGGAGTTTACTAGAGGTCCACTCCAGACCCTGTTTGGCTGGGTGTCAGCAGCGTGGCTGCAGAACAGCGGATTTTCGTGAGACCACCAATTCAGCTGTCTGATAGTTCCTCTGGAAGTTTTGTCTCAGAGGAGTACCTGGCCCAGTGAGGTGTCAGTCTTTCCCTTCTGGGGGGGTGCCTCCCAGTTAGGCTGCTCAGGGGTGAGGGACCCACTTTAGGAGGCAGTCTGTCCGTTCTCAGATCTCCAGCTGCGTGCTGGGAGAACCACTACTCTCTTCAAAGCTGTCAGTCAGACAGGGACGTTTAAGTCTCTGGAGATTCCTGCTGACTTTTTGTTTGTCTGTGCCCTGCCCCCAGAGGTGGAGCCTACAGAGGCAGACAGGCCTCCTTGAGCTGTGGTGGGCTCCACCCAGTTCGAGCTTCCTGGCTGCTTTGTTTACCTAAGCAAGCCTGGGTAATGGCGGGCGCCCCTCCCCCAGCCTCGCTGCCGCCTTGCAGCTTGATCTCAGACTGCTGTGCTAGCAATTAGCGAGACTCCGTGGGCATAGGACCCTCCGAGCCAGGTGCGGGATACAATCTCCTAGTGTGCCGTTTTCCAGGCCCGTTGGGAAAGCGCAGTATGAGGGTGGGACTGACCCGATTTTCCAGGTGCCGTCTGTCACCCCTTTCTTTGACTAGGAAAGGGAACTCCCTGACCCCTTGCGCTTCCCAAGTGAGGCAGTGCCTCGCCCTGCTTCGGCTCGCACACAGTGCGCTTCACCGACTGTCCTGCACCCACTGTTTGGCACTCCCTAGTGAGATGAAACCGGTACCTCAAGCAGAAATGCAGAAATCACCAGTCTTCTGTGTCGCTCGGGCTGGGAGCTGGAGACCGGAGCTGTTCCTATTCGGCCATCTTCGGCACCACCACATGCGTTTTTTTACTTTTTAATAATAGCCATCTGACTGGTGTGAGATGGTATCTCATTATGGGTTTTATTTCCATTTCTGTAATGATTAGTAACATTGGGCATTTTCTCATATGCTTGTTGTCCATTTGTTTGTCTTCTTTTGAAAAGTGTCTGTTCATGTCCTTTGCCAACTTTTTAATGTGGTTGTTTGTTTTTTGCTTGTTAATTTGTTTAAGTTCCTTAAAGATCCTGGATATTAGATCTTTGTTAGATGCATAGTCTGCAAATATTTTCTCCCATTTTGTAGGTTGTCTGTTTACTCTGTTGATAGTTTATTTTGCTGTGAAGAAGCTCTTCAGTTTAATTAGTTCCAATTTGCCAATTTTTGTTTTTGTTGCAGTTGCTTTTGATTTCTTCATCATGAAATCTTTGCCAAGGCCTATGTCCAGGATAGTATTTCCTCTGTTATCTTCCAGAGTTTTTATAGTTTTCTGTTTTACATTTAGGTCTTTAATCCATCTTAAGTCAATTTTTAGGTATGGTATAAGGAAGGGATTTAGTTTCAGTCTTCTGCATATGGCTAGGCAGTTATCACAATTATTCCATTTTATAGGATAGGAAACAAGATTTTCTTGGCCACTGTATTGGTTCATTCTCATGCTGCTGTGAAGAAATATCCAAGACTGGGTAGTTTACAAAGAAAAGAGGTTTAATTGACTCACAGTTCTGCATGGCTAGGAGGGGCCTCAGGAAACTTACAATCATGGCAGAAGGCACCTCTTCACAGGACAGCAGGAGAAAGAATGAGTGCAAACAGGGGAAATACCATATGTTTATAAAACCATCATATCTCATGAGAATCACTCATTATCACCAGAACAGCATGGGAGAAACTGCTCCCATGATTCAATTACCTCCACCTGGTCCCACCTTGACCTATGGGGATTATTACAATTCAAGGTGAGATTTGGGTGGGGACACAGAGTCAAATCATATCAGTAGCCCAATATATTAAAATATTCAGAAAAATGGTGTTGGGAGGGAGGTCTATTGTTGCCCCAGTATTTGGTTTCCAGGCAGCTATTTACATGAAGTACTCTCACATTCTTCAAACTTACCTAGTTCTGTCTCATTCTGAGTGATGAAGGTTTGATAAGGTGCAGTTACACCTAGTCTGTACCAACTTTCACTCTAAAGAATATGAAGGAACTTGTTTGTCTATGTGTCTGTCACAGTATTAGTGACTTGCTTTAGAGAATCTTGTGACTCATGAATAGCTCCACTATCTATCCTTGCCTTGGGACTTTGTCATGCCCAGTGTTGATGACAGTCACTGAAATTCTGACAGGTTGAATCATTCATTATTACCTTGTCTGCAGAAGAACTTCTGATCTTTTGCATATCATCATTTTATTCTTCTTTCACTTGCGATTATGGATATTTGTAAAATCTATTCAACATCTCTGATAAATCATTTTCGATAACTACATATTATTCCATTTCTTGAATATTTTTTCATTTCTTAATCAACCTTCTAATCTTGGTGATTTAGGTTGTTTACAATTTACAACTGTAATATATTGCTGAAATAAGTTTCTTGTATTATTTATTTAGGATAAAATCACAGAAATAAAATTATCACTCACATGGTAGGAACATTTGTAAGGAACTTGATACATGGTTTCAAATTGGAAAAGTTTTCTTAAGTTTATAAAATTAACATTACTCTATAAGTTTCCTGACAGCAGAGATTTTATCTTTTTAAACTATTGTTTCCTGACACTTCAAGTAGTTTCCTAACACCTAAAAAAGCCTGGCATATTGGTATAAAATAAATATTTTTGCCTGACTGATTTATGACTCTACTTTAGTTGTAACAATTAAGTTATTCCCAGATGAACCTAGAACAAAGCTATCAATAAAACATCAACTTTGTTTGTGTACCAAACTGTGAAGATAAGACAGGAGGAAATAAATCTGCTATCTACCTTTTGTGTTTTTCAACCCTTCAGCAAAAGTAAGTAGGATCTGGATATGTCTTCAAGTGGAATCTTTGGTTTTGTAATCTTTTTTAAAAAATTGGTTGATTCTCAACTTTTGTAGGTGATGACGGTGATGGTAGTAGTGGTAGAGGTGTGTGGGTGTGTGTGTCTGTGTGGGTGTTGTGTATGATGAGGATGTGGGCAGAGATTTCCCCTTCCCACTTATCAGTTTAAATTAGTATCTAATCACTTAGGCTTTGGATACTTTTGTGATTTCTTCAATTACTACTGAACTGAAAGGACATAGTTGCTGTTAGAGTTTGCAACCTGGGATTTGACCTAGATATACACTTATAATGAATCTCTGTGACCTTTTTAAAAAGATGTATTTGTTTTGCTCAAATTGCCTGTAGAATTGTGAATTGGAATGGTACTTTATTTTTTTAGTTGCAAACCTGTCTCAAGACATCCCAAGTTCTGAGCACTAGATGGCATGGTAGAGTTATCATACTATTCTTGGAAAAGAAAGCACTCCAAAGCATTGAAATTTTCTGCCTTGGGAAAAATAAACAACTGAAGTAACAAAATATAGTTTGCTATAGGAACAAGCATGACTTATCTTCAAGCCTTTAAAAACTATTAACCGAGTATATATTACACTCCCCTTTCCTAACTTAAGAGTAATAATGCTTGTCAAAAAAACCTTAAATATAGAAAGAAATAAAAGTGGAAAATGACTTATAATCTCATTACCCAGAAATATTCACTGTTAACCTTTTGATAAATTTTCTTGAGATTTTGAGACTCCTTGATGCATATGTAAACATTTATAGATAGATAGCTATAGATAGATGTTGGGAAAATGCCATTTTATAATATGCATATTTATAGAGAAATATAGGTAGATATTTGGAAAATGCCATTTTGTAAAATGCATTCTATCAAATAAATGAAAGACATTTTTTCATGTCACTATAAATAAATTATCATAAAAATAGTTATAGTTGCAGTGTTTTACATAGAATATATTTATCATGGCCAGGGGCAGTGGCTCACACTTGTAATAGCAAGAAAGTACAAGATCCTGTCTACAAAATCGTAGTCCCAATTACTCAGGAGGCTGGCATGGGAGGATCACTTGAGCCTGGGAGGTCCAGGCTGCAGTTGAGCTATGATTGTGCCACTGTGCTCCAGCCCCAGCCTGGGTAACAGAGTGAGACCCTGTCTCAAAAAAAAAAAAAAAAAAGAATATATTTATCATAACTATTTATTTAGCCAATTTATCATTGTAACTTCAGGTTGTTTTAGAATTTTTGCTATTATAACATTGCTGAAATTAGCATCCTTATTCTTAATACCTCTTTATACTTTTCCAATTATTTCCTCAGATTAAATTTCTAGGTAAAGTGTTATACATACTTAGATTTGACTTATTTTATCTTATAAAAGTGACCCCAAAGAGTTTACTTGCACCTTACACCATACAAGGACACAATGTGAAGATGGCCATCTGACCCTTATTGTCAGATTTTCCACCAAAATTATTAAATCAATTTACTTCTATTACTGCCTAAAGTACTTGAGAATCCCATTTTCTCAACATTTTTGCCAACATTGGGTATTTTTATTTTTTTGAGTGTTTTTCAGTATGAGAATTGAACAATTAATATTGCGTTGTTTTATTTTGCAGGCTAAAAAATTATTAGTGAGGTTACACATTTTTTTTCTTTTACCATTTATATTTCTTTCTTGTTGAAACATATGCTTGTATGATCTGGTGACTACTCCTTTGGGATGTTTGTCTTTTTCAATAGATTGTTAAAAGTTTATTTTATATTTGAGACACTGACTGTTTATATTTTATGTGCTGCCAATTTTTGATCAGTTTGTAGTTTTCTTTTCCTTGCTAATAGTATTTCTGTTCTTTCGCTTGTGTGCATTTGTATGTGACTTGCAGAAGTTTGACATTTTTACAGCATCAAAACTATTAATCTTTTCTTTGGTGCTTTTTGTTTTTGATGCTGTGCTTACATACCATATCAAGACTGTAAAAGAATTTGGCTCTGAGTAAGAGACATATGTGTTCTTTATAGAGTAAAATACTATAACAAAAGTTATAGTTATAATGCATTTACTTTTGTCAGCCAATGATGAATTTGTCATATATTAATATATTTAGAACTTCCTAAATTCATTTATATTTTCACTATATAACCTGCTTAGTTTATTGTCTGTGGTTTATTGTCTTTGTATTGGAAAATGCTGTTCGCAACATATTGTACTTCCAACCTCCAGTTAGGATTGAAAATTTTAAAATCTCTTCTCTGCTATTGTCTTCCCTACACAGAAGCCCTTAAAATTACAACTAAAAGGTCATCTACCTCTAACCAAAGTCTCTAATTATTGACTTCCTTTTTGTTTACATTGCTTCCCTCATGCTTTTTAAAATAAATGTCTGTTCAAGTTGAAGCCTAGGCTGCCCTTCACTCCCCCTCAGATTAATAACATTGTTGAATATAAGAATCGAACTTTGTTGATACCACAGTAATGTTCTAGTGGGTAAGACCTAAAGGTTTTTTGTTTTTGTTTTTACCTTATCTTAAAAGAAATCTAGACTAATTTGAGTGAGAAATATGTCGAAAAACTTTTGCTATGGATTGAATGTTCGTGTCCCCCTTACTCCAAATTCATATGTTGAAATTTAATTCCCAATGTGGTGATATTTGGAGGTGGGAATTTTAGGAGGTGATTAGGTCATGAGAAGTGGAGCCTTTATGAATGGGATTACTGATTTCAAAAAAGAGACGCCAGAGAATTCACTTGCCTCCCCTACCACGTGAGGACACAATGAGAATATAACCATCTGTGAACCAGGTACCACATTTGCTAGCACCTTAAACTAGGATTTCCCAGCCTTCAGAACAATGAGAAGCAAACATCTATTGTTTTAAAGCCACCCAGTCTATGATATTTTGTTATAGCAGCCCAAGTGGACTAAGACACTCTTCAAAGAGAAAGTGTATCATTCTTATAGTCCTGTATTAAAGGAAATGGCCCTTGGTAGTTTCTTGAGGATTTGTTCATTCATCTATCCATTCAAAATATATTCTTCAGCACTTACTAGGTGCCAGGCTCTGGGGATATGATAGTAAATAACAATAGATATGATCTTAGTTAATATGAATATTAGAGTGTGGGGATATGTGAGAAAACATAAAAAATGTAACAATCACATCATTAATGTAGCCTTTCAAAGACAGAAATATGGACCTATGAGACTGTATAGCAAAGGATCCTGACATGGACAGGAATCAGGAAAAGCAGAGTCCTGAAGATTGGATAGAAGTTATCCAGATGAAGAGACACCATCCAGCTGTTCATGCAAGAGATTATTTCATTGAAAGGACTTGTAGCAGGAAAGTTCTTGGCATACTCGAGGGTCTGAAATGAGGCTGATGTGACTGGAACAAAGAAACATTATGCAAAACGAAGGTAGGGTGATAGACAGAGGCTGGACTAGACATGCAGAGCCACATTAAAGATGATGCCATTCACAATTCCAAGAGTGATAGGAAATCATGGAAGGGTTTTAAGTGGGAAGGTGGGGAGGTGACCTGATAGGGGCTATCTTTTGTAAAGCTCACTGTGACTGTGGTATTGGGAATCAACTGAAAGGGGGCCAGAGTAGATGACAGGGAATAATATGAGGGCCCCTGCAGTGGCTCAAGAGAGCGATGGTGGTACTGCAAACTATGGTGGTGGCTGCAAAGAGCATGAGATGTAGATGGATTTTAGAGGCATTGAGAAAGTGAGATTGATGGAGCCAGGAGGTAGATTGAAAATAGGTTTAAGGCAGAAGGATATGTCAAGGATGGTTCCTTGATGCTTTTGTAACTAAATGGACAGTGATGGACAGATAGGTTAGAGGCAGAATAGCGTAAGTTAAGTCCAGAATATATTGCATTCGAGATGACTTGGAGACATAAAAGTGGAAATGTCAAATTGGCAATTAGATATCATCTCTGGAATTCAAATGAGAGATTGAGGCAAGTGATATACATTTGGAAATCAGTGACCCATGTGTGTGAACTGAAGTGATGGGCATAGTAGAGATTATGTAAGGAGAAAGATAGTGGGAAAAAAGAAAAAGGCCTAAGCCTCAACCTCAAGGATATCCAACATTTAATGACTACACAGAGGAGTATCTGGAGAGGTGGTAGGACATCTAGGAGAGTGTGGTGTCCCTGTATCATGGGTAACCACATTCTATTTGCTGTGATCACATGACCTTGATCATAGATACTGGATGAAGGGTAGGCATTTGAACTAAGTACAGCTAGTCTGCAGGCTAACCAGAAGCACATGAGGCTTTCCAACACAGATAATCTTCCCAGCAGGGCTGTCTACTGGATAGTGGGTGAATGAACAAACTAGATCCTCTGCCTTGGAGATGTTGAATGCCAGACCCACAAAAGGAGGGCATCCCTGATAGGAAGAGCAGAAGCCAATGACTTACAGAAAGGAGCAGAGGCAGAGGGTAGCTGTGTTACAATCATGGCAAAGTACGAAAGAAGGAGTCCCTGCTGCTCAGGGGAAGCAGACAACCCAGTGTCTAGAGTTATGTTGAGTTGTAAACAAGCTTCTAGTATCTGAATTATATTTCACTCCATGCAAAGCCAAACTGCATGGCTATTTATAAGTTTTTGTAAGCAGAAGCTACTTAGTGATCCATCTCATCATTTTTATTTCTATGTGTATTTTATAAGACGACTTACTGCAGGGGAACCCAAGTCTGTTTCTTACAATTTAAACTGTTCCCTCACCCTCCTTCTTCAGGTCCTCCCATGCACTTTTATTTTTCATTCTTGTTCTCACATGAACTTTATCCCCTCGCCCTCTACCAGCTTCACTTTGATTATGTCCTCACATATTATGTGGACCCTTTTAAGTACAAACTCCTATAAAACCCATAAAGCATTACCCACTAATGCAGCTCTGAAGTGGTTTTGCATTTAAAAAAAAATCATGGTCTGACATAAACTTAGAGAATGAAATAGTGAAATGGAGCCTCAGAAGTGTGAGGGAGTGGGATGGGGCTGGATGATGAGAAATTACTAATGGATACAACATGTCTTATTTGGATGATGGATACTCTAAGAACTCTGACTTGACTACTATGCAATCTATGCATGTTAACAAAATTGTAATTATAGCCCATACAGTTATACAAATAAAAAATAAATAAAGACGTTCTTCCTCACTAAAAAAAAATGGTCTGAAAAGGAATTTCAATTTTTTCTCTTTAGTGGGGTCAAAGCACTTTGTCCACACCAACTCCTATCAAACTTTCTTCCCCGTTGGATTCTCTAGCATGTCTAACCTCAGGATGGGTCTCACTGTCTTAATTTCAACAGACAGTGGCAGCACCAAGAGGTGACTAGAGGGGACTTTGGCTAAAATGATCAAATGTCCAGGGCTTTGTACCTGTTGGTTCATCATAATAATTAATGCCACCTCTTTCCACTTACAAAATTGCCTTAGCTTGGGCTGTAAACTTTGTGGTCACTCTCGCTTACTCCCCCTCTCCTCTCTCTTGATCCCAATTTCCATCAACCTTCCCCAAAAGTAAACATATAATCTAAGCTCTCTTCTTGTATGATGGCCCCACATTTTCTTTGCTCACATTAAAGTCCCTTAAGTGAGTATAATTCTTCTCTAATGACTTCTCCTTGCTTTCCTCAGAGATCAGAGAAAAGAAAAGGAGGAAAGCTGTGAACCCCCACAAATTCATAACTTTATCTTGTCACATTCCTCTTTTCCTCTATATTTTTATCTTCCCATCTCTTCCTATCCTTCCTAAAGCTTGGCAGCTCATTACTGTTATTAGAGAGAAAGCCCCATCCTCAATGACTAGAATATGCCTCTCTCATTCTTCCCTGGATTTATTATGTGGAGGTATCAGTATGGCTGTGGGTGAAAGCAAAGGCTCTGGAGTCAGCCTGGGTGTGAATCCTGGTCCCACCATTTACAAACTCTGTGCCATTGGGCAAAATACTTCCACTCTCAAGGCCTCCCTTTCTGCATCAGTACAATGAGTGTAAGGAGAGTATATGCCTTACAGGACTCGAAGCTTAAACATGATGATACATATAAAGCACTTCGTTTCTGGCAGGTTTCAAATGCTAATTATATGTTGGATATTAGTATTATAATCCGTTTCCATGCTAGAGGTTCATCCTCTTTTTAAAACCACCATCTTCAAATTAGCACTGATGTCACCTGCCCTCGTTTAACACCCTCCTATTTGGCCTTTCCCTGAAGACTTAAACACATGCATATTGTTTTTCTCATTCCCAGGGACTTTTCTGAACTTAGTCTCCATCCCCTGAGCACCTTGACTTCATGATCCTGTGCCCATTGAGACTTCTTTCACCTTCATGTCTTTTCCACACCAGGTAAGAGAATTAATATTCTCAAATATACAAAGCAAGGCTGTGACTCATTCACTGGCCATAGTCTCCTCTCCTCTTTCGTTTATTAGCAACCCCCATGGCTAAGTTGTAGATCCAGGATGAAAATCTAGGTTTTTCTGATTAAAAATTCATGATTTAGCTCTTATGTTTTACTATATTTTCAATCACAATCGACTATTAGTCTCTTCTCTTACAATTTTGTGTTGAATCAGTCTTTCCTCCTGTCCCGAGTCAGATTTTTTTTTTTTTTTAATGGGATCTCACTCTGTCACCAGGCTAGAGTGCAGTGGCATGATCATAGCTCACTGTAGGCTCAACCTCCCAGGCTCAGGTGATCCTCCCACTTCAGCCTCCTGAGTAGCTAGGACTACAGGCGTGCACCACCACACCCAGCTAATTTTTGTAGACTTGTAGAGACTGGGTCTTGCTATGCTGCCCAGGCTGGTCTCAAACTCCTGGGCTCAAGTGACCTGCTGCCTCAGCCTCTCAAAATGTTAGAATTACAGGCGTGAGCCACCACGCCTGGCCAGGTCAGAGCTTTGGTACAAATGGAAAGTGGGCTTGTCTTTACCCCCTTCAGGTGTATCTCTTTAAAGACTCAATACTAGTTAGTTGCTTGGCATTCCTAAGGGAATATATAGGGAAAGAGGAATAACAGAGGTATGGTTGGCCACTGGATTAGAGCAATTTCTTCTGAGTCAAGTGATACTAATTCAGATACTTTCTTACATGTGGATATTTCATACCCCCCTCTTCCCAAAAGAAGGAATTACCTTCCCCTAGGAGGAGAACCATCTTGAGAATGATCTAGAAGAAAAAATAAAATGGGCTGATGAAAATTATTTTGGGAACAACTTTTAATTATTAGGTTATGTAAGACAGGAAACTCATTATGACTATAAACTTTATACTGGATTCTATGCATAAAATTGGCAAAAGTTCAGATGTATTGCCAATCACTAACTTGAAGATAAGAGCGACTACAAACACTTTCGTTTATTCAAATTTAAACAGAATCAAACTGATGAAGCTCTGCACCACAGAGACCATGACTTTCGTCTTACTCTGTTGTTCCATTCTGGATGGGCCAATGATAGACCTTCACTTGGTCATTTTAGAACCATGTGTGAGACAAGGAGCCTGTTAACCTGGTTATGAAGCATCAGCTCAGGAAACAGATGTTTTATTTAGAAAGTCTGTCACTAATAACAAAATGAATATTTTTATTTTTTAATTGAGTCTTTTAAAACTAAATGAACTGGGCATAAATACTTCTGCTTTTCAAAAGTGTTTCAAAACTTCCCTAGTACTTAGTATAACAGGCTCTACTTACCAAGATTTCATTCCTTTAAAATAGTCCTGATCGAAAGTCATCTGTTTAGTTTATTGTTTATTATTCAAAATATTATTATATTAAAAATGAAAATAAAAAGTTCATAATTACAGATATTTTGAATGCTTTATATTGTTTAAATAAATATTAATTAGTCTTCTTTTTGATGTTGCATTAACTTATTAATTATGTGGCCTTCTAAGTGAGAGTTCTCATTGATTATAGTGATGTATGCTTGTATGTTTTATTTATAATAAGCATTGGGGGCTGTTAGACTCTGATCTCAAAATACCTAAATTTGAGTCCTACTGTTGCCACTCAATAACTCTGACTTTGGCAGCTTATTTAATGGCTTTAAGCCTCAGTTTTCTTCTCTGTAAAATAAAGAAAATAATATTTCCTACTCTGTAAGATTCTTGCGTGTGTTCAAGAGTAAACTGCATATGAAGCCTACTACCTAGCATAACAGCCCAATAAATCTCAGAAATAATTGCTATTGTTGTTGTAGAACAGCAACAGTTTAGCACATGTGAAAACCTATATTGCCCTAAGGGCTTCTGATCATGATTCTTTCATCATTTAATGTAAAATAAGCCAGATTAAAAAAAATTAGATGCCCACAGTAGAGAAAAAAGTAGGAAAGTGTCTTATCCCATTGATGGCATAAGAAAAGTCAGACACAAAGTTTCTGTTTGAAAGTCAAATTTGACATCCCAGGATAACACAATAAGTTCTTTCAGATATTCAGTTTTTTGGACTTGAGCAGTTTGCAGAGTTGGCTCATTATAGGCAGATGGTTTTATTGTCAGATTGCAATGATTAAGTAATAAGGGAAATCTTATTTTAAAATATCAGTCTTTGTAGAGTTAGTCCTTAGAGACTGTAGTTGTCATAAAACATCTGAATGGAAAAGTTCTATCAGAGGAAAACATAAGCAGTTTTCTCATAAAAGTTGACTCCATCCTCTTTCTGCCTCCCTAAATTACTTTGTTACAGAGCAACAGCTCAAAGGACTGTCATTTTTGTTTCTTCACTAGTAAAAGAGAGAAAGTAAAACGCAAAGACAAGCCAATTGCTATGGAAAACCAATAAAGAGTAGCCAAAATTTCAGATAACAATCTTTTTTATTTTGAAATGCTTTGTAATAATTTGTTTGCTTTATTTCAATGCAAAAGTTTCCTACATTACACATCTAAACCATTTAAAATATAAATGATTGACTTCAAATGAATGCATAGAGTTTTCCCCCCACATTTTTTACTTTAATGACATAATTAACATACTGCTTATTATCAAAGATGATGCTATTTTGAAGGCCTCAACAATGAATATAGCACAACCAGTAAAGTTTGTATATGATTAATTTATTTTTTATTATTTATTTATTTATTTTTGAGACAAGATCTTGCTCTATTGCCAAGGCTGGAGTACAGTGGCATGGTCTCAGTTCACTGCAACCTCTGTTTCCCAGGCTCAAGGGATCCTCCCACCTCAGCCTCCTGAGTAGCTGGGACTACAGGCAGGTGCCAGCATACCTGGCTAGTTTTTTGTACTTTTTGTAGGGACAGGGTTTTGCCATGCTGCCCAGGCTGACCTTGAACTCCTGGACTCAAGGAATTTACCTGCTTTGGCCACCCAAAATGCTGGAATTTACCTGCTTTGGTCACCCAAAATGCTGGGATTACAGGCATATGCCACCATACTTGGCCTCATGTGATGGATTTATATTATTGGCACCACTGAGTTATACTCCTCTCTCACACAGCCGTTTGTTGGAGAGCTTCTCTGTTTAACAGTTTATCTATTTCTCAGCTACAGCTGGCAGGAAATTCTAAGAGAGGGGATAGCTGGATGGAAGGAGGAATTGAGTTTCTCATCCTCAGCAATATGGAGACTATCCCCTTTACTTCTATCTCTGGTAGAATTCTGTATATATATATATACACTATATATAAAATATATAGTATATATATAATATATAGAATATATAGGCTGGGCACAGTGGCTCACGCTTGTAATCCCAGCACTTTGGGAGGCGGAGGCGGGCGGATCACGAGGTCAGGAGATTGAGACCACGGTGAAACCCCGTCTCTACTAAAAATACAAAAAATTTAGCCAGGCGTGGTGGTGGGCGCCTGTAGTCCCAGCTACTCGGAGAGGCTGAGGCAGGAGAATGGCATAAAATTTTATCCTCTGGGTCCTGTTATCCTTCCCCTACTTCTCTAAAAAGGACAACTCTCCGTGAAACCACTAGTTCCTCACAATCAGGCAAACTCTAAATCCCAATTAGGCCCAGCTGGGGCTCTGAGACATATTGAAAACATCTGTCATAAGGAAATTAACTCATTCTCTAAGATTTATAACAGGCTCCCCCTTGCCTTTAGGAACCTGGGAAAGAGTGAGAGAAAGAGATGAAAAAGTAAAAAAAAAATGGTTTGTATGTGAGTTGGGGTCAGGAGTAGAGCATGATAGGAAAAGACGATAAGATGGGGAAAGAAGGAGACAAACATTTACTCAAAGTAAAGCTCAACCAAGAACCTTTTAAGGTTCATTCCTGTATATCACAGTGCTTTTTTGGTACTTTTTGAATTCAGAATGTGTATCCAGGACTGCACAAAGGACAGGGAAGGAGTCAACAGAAAGAGCAAACATATGCTTCTTAAAGGACATGATTTTCTTGAAGACCAGATCTATACAAATGAAACAATTAAAATAACTCAAAACAACATAGGAACAAGTATTGTCATCTGTGGCTTTGAGAACCCCTATACTTTATTGGCTCATTTTTTGCTTTGTTGGGAGGGGTGGTGAGAAAATGACAATATCTAGATCTGCAGGGCAGGCATCATATCAACTCTTCCAGCACTAAGGAGAACAAAAACCCAACCAGTGATTTTAAGTATTAAGTACACAACCATAATTAATCCTACCGAGAAATATTATGTGACAAAAGGCAAATATGTTTTTTCTCATTGTCCTTGAGCTGTAAAATTGAAGGCTACCTTAGCTGCATTATTGGAGAAAGGCTTTCAAGGACTTCTGAAAACATCTGTCCTCCTCTCAGCATTTTTTATTTCTTTAGGCAGAAAAGCATGTTCTCAGTAGAGCTGAAAACTGGCATGAGCTAGAGAGAGATTCAAGCTACTGTAAGGGGCTAAGTAATTGCCCTTGTTATTCAAACTCTACTCATCAGTTTTTGCACCTTTGTGCGGACAACAAATTGATGTGAACAGGCTCCAGGTCCCAAGCTGGAAATATTTCCAGGAGGAATAATTCAATGAACTGAGAAGATACATGTTGCATTTTTCATGAACTGCTTTGGGTTCCTGGAAATGTCAGTTATATAATTATAGTATATTATGTCACTCCTCAGCACCATTACTTGGATAGAACAGAAGTATTTTAGTTCAGCCATGGTACTGTGTAACTATCTGCCTAGAAACACAATTATATCACAAACCTTAATGTATTCCAAACTGAGCAACTGTTCTCTCTCTAAAATCTTTCTATATCCAGTTTTGTCCTAGTGAATGACACTTGCTTAAGTCAAAAATATGAATATTATCTCTTATTCCTCATAGTCTGCCAGTTTTACTATGTAGTGTCTCTCAAACCCATCCACTTCTCTCCATCCTCGCTGTCACTACCCTAGTTAACCTTAATTGCTACTGGATTAATGCAACAGCACCAGGCAAATTTCATGTCTCTGGTGTTTGATACATCTGATCCAATCCATTCTTCACACTGAATCATTCTAAAACATATTACCTTGCTTAAAATCCTTTTAATGACACTTTTAAAATATGTCATTAAAATTCACTTTTTACTTGTTGTACAGTTCTGTGAGTTTTAGCAAATCCATAGAGTTTTGTAACTACTACCACCACAATCAGGATATAGAACAGTTAGCTTCACTTTCAAAAAATTCCCTCATGCTGCTGCTTTGTAGTCAGAACCTTTCCCTAACCCTAACCCTAGATAAGCACTAATCTGTTCTCCGTCTTTATAGTTTTGCCTTTTCCAGAAGGCCATATAAATGGAATGATATAGTATATAACATTTTGCTCTGGCTTTCACTAATCACAGTGTATGTGAGATTCATTCATATTGCTGAATGTATTGATAGTTCATTCCTTTTTATTACTGAGTAGTATTCCATTGCATGCATGTACCTATGGTTTATACATTCATGTATTGAAGGACATTTGGGTTATTTCCTGGTGGGAGTAGTTATGAATACTATTATTATAAGTATTTTCATAAGATTTTTTATGTTTAATATAAGCTTTTATTTCTCTAGGATAAATATCTAGGAGTGGGATTATTGGGCCATATGGCAAGTATAGATAAATGCCAAACTCTTCTCCAAGAGGCTGTACCATTTTTGCATTCCACCGTAATGTATAAGAGCTCAAACTGATCCACATCTTAACCAACACTTGATATTGCCAGGTTTTTTGTTTTTGTTTGTTTGTTTGTTTGTTTGAGATGGACTTTCACTCTTGTTCCCAAGGCTGGGGTGCAATGGCGTGATCTCGGCTCACTGCAACCTCCGCCTCCCGAGTTCAAGCGATACTCCTGCCTCAGCCTCCTTAGTATCTGGGATTATAATCATGCATCACTATGCCCAGCTAATTTTGTGTTTTTGTAGAGACAGATTTCTCCATGTTGGTCAGGCTAGTGTCGAACTCTCAACCTCAGGTGATCCACCCGCCTTGGCCTCCCAAAGTGCTGGGATTATAGGCTTGAGGCTCTGCGCCCAGCCTGACAGGTTTTTTTAAATTGATGGTGTTCACTCTTCATAATATAGCTTAAATATGGTGATATAAACTCAACTATTATTAATACTTCTTATGTTAGATGATAAGGGAATAAGAGAGGAAGAAAACAATATATTTGCTTCACATATATATACAGATACATACATGAATACATATATATACATATACATACAAACATATAAGAAAATAAGGAAGAAATACTCATAACGATTACAGTCGTCATCTCTGTAAGTAGACACATGGTTATAGCTGTCATTTGTAACTATCTTCTGCTAGTATACATGCCATATTTCCTTTGTTCACAGTAATCACTTCAGCTGGTCATGGTTCTTTGCCTGGTAGGCAAAAAACACAACCAAGTAAAATTCCCATTATTTTTGAAGAGTTTGGGCCATTAGCAGTCCTGCCTGAATTGTGATGTTGTGGTTTTGCATTGGCTTTACTCAAAGAACAGGGTAGTACTAAGAGACACCCTAAAAGATCCCCTATGTTTAAGACATACTCTTCCTTGCCTCCCTTGTGTAGCAGCAGTCCAATTTCCCCTTGGTAACCAGGACTGATTACCCCATCCTACACAGTAGCTCCTTTCCTTGCCTGTTAATTCCCAAGGCAGGAGGATCCCAAGGTGACTAGTTAAGATGGTCTTCTTACCTTCTGTTTCAATGAAATTATTGTTGTGTTTCCTAGTAAAAATATTTCTCCCATTGGAGCTAATACATCTATACCAGCAGAACATAAGGTCGCAGGGACAGGAAGCAACCATTGTGCTAGTATATCACCAGGGATAATATGAGTTGTGCCATTTCTACCCATTGATTCTTGGGACCCATGAATCCTGGCCATGGGAGAAACTGTATCATATATTGGATGCTGATTCAGAGCATAGATAGCCTCTTGGAGGTATTGTCACATAATTGGCACTGAAATTGAGTCTTCAGAAAGTATTCCACTATTTTTTTTTTCTTTAAGACGGAATCTTGCTCTGTTGCCCAGGCTGGAGTGCAGTGGTGTGATCTCGGCTCACTGCAAGCTCCGCCTCCTGGGTTCACACAATTCTCCTGCCTCAGCCTCCTGAGTAGCTGGGACTACAGGTGCCTGCCACCACGCCTGGCTAATTTTTTTTTTTTTTTTTGTATTTTTAGTAGAGACGGGGTTTCACCATGTTAGCCAGGATGGTCATGATCTCCTGACCTTGTGATCCACCTGCCTCGGCCTCCCAAAGTTCTGGGATTACAGGCGTGAGCCACCACGTCTGGCCAAGGTATTCCACTATTCTATCAGGCTAGCTGCTTCAGGATGGTGGGGAACCTGGTGAAACCAGTGAATCCTATAGGCCTTGGCCCATTGCTGCACTTCATTAGCTGCGAAGTGATTTCCTTGATCAGAAGCAATGCTGTGTGAAATACTGTGATGATGGATAAGGTTATGGATGGTAGTTTTGGAAGAAGCAGAGAAGACAAATCCAACTCCAGATTAAATGTTTATTCCAGTGAGAACAAAACACTGCCCTTTCCATAAAATAAATGCTCCAGTGTAATCCACTTGCCATCAGGAAGCTGGCTGATCAACCTAGGGAATGGTACCACATTGAGGAATCAGTGTGGATTTCTGCCGCTGGCAGATTGGGCACTCAGCAGTAAAGTAGCCAGATCAGCCGTGGCAAGTGCAAGTAACGGAAACTCGGCTCCAATTGAGCAAGGTAAGGACACTGGGCTACTGTGTGGGTCAGAGGATGGAAATATGACTGTCCCTCAGGAGTCAGAACCCCCGGAATCTCATCCTCACTGATCCCTTTGGATCAGCTTCGTGTGGCCTCTCTTGCTGAGCAGTTCTTTATGATGTTCTTTGCCCACAGTGTAGAACAAAGACACACAACCCTTTCCTAGGTTTATGTTGCTCAGTTTCAGAGAGCACCTAGACTGAGTTGGAATCTTTGACTCTGATCATAAATCTCTGGAGAAAAACTTTGGTCCCACTTTGGCTTGATTCCATCCTCTCTTTCCCTGAACAATCAATTCTGGACAGCAAACTGGGCCATGTTCACCAACATGGATAGAGGGCAGGAAAGGAAGCTTGAAGTGGTGAGGAGGAGAGCATGGGGTGTGGACATACATCATTTTCAGAGAAAGAAGCTGGTGCATGGACAGAAAGGTCAATAGATTTTTCATGATGGAAAAGTCATGTGGTATTTTACCATGGTGAGTACAGGACCCCTTTTTTTACTTTAAAAATTTGATTTAAATGAGAGAGTGTACTTAAAGTGCTTGCACAGTGCCTAACTAAACGTATTATTATTGCTTGATTTGGCTCTGCCATCACAAGAGTACGAACTCACTGAAAATGGTTAATGCTCACTTCATCTGTTTCAGATGGTGGTTTTGAGTTTTAAACAAAATCACATTTGATGGAAGCTAATCGAAAAATGGTACTAGATTAATCTTAATAAATGAAGCACTAAGCACAGCAGTTCCACCCTAGTGTCTCTTCTGTGCTCCAGCCTTGTACCTCCAAAGACTTCCTGGTTATGTCCACTGGGATACCTCAATGACATCTCAAAAGCAACATGGGCAAAACTCCTCTTACCTCCCTAGTCTTCCCTTCTTAGTAACTGTCAACTTTTCCACACTCACACTGTTGTTCAAATTTAATCCAGACAGTTGTCCTGATATCTCTGTCTATCTTACTCCCTGTATCCACATGATCATGAATTCCTATTGATCCAGCCTCTGATTTATCTCTTGAGTTGGTGTAATTGTAGTCTCTTCATTGGATTATTGAACAGTCTCCTGTGTGGTCTTCTTGTTTCCACCACTTCTTCCTCTCTAACCCATTTTCCATAGAGCAGCCAGGATGATCTCATACATTTATTTATTAGGTAACGAGATTCCTGAAAGGTCTATCTGAAGGCAAATATTTTGCTACTTCATCCAACTAAAGGTCACAATAAGTATGAACTATCCCCAATCCTGAATTTATCTCCCAACAATTAGATTATATTTAAGCCTTTAGGAGAAGATGTGCCAATGGACACCTTTTCAAAATAAACATTTCTTAGAAAATATTAACAAGTCTTGCCTTACATTAAAATAAAATTAGTTGTCAACTAAGTTGTTTTGGGTGAATAAGGTCCTAGTTTCAAGAACAATAAGAATGATTATAAAAGTGGCAATGTTTTATGTTTTATCAAACAACTATTAACCTATAACCATGAGACTATTTTTTTGCCCTCAAAATATGTAGAAAAGTCCATGTTTTGGATAGAATATATACACTGTAATTCATCTCATTCAAAATACATGAGTGTTCCAGATACAACTTTTTAGTCTCTTGAAAATTCAGGATTATGGATAGCTCATACGATGCTAATAAGGTCAAATAGGGACAAAAACACTTGCTTTATAATACTAGAATTAAAATAATATTTAAAAAATGACATTATATTTCCCCACAAGACCCCAATTAATTACAAAGCAAAAATAGTAACTTTTGACTAGAGACACCTCACAATCATCACCTTAATACATATCAGAGTAAACATCACCATTAATGGGGAAAATTGGCATCAAATGCCTTCTAATATGATGCATTGAGAAAAACATGATATCCTTGAGTCCTGCCCGTAGTGCAAAACTGAATCAAACCATGAAGAAATATCAGAGAAGGCCAGATTGTCCACTTGTACTCTTAAAAATGTCAATGTCATAAAACACACAAAAAAAGACCAAGAAACAGTTCCAGGTTAAGACCATATAAGCAAATACAATAATTGATCTGGGACTTTTCTTTTCCTATAAATGATTTAATTGGGACAATTGGCAAAGTCTGAGTAAAGTTTGTCGTTTAGATAATGGTATTACTTCAATATTAATTTCCTAACTGTGAAAATTATATTGTGGTTATCTAAGAATGCTCACACTTTTAGGAAATGTACTGATATATTTAGGCATGAAGGAATATCATGTTCACGCTTAACCTCAGACTCAGGGGGAAAAGTGCATGTGTGTGTGTGTATATATGTATATACACACACACACACACACAGAAGGAGAGAGAGAGAGAGAGAAAGTAAAAGCAAATATGGTAAAATGTTAACACTTGGCTAATCCAGGTAAAGGATTTAGGAATTTTTTGTACTATTCCTGCAATTTCATGTTAAATCTGAAGTTATTTCAAAATAAAAAAAATTAAAGGAGAAATAGACTCTACATTTGTCCCTATATAAGAATATTTTAGGGACATAGTCTGCTTAAATTAATATTTTCCCACCTGCCAGATGATTATCCTCTTCCTCAGAAAAACATTCTTCTTTCTCCTATCCATCTATGTTCAAATACAATTTTTCTTTAGTTGCTAATGAGGTTGGTCCCTTCTACCCAAGCTTCAAAGGAAGAAGGAGTAGTCTGTTTTGATAACTTCTATAGAACCAGATTTATATTTATACAGTTTAACATGATGCATACAATAATTTGTCATATAACAATTTTGGTTTTAACTCAGTAGAATTAAATTTACAGAAAACCTGGACTCCATTTGATTTTCACATAGGGACTTGATATTGATTGTTAGTGAAAATTGTGTGTTCCTTGACAATGTTATTACACCTCCCATATACATGGCATACAGGCCAGACACTGGGGAGGGGAGAGTAATGGTGGAGGTGCCCTCATGTTGTTTGCAGTTGCAGTTAAGAAAAAATGTGACATCTGTGTCAGAAGTTACATACCTATGTATGAATCAGGGTGGTCCCAAGGCAGATAATTAATTTACTGTTGAATTATAGACAATAAATATTGATTACATTGTTTTGCATCCAATACAAGTTAAGGAGGTATGTCAAGACCCAAATTATTTGCATGGGCAGAGGATGGCGGGAAAGAGTCTGGGCACAGAGGCCAGACTAAGTTGCATTTGAACCTTGACTCCACTCTTTACTGCTCTCATGGTTCTAGGAATACTCCTTAGGCTCTTCTAGCTCAGTTTCGTCATTCATAAAAGGGAAAAATAATTTCTACCTTAAAGGGTATTGAAAAGAGACAATGCTGGCAAATCACCTGATGTAAACAAGGCATTTATTCATTTAGTGATATAAGCTGAGTGTTCACAGCCTACAAGATTTCCAGAATCTTGTAGGAATAAATGTGTTAATAAAAATTATAAAATCCCTTTTGAAATTCAAAATTTGGATTTATTGAGAGTTGTATTTTTTTGGGGGGGGATGGGGGCTGGGGACAGAGTCTCGCTCTGTCTCCCAGGCTGGAGTTCAGTGGCACCATCTCAGCTCACTGCAAGCTTTGCCTCCCGGGTTCATGCCATTCTCCTGCCTCAGCCACCCAAGTAGCTAGGACCACAGGTGCCCGCCACCACACCCAGCTAATTTTTTGTATTTTTAGTAGAGACGGGGTTTCACCATGTTAGCCAGGACGGTCTCGATCTCCTGAACTCATGATCCGCCCACCTCGGCCTCCCAAAATGCTGGGATTACAGGTGTGAGCCACAGCGCCTGGCCAGAGTTGTATGTTTTAATGTCATTTTGTTTGTTTAATAGAGATGAGGTCTCACTATGTTGAGCAGGCTGGTCTTGAACTCCTGCCCTCAAGCAATCCTCCCACCTTAGCTTCCCAAAGTGTTGGGATTACAGGCATGAGCCATTGTGCCTGGCTAATATCTTTAATGTAATGAAGATTTGAACTCTCAAAGAGAAGCCTGCTTACTGCCTACTAATATTTTAAAACTACCCTACCTGTGGGTATTCAATAAAGTCTAATGGTTATAATTATTTTTAATTTTAAAATGCTCATTGTTTTTCCTAATGTGAGATTCTCCCAACCTGGAATGGATTTTTATTTTCTTCATCTGTAGGACTAAAACAAATAATCATCAGCAAACCATGGACTACATGTGTTAAAACACCACAGAGTAAGGGAAAGTTTTTATAGAAACTTCTTCTCATATGTTCCACTGTGTCCTCTCTCCAACTTTGAACATGACCTTCAATTGTCAGGCTTAAATGTAGTAGTTTTATTTGGCTGTTGAACCTAATTATAATGAATGAAAGGCTCTGAGACTTATCACAGATGAGGTGGTGAGCCGTTTTCAGAAATGCCTTCAAATAAACTTTTGTAGCTTAATATATTTGTGGCACCTAACAGCTGTGTGCTACTCCTAGAAAATTTAATCCCACACACTGATCATTTGGCACAGAAAATAAGATGTGGAGTGGGAAGGGGAACCTTAGATTTAAATTGTGTATACAAATATTTATGTAAGCATAAAACACTATCAACAAACGCGCAGATGCTGCAGTATTTACACTTTGCACGGTGAGAAATCTAAAGATTAATTCTGACATTATTTTCAAAGGGAAGATTCTTTTCACATGAGTTTAAATAGTTTGGATACACTCTATTAAATTTTTTTTTTTTTTACTTTAGGGGTTAGTTATTCCTCATTTATTAAGCAAACATCGAGCTGCTAAAAAAAGACCAAGAACATCTGAAAAATATGGTCCCATTCTTCAAAGAAAAGCTTATAGTTCTGAAGACATTTTATGTGGAAACCTGAAATAATAATAGATCTTTGGAGGACATATTATTTGTTTTTCCTATGGGTTACACATATGGGATTTCAGGTACAGGAAAGATCTACATAGGAAGGGAGAATCAAAAGGGGTTTCTAGAGGGTAAATGTTGAGATGGGACTTAAAGGAAAGATATGATTTATATAGGCAGTGAGCAGGGTCTGATTAAATATTGCATATTTTGTGTGTATAAACTTTGTGTATATCATGCACTGCAATTCACTGTGATTTTTTAAAATTCATAAACTTTGGCTTTTAGAGCACTTTTAAGTTTATGCAAAGTTCATCAGAAAGTATGAAGAGTTTCCAAATACCCCCATTTCCACATATGTTCAACCTCTCCCACTATCAACATCCTGCACCATGGTGGTACATTTGTTACGACTGATGACATGTCACCTCTTGCGTGATACAATTCAACCATCCCTGTTGTATATGAGAAAGCAAAGGCTTAAGGAGGTTAAGTAACTTTCCCAAGATTACTTATCTATGAAGTATCTGAGCTAATATCTGAATCCAAGTCTATATCAATTATTTGCATATTTTATCACTGCCTCTCATACATAAATAAATATAATAAATTAATAAAAACCAGAACAAGTAGCATTGATAATTGTTATCAATTCCCATATGCAGATAGTTTTCTAGCAATGATGTCTATTGCTCTTGTACAAAATGCAGATGGTTTTCTAACAATGATGTCTATTGCTCTTGTACAAAATAATTTTACCTTTTCATGTAAAGAATTAGTTTTTTGTAGCATCTCAGTTACATAAGACTGTGTGAACTCATCCTATTTAGCCAAGATGAAGAATATACACTTAAACCTAAACTATTCTAGGGCTCTCAAAAAACATGTAGTGGCTCGAATGGTGCCCCCTTTCCCCTCCCATTTTTTTCTCCTGGGTGGAAAAAAGTGTGTTCACTCAGAATTTATCAATCTAACTTTACTTAGAAAAACCATATTTGAGGATGTAATTAAGATAAGGATCTTCAAATTAGATCATCCTAGACTAGGGTAGGCCTTATTGAATGTGAAATGCCAAGTGTCCAATGAAAAGGGTCTTTAGAAGACACAGACACAGAGAAGAAGGAAAGAAGACACAAAGAGAAGACCATCTGAAGATGGAAGCAGAGACTGGGGTTGTATAGTTATAAGCCAAGCAATACTTGAAACCATCAAAACCTGGAAGAGGCAAGGTAGGAGTCTCCTCTGGAGCCTTCAGAAAGAGAATAGCCCTGCCAACACACTGATTTTAGATTTCTGGCCTCCAAAACTGAGAGGATATTAATTTCTGCTGTTTTTAAGCCACTAAGTTTGTGATAATTTGCTATAGAAGCTCTAGAAAATTGATGGTCTTGACTTAAAGAATTTCCACCTTCTTTCCTTTCCCTTGACAAGAGTTTGTGTCACTATTGACAGCCATTTCATTTAACATGGCTGTAGCAGTAGACATGGCTGGCTGTGTGTTCCACCTTCCATGGAATAGACTTGTCTTTTCGAAGTAGTTGTCCAGACAGGGGCTACATTTTCCATCACTTCTTTCATCTTGATCAAGTGTATGTCCAGTTCTGGCCAATGAAATATGCGCAAAATTGACGTATGCTACTTCTGAGGGAAGGCACTTAAGAGTGTGTTTTTGTCCTACTTTCTTGAATCATGTCTATTGACTGGATCAAAAGACTCCAAGGATCTAGCAGATGGCAACATCACAAGATGGCATTGCCATTGTCGCTTAACGAAGCACATGAGACTATGGAGGGGAGTGGGTTTTTTTAATTAAAATGGGGTTCTGTCAGTCAGGCGAAAGGGAGGTGGGCAACACACAATATCTACTGCAACTACTTTATTATGTTCATATGCTTGTTACGTTGCTTTGATAGAGTTGCTTTGATGGAATTCAGATATTTGAAAAATACCTTTCCAAAGGACACATTCTTAGCTTCTTGGTAATAATGATAGTATTTAACTATACATTAATATTCAAATGTTAATGAAACACTTTTACTAAATACTCATTTAATTCTTACAAGACCCTTGTCATGTAGCTAAAACCAGTTGAACTAACTAACATTAGAATTAAGAAATTTTGACTTCAAATCCACACCTCTTTCTCTGCAGTACCTCATTTACAAATGGAAATTCTTATTGCCTGGAAGACCTAAGCTTGTCATCTGTAGTGAACGTGTGCTCTTTTTTGCTACCTAGTATGTATTTTCCTTTCTTTTAGTTAATGCTAATCTGAACTTCTGGGAGAACCACCCTTTCTGCTACTCTCAGCCTAACTAGAGTTGACTCTATCCCTGAATCCAGGGATGAACATGTGATTCAGACTGGCCAATCAGAAATGGCATTCCTCTGGCCTGTGGCCCAATATAGGCCAATGAGAGTCAGGTCCAGAACTTTCATTGTGTAGGGGAAAATGTAAGAAGTGCACCGTGGGCAGACATCTTGCTTACCGTGTAGCAGCTAAGAAGCCAGCAGAGTTGACATATCAGACACAGGGAGCCAGAGACGTCTTTTGAGTCCCTGAACCCTGTCAAGTCAGAAGTCAAATTTATTTGTTTGTGGAGTTTTCAGAAGATTCCCTCTTCTGCTTAAACCAGTTCAACTTAGATTTTATCAACTGTTTATGAAATAGTGACTTTTACCTTATGTGGATAACAGTCATTTAAAAAGGAAAAGTAAGATACTCCAGTATCCAGTATCCAGTATCCAGTACAGAGCTATTTCATGCTTAATCACTTCTAGTTTCAGAACTTTGAGCCAGGGACACTGAGCCAGTGTAGCCCCAGGTACAAGATTTGAAAGTTTCCTGCTCAGGATTCTGCATCCTTACTCATGAGGTCTGAGTATTAGGAGCCCCAAACAGGGAGAAGCTCAGTAAAAAGAAAATTTGTTGAATGTTGAGTGAATCTGGGGTAGTATGGACTTCCATGAAGTTCCAAGTATGTATTCTTGCTTTACTATTGAAATAAATTGTTCATAATTCTGCAACAGCTTGTGGCTTAATGTTCAGTAGGATAAACTATTTTTTTTTTCTGTTGCTTTGTAATTACTTGAAGTACACTTTATGGAGAATAACACCCAAAATTTAATTGCGTGACTGTGTTCTTATACATATGGGAGAAGGTATGGGAGGGAGGGTAAAGAGATTCCTTTGCCAAGGGGTGGAATTTTAAAATGCAGTTCATGTGTTGTATTTGCCTTATTGACATTTATCCTTCAATATAACCTAGAGTCAGGCTATTTAGATGATCACCACATCACAGTCAAGAGCTATGAATGATCTTCATTGATTTTGTTATTTCATTTCTTTAGTACATACCCAGCAATTTGCCCATTCAAAATTACAGTTGTGCTATTTCTGAATCTAAGCTGCTTTAGTGTTTATAGGTATGAAAGGAATTTGGGAAATATAATTTTCTGATTATTTGAGAAAGATGAGACTTTTAAAAATGTAACTGACTCAGAAAATTATTTTAATAGTTACAAACAATTTTTTAAAGAATCAGTATAAAATAGCAGTTGATTTCTCCATAATTATCAGAATTATTTATACTTGAGGTCTTGACTAAGTGGGGCTGAAATCAACAAAAGGTCTTGGGCTGTTGGCTTGGAAATCATCCCAGGAAGCTTGTCTTACTGATATGTGTCATGCTTAGCT
This sequence comes from Hylobates moloch, assembly GCF_009828535.3. Classification (NCBI taxonomy): domain Eukaryota; kingdom Metazoa; phylum Chordata; class Mammalia; order Primates; family Hylobatidae; genus Hylobates; species Hylobates moloch. The sequence goes on from NW_026652278.1 coordinate 46,975,113, forward strand.
CCTATGAGATGATCTGGTCCTTTGTAAAACAAGTATCTCTTTCTTCATTCTTTGGAGGCTTGAAGTGAATTTGGCAGTATTCATTAAACACCTTCCAGCTCCTTTCGTTTACCACTCTTCAACATTCAGCTCTGACTGCATCCATTTCAACTTTTTCTGCTCTTTTCTAAGTTGCTTTAATAATGTTAAATCATCCCAATTTTTATCTTTCTCTTCTTGGAAGTGTTTTACTACTGCTGAGGTCTGGACTATACAATTGTTTTATGGCTCTTTCCCTACTGGCATGAGCTGCCATCAAAAACTCATGAAATTTTTTATAGGTTTGGCTGGCATCAATTTTTCCCTGCAAAGGAAGCTGTGGGAACCATAGTGTTTAACTCATGTACTATTCAGTCATCAATTTTCCTCATCACCTTGAGTAATAATTCCTGGAACTTAGGAAACTCCTCACAATTCACATCACGACTGGGCGCCGCCATTGGATCAGAAAAATGAGATGTTTTAAACCGCTTAGCTTACATTGATTTCCTAGCCGTAGACCTTGGAAAAGTCAGGCCCTCTGATTTCTTCTTCTACATGAGCCACTAGAAAGGATGAAGTGAGGCGTGAGGCTGGGGATAGAATAGTATGTGAAGAGCACTATTTACTATATGCAGAAGAGGAAAATCCTATCATACATGTGCTCCTCAGTTAATAGGTTTTCTATAGAATGTAAACTTCTTGAGGCCAAGAACCTTGACTATTGGAAGAGCTAATCCATGGTGAATGCTCAATAAATATTTTCTGAAAAACAACTGAAAAGATGGTTGAATAAAGAAGTCTTCAGAAATTAAACAAATAATGCCATAACTTTCATTGTAAAACTCAGGGTCCAATTATGCTTTAGCCTAATTCAATCCTATTAACCATTAGAAACTGAGAGGTGAAGGGTCAGGTGGGGACTTGGAGAACTTTTCTGTCTAGCTAAAGGATTGTAAACGCACCAATCAGCACTCTGTGTCTCGCTAAAGGTTTGTAAACACATCAATCAGGGCTCTGTGTCTAGCTAATGGGGTAGGGGACTTGGAGAACTTTTCTGTCTAGCTAAAGGATTGTAAATGCACCAATCAGCGCTCTATGTCTAGCTAAAGGTTTGTAAACGCACCAATCAGCACTCTGTCAAAACAGATCAACCAGCACTCTGTAAGATGGACCAATCAGCACTCTGTAAAATGGACCAATCAGTTTACTGTAAAGTGGACCAATCAGCAGGATGTGGGTAGGGCCAAATAAGGGAATAAAAGCAGGCCACCCACGCCTCAGCGGCAATTCGCTTGGGTCTCCTTCCCCTTGTGGGAGGTTTGTTCTTTTGCTCTTTGCAATGAATCTTGCTGCTGCTCACTGTTCGGGTCTGCACCCGCGTTTATGAGCTGTAACACTCACCACTAAGGTCTGCAGCTTCACTCCTGAAGCCAACGAGACCGCTAACCCACCGGGAGGAACGGACAACTCTGGACGGGCCGCCTTTATGAACTGTAACACTCACCACGAAGGTTTGCAGCTTCACTCTTGAAGTCAGCGAGGCCACGAACCCACCAGAAAGAAGAAACTCTCCACACGTCCGAACATCAGAAGGAACAAACTCTGGACACACTGTCTTTAAGAACTGCAACACTCACCGCGAGGGTCCACAGCTTCACTCTTAAAGTCAGTGAGACCAAGAACCCACCAATTCTTGGACACAAAACCAGTAGTTCTTATCAGCACAGGCACAAGCTATTTTATTTATCTTTGTATTAATCATGTATTCAACAAATAATAACTGAGTGCTTATTAAGTATTAGCCCGGAGTTGTCAAAAGAGAATGGTAACATCCCCTTTCCCCAGAGGAGTGTTTGAAAATGTATGGGGACGTTTGTCATTGTTGTTACAATTACTGTCTTTATTGGAATTTAGCGAGTTGGGGGACAAACATACTAAATATTCTATAAACTCTTCCACTATTAGTGGAATTTGAAGTTTGTTTCGAGTCGTTATGAACATTCCATACTTGTCTGCGGGTGAGATTCCTTTCTTAGAGCATATGTACAAGAGTTTCAATGGCTTAAAAACTCTTTTAATCATGGCTAAAAGTAATACATTTTATGTCACAACGCTGAAACACGTGTGTGTGGATAACTGAAACAAATAATTCACGAGAATATATCCCTTAGTATATTTTTATGCACACTGATTTATCAAAAAATAATGCTGCTTGCTACATACTAAATTGATTTTCAAAATCTATTCATTCATCAAAACTCAGTTTAAAAAGCAAAACTCTACAGGGCATACCTAGTGGTGGAATTATTGGATAAAAGAGTATGCTCATGTTTTTCTCAAAATATCAAACTATTTTTAAAGTTGTTATTTTAACTTACACCTGCTTAGAATGGATGAAGAAATTCTGTTGCTCTAAAACTTTACTTTTGGTCTTTTTAAATTCTACACGCATGTGTGCTGTTGTACTATATAAAATTTTATATCTTTTTAACATTTAACAATACGAACAATTTGTAGTGTCATTAGTTGGTATTAAAACGAGATTTTTTGAATTACAGAATAATATTTTATTGTGAGGATACACTATGTATTTGATTCTTCCTCTATTGTTGAACATAATTATGCTTCTAAGACTTTGGACAACTCTATAATGAAATCATTAATTGTATATACTATTTCACGAATTGATCTCTGGTTGCATCTTATGACAGATTTCAAGACCCAGGATTACTGGGTCAAAGGGAATGACCATGTTTATAGCTTTTGATACACATTTTCAAATTGCTTTCCAGAAAATGTGTACCTGTTCACTTTTTGATAGATCCAGATTTTCCTACTTTTGACTGAGTAAAATCAAGTTTAACTAAATATATAACATTAGACAACAGTGTTCTATTTATAAAACATTACCCTTAAATACATTTGGAAATGTGTTTTCCAGTCTCCATATTTAGAATGGTAAATGTAAACAGAAGAAAGGAAAGAATTTCCAGCCTTAACACTGTATTAATTTATTTTGCTTTAATAGCTGTTTGCCTCACTGTGGAATAAAAATAACACTGTACTAGGCACCAGAAGGCCTGGCTTTTAATTTTGCCCCTTACCCGCCACATGAATCTTCCTCCATAGAATGATATTTTGTTCTGCTCTGCCTATCTCGCGGAGGATGTGTGAGAGTTAAATGACCTAGAAGAAGCAAAACCATCAGTATTCAAATTGGTCAAGTGAAAAAACTGAAATCATAAGAAGTTCATTTGGAAATATGTTTAATCTAGCCAATTCATTTACCACAAGGGCATAGGTCTTGAGTAAGAAGTCAGATTTTCCATGGATTTTACCAAGCAGGTAAGACTGGATTCTACACCTAGTAGACAATATTTTTCTTATTTGTGTATTTTTTTAAATAAAGGCAACTTAAAGTAAACTTTCCATAATTAAAAGGTAAACGAAAGCAACAACAATGAAAAAGCCCAATGCCTGGGCTACAGCAGCTTGAGGTCCTGATTTAATAGATCTAGAATGGGGTCTGGGCTTTGACATATTTTAAAGCTCTTTAGGTGATTTAATGTGTAGGTGGAAATGTGATCTTCTAGAACTATGCTGTCCAGTATGGTAGCCACTAGTAATATGTGGCTATATACATTTAAATTTAAGCTAATTAAATACTGTTAAGAATTTAGTTCCTCAGTAACGGTAGGTACATTTCCAATGCTCAACTGTCACATATGGCTGGGTTGGTAGTTACCAATTTGGACAGCACAGAAGAACTTTTGTAACATTACAGAAAATTCTTCTGTTAGATAGCACTGGTCTCAAGGCATATACAATTGATGAAGAAAGAAAAACTTTTGATAAGCGAGTAGTATTTTTTTCTTTTCTCATTCATCAAATACTTACTGTGGCTTGCTGTGTTTCAGCCAGTGTATTAGATAGGTGTTTCCCCCTTATCTGTTAGTCTTTTGTATTTGTCATGTCTGAGTAACACCTGTTTTGATGATTAGTTTCTGTTTTTAAAAATAAGCTTATTTTAAAAGTAAATATTTTACTTTATATGAATTAAGTATCACTAATATTTGCCTTAAATATACAAAAAGTTTTTAAAATATAAGGTGAAGATTTCTAGCAACAAAATCCAATTATAAGGTACCTAAGTTCTAGTACAAAGAATATGCTAGATAAAAGGTAACGGTTGTTAAAGTTTCAACACAGACCTATCTGAACTCAAAATACAGAGAACTCCTTAGATCCCAGTAAAAACAGAGAAACCAAAGGCAGAGTGATGAGCGGGTGGGAAGTCCTAGAGTTCCACTCAGATGTTCGTCCCAGTTATAGCCATAAAGGTTGGAGATTTAGTAGCCAGATTGGGACATTTGATGTGTGGAGAAGCTGGAACTGACACTTCCACCCCTTACCCCATCTAGCAAACCAAAGAATCACACACAAAATCACACACACACTCCTGAGTGTGCACAATTAACTCAAAGAAATTTTCTGGCAAAATTAAAAAAAAAGCAAGGATGCATAAAGTCTATGTGGAGGAACAGAAAATTTTGACAAGTAATAAAAAATAAATAACTCTAGGTCTACTATGAGGGCTATGTCAACTTGATTGGGCCATGGAGTGCCCAGACATTTGCTCAAACATTATTCTGGGTGTGTCTGTTAGGATGTTTTTAGCTGAGAATAGCATTTGAATTAGTAGAATGAATGAAGCAATTTGCCCTCCTTAATGTGAGTGGGCTTGATCTAATCAAGTGTAGACCTGAATAGAACAAAAAGGGCTGAGTAAGAGGGAACTCCTGACTGACTGACTGCTTGAGTTGAGAGATCAGTCTTCTTCCCTGGACCTGGAACTTATACCACTAGCTCTCCTGGTTCCCAGGCCTTCAGACTCAGACAGAACTGTACCACTGACTCTCCTGGATCTCTAGCTTGGGGATTGCCAAGCTTGGGACTTCTCACCTTTCATAACGGCATGAGCCAATTCCTTGTAATAAATCTACACACACACACACACACATACATCTCCTATTGGTTCTATTTCTTTAAAGAACGCTGACTAATACACCCACAAACCACGTTTAAACAGATGAACCTGTTCCCTGTTCCCTAGCAGATAGAAATTGGGATCATGATTTAATGTTCCCACTGAGACTTGGAATTCTTGACTAACCAAGGCAAAGGCCCAAGAGACAGTGATTGCAGCAGAATTGAGAGTCCAGTGGCATATGGCTGAGTGGCCAGCTATAGAGGAACCCAGCAGCCAAGCATCCAGTGTCCAGGGGATGCCAATGCCAGTGCCAATAGTGATGGCATCAGAAAAAAATTCTGGCAGGCTCTTGGCCACAGCTTGTCTCCACTGATTCCAAACTTTCTGGCAATTCTACTTAAATTTTTGTTTTTCTACAGGCTATAATAATTCACTAAGTAGCATGAACAGGGAAATGACAAGATTAGTGCCATACGTCTATGTTCATAGAATGTTGGTCATTTCTTTTGGGAACAACTCCTCCTTCAACACTCACAAAATGGGATGCTTTGGAAGAGCTCTAAATTTAGATTACATTTTCCTCTGTGCTATTTTTGATTTGGGCCAGCTTTCTGTTGTGAAGTGTCAGTGCGTCCCAAGGTACGATTCAAGTGGCATGACGAAAAGATCCCAGCTCCGAAATGTCCATCTTTCTCCCTGACCACAGACTCTCCTTCTTACCTGGAAATTCCAACTATCAGTAGTTTCCATATGTTATGAACACACCAGGTCCCTTTGACTCTCTCTGCCCTACAGTGGCAATGCATAGTTGCCCTAGGGTCAGATAGATGCAGACCTTCATACTAGCTCTACTGTGGACTATTTGTGTGATGTTGGGCAACTTGATTACACTTGAAGCCACAGTTTTTCTTCCCTGTAAAATGGCACAACAGTTGTATTGAACTCACAGAGGTTTTATGAGGTTTAGGTGAGATGATGCTTACAGAGAACTTCTCACAGTGCCTAGCATATAGCTATTATAAGTACTAGTAGTAGATATGATATTAATATCTTGGAAATCCAAAGGACAGGAGTGTGACAGGCTTCAATTGGTTGGAAGTGGTACTGCAGAATCAAGTCCAACTTGAACCAGAAGCGTTTTAAGAAAATTATAGGACATAGGAAACTTTTTATTTATATGTTCAATCTCCCATGTTCTACATTAAATATCCTTTTATGCTGTAAAGTATTGAGAAGATTTTTATGACTGTGCTTTTAAAATTAGTATTAATAACTTACTGAACTTAACATTGCTTGTGGTATCTTAGAAATCACTAGGCTTATATTGAAATCCTTTTGAAGTAATAGTCAAATTTATACATTCTTTCCAAGGCAATAACGTTTTTATAAATATTAATGTTTTGGTGAGGCTTCATATAAGCAAAGGAAGTTTTCTCCAATTTTTATTATGAAATTTTTTTGACAAATATACTGATAAAATAGTTCAATTTACATCTTTATGTCCTCCACCTGGATTTACCAGTTGTTTGTATTTTGCCATATTTGTATTACATTTATCCATACCAACAAATATGAATCTGTTTTTCTTTTTTGGATGAAATATTTGAAACTTGGCAAGTATCATAATGCATCATCCCTAAATCATCAGCAGGCATCTCCTACATAATCATAGTCCCTTTATTACACTTAAGAAAATTAATGAAAAATTTTAAATATCTCTCATATCCAGTCCATTTTTTGAATGTCTTTTGCAGCTGATTTCTTGAACCAGGATTAATGACATTTTAGGATTGTACTTGGCATGACTCTTTTTATCTTTTAATATAAAACAATTTTTCTCTTCATGACATTGACTTGCTCAGTCTTTTAAGATGCTTCCATTCTGCGTTTGTTTATTTCTTCATGGCGATGGCCTCTATCTCCTTTATATATCTTATCAACTGGTAGTTAGGTCTGGATCCTTGACTAAGTTCAGTTTCAACATTTCTGGAATACTACATCACAGTGACGTGAATTTCATATTGTATCACAGTAGACAAGGCTCACTGCAGGTTGTATCACAGACCAATGGCTTGACTACTTGCCAAGCATGGTAACCCCAGCTCTCTCCATTGTAAAGGTACATTTTCTCCTTTTGCAATCATTAAGTAATGGGCAGTGGGGGGTAGCAGGAGTCGGTACTTTGGAAAAAATATGAAAAAATATACTGAGGTTATCCTAATAATCTTTTATCTAATGATTGTAGCATTCATGGGTGATCCTTGCCTGAATTGTTTATTACATTGGGGAATCCAAAAGGGTGATCTTCTGTTATCATTCCCTCTACATTTATTAGTTGGTATTATTTCTCTCTTTTTCTTTTTACATCTAAAAATAGGTCCGTAAGTTGAACAATATAAAACCACTAAATTTAATAAGAAGTAAAACTGACATAATGTGATAGAATGCTACATTTTATATTTGTACATTTATACATTACGTTAATTTAACAGGTAAAGCCAACACATTTTCTTATGCATATTTAGCTCTTGAAAAATTAATAGCCTCTGTGGCACTACAGTGCCTAGTGGATAACATAGCTTTGATTTGAACTATTTCTGAGCACACAGTCAGCATCAAATAGTTCCGATTGTGTTGTTCAGCACTGAGTGAGCATGTCAGCAGGTGAGGAAAAAATGTGTGGTTAAGAAAAACAATCTGCCCAAAATCCAAGGACCCAGAGGTCAGTGTGATAGCACTAGGGGGACAGGGAAGGGGTGTGAGATGGTGTGGGGCACAGGAAGATCACAGACAAATATGTGTCCCAGTGTTATTTCCTGTGACCCACTATGATTTAAATCTAATGGATAAGGATTTTGAATGTTTATTCTGGAAAAAAGCCTGCTAGCATTGCTTTCGGCGATTTACTTCTAAACTTGAAAGATCATTCACTTATTAATTTATTTACTTATTCCCTTATGAAAATTGACTGCACACCTACTGTGTTCTTGGCCTAGAGAAGACTCTCCTCTGGGAAGGAGAAACACACCTAAGCATTCATAGCAACATCAGCATGCTCCTGTCAATGCTCGTGTCCACAGAAACCTACTAATTTGGGGTCATAATTCAACTCAGTCTCTCTCAAATATGTGTATTTGCTTTCTCATACTAATGTGAATGGTGTTTAGGTTTTCATTTTCTTCCCTGAGTTGTTCTTAACGGCCTCCAGTGATGAAGAAAATTATAAGGGCAAATTTTATAACTACTGTCACATTGAAAAAAATGTTTTTATTCAGAGCGCATGGTCTCTTTTGAAGCAATGACATCATTAAAAGTCTTTTTATTTCTCCCCAATTATTTTTTAGCAGAATTTTTGGACCTATAGTGATTAAGAGCATGATTTAGCCTCAAAACATCCACATGTGTGGAGCTTGGTCCACATCTCTCTTGATTTGTAGTGTCTTTATGTGTAAAATAGAAATAAAAATACCTATTCCATGGAGCTGCTGAAAAAGCTATATATACAGCATATGCCTCATTGAGCCTAGTGCTAAATAACTGGTAGCTATGATAGCTGTGTTATTCATAACAGTGTTTGACACCTAAAACTGACATCATGTGCATTTATTTTCTATTAGCAAGCTGTTAAAGTAAACCCTGAGTAATTTCCCTTGCTTTGGTTCCTTCTTACTTCACTTTGGCACTGCATATTCATCAAGCTCATTGCTCCCCTTCATCATTTCCCCCTTGAAAATTTTCAATTGCTTATGGCATAAACAGCACGTTCCCAAGGCCGGTTTTCTCAGACCTCTGGCAATCAAAGTGGATTGTTCACTCTCTTCTCTAAATTCTCCCTGTATAATTCTCTTGCATGCTCATCAGACCATCCCCAGACTCTTGTAGTAGCCTATATGTCCTACGTATTTCTGGGAGTTCCCCTGAAGATCAGTAGGAACTCACAAAACATCTGGTCTGTCACCATGTAGCTTTGGCAGTGTGTTTCTTTATCAGTCCTACATTGATGAGTACCATGGAGTCCTTCACTGTCATCCTTTGCTCCTTCTAGTTGGTGGGGGAACAAGGCTCTGTGGCTCGTGCCTCCGCTACGCTCCTATTGTGGACTTTCCAGCACCATATTTGCCACACCTGAAACATGGTAGGTTATCTCTGCAAAATGGGGATGAATGTCTCTCTCTATTTTCAGATACTCTTAAGCCTCCAGCACCTATGAGGCTTTTAGCTTTTGTTTCCTTAAAGCTTTCCCATCTTCATCACTGCAGGACTCAGTCCAAAGTTCTTGAAGGCTGGGCCAGAAGATAAATTGTCCTGGCAAACACCATGTTCTACTCCACACCACACCTTCTTCTTACAGCTGCGGTTTTGTTACTGATTAAACCTTTGTGGGCCTGCTACATTTCCAATTAGAATATGTCATTGTCCAACAAGATACTAAGGGCCACTTAAAAAATAAAACCTCTCTGGCCGGATGCAGGGGGTCACGCCTGTGATCCCAGCACTTTGGGAGGCTGAGGTGGGAGGATTGCTTGAGGCCAGGAGTTTGAGATCAGCCTTGACAATAAAGCGAAATCCCCACCTCTATAAAAAATACAGATTAAATTTTTTTTTTAAAAAAAAACCTCTTTATTACACTAGTTTGCCTGACCGTTCCAGACATGCCTTAAAAACAGCTGTAGAGATGATGAAGGCTCCTTCTGAGATCTCTCCTCTTTGTTTAACTCATATGAACCTGACTGCATTATAAGCTTCCTTTGGACAGAGCTCATGTCCGCAGTGCCTAGAACATAGTAAGTTCTCAATAAACTTTTATTAAATAGATGAATAAATTAATTAAAATAATAATAGCTAATATTTATTGAGTACTAGATGCAATTTCTTGTGTTTTATATTCATTAGCTTGTTTAATCATTATTAAAACTCTGTAAAGAGGTATTTTTATTCCAGTATGTGACCCAATACCTTCCTTTTGCTCCTGTAATTCTGATCTCAGCCCTTCTCCTTCCCTCTGTTGCAGGAGGTGGGCCCATGTGAATTACCACAGTGGGGCTTCTTACCCTCTGGTTTGTGTGGGTTTGGCTGTTGAGAGGCCAGGAGATCAGAGGGAGAGAGGAGAGAGGAATGGGGGCTGATCATTTCCTGGCCCCTTCATTGTGATGTTGCCTGGGTCAGGTTGGGACGTTCTCTGAAAGTCACAGGTCTTCTCAAGATGGCTTTATTCTCAGGATCTCTCATGCTCCCTCCCTTTTCCCTTTATACTAGGAGCGATAACAGCCTGATACTACCACACTCAGGCTCCTTCACCACATATAGTGCTGTCCTCTACACTTACACCCCACTTTAGTAGATAATCAGTTTGGTAAATGCTTCTCTAATTCTATTAAGAAAGTCATCCTTATCTCTCTGGGACTCTGTGTGGAAAGCATTTGCTAATGAGGTAACTGAGGCCCACAGAGATTAAGAACATTCCTTAAGATCATTATACTAAAGGTGCCAATATGGGAGTTTGTATCCAAGCCCATGGCTTTAATGACCACATCATGCACACATGAAACTGCATTTGAATGCTGGGCGGCAGTGACGCACAGCGGATAAGCACATTACCATTGCAGTCACAAAGATCTGAGCTTCAAAATGGGCTCCACAACCTAGTTACAGTATAACATTGGACAAATGACTCTAGCTCTTTAAGATTCAGTCCCTAAATCTGTGAAATGGGGATTCTACCTACCTTGGAATTTTTATAAGATTTAATTTTATGTTAATTTATGTAGAGTGCTACCATAGTGTTTTGTACCTAATGAAGACTTAATAGTTATCACAAAAGCTATTCTGAAGGGGATTATTTGGAACTACGAGAGAACACAAGAGAAGTTTCATATGTGGTACCTTTAGTTAAGACGCTTATAATAGTAACAGAAAATAATCAAATGCTGATGGTTAGAACAGACATTGGAATTAAAGAGTTCTGGAGAAAGGGAAGAAACTCGTGGTTTAAAGTAGATAGGTCAGGATTCATTTTATTTCTTCACCTCTTTGGTGCATTTATTTTCTTGCCTTGGCTCTGGCAATCCTGTTGAGAGTGCAAGCATCCCCTAAGCAATGTGGTCTGAGTGAACTAACAGACATTAGCAGCCTTCATTACGAGCCTTCTTTCTGGCTGTTAATTCTTGTGGTGATAACATTTCTACTTGGTGGGGGAACAAGGCCACTGTAGTGGCCTGCCTAGCTGTGCTAGTGGGATTAGATTGCCACAGGGCTGCACTCTTAAAAACAAAGCCTACTTTTTCAATGAGAACAATTATGCAGTATCCCATAATGACTTCACAACTTGAATTAAAATTTTTTAAAAAGTTGCCAGTACGTGAAAAATATGTCTTACTTGTGAACTCTGTAGAGAGATAGACAATGTAAAGTAAATAGTGAATACTTTTTTATGGTTAAAAATATTCCGGGATACATCTAATCTACGGCAAGGCTTGCAAATGTATAACATGTATGTATTTCCCACCCCCTATTAAAATCAGAGATGGCCTTAGAATCTCTAAACACAGCACTGAAAAATGCCATCATTTACTTGATTAAACTTATTACAAAAGATAAGAGCTTTGCTAGCATTATTGTTCTATGAAGAGGAGGATGCTACCTTTCCATGTCATATCACTGTCCAATATTTGCCACTGAGTATAAAACCAAATAGAACTGGTTTCATTTTATTGGCTGAAATATTATATAATGTTATTGACAATATTGTATAAGTAAGCCAGAATTTTTATGTGGAAATGTAAATTTAGACTATAAGCTACATCCTGAATTATGATTTTTAAAATCCCTATTTATGTTGTCTATGGGAATAGTATCAGTTAGCTTTTGCTGTGTAACAAACCACTCCAAATTTGAGTGACATAAAACAACAATCATTTTATTTGTTTATGATTTGGAGGGTCAGCAATTTGGCCTCAGCCCTGTTGTGATGGGTCTTGGTTCCTGCAGTCAACTAGGGGCTGGTGATCTCATTCACATGTCTAATAGTTGGCTGCCTGTTGGCAGAGACAATTGAGGTAACTGCAGCATGTCCCACTTATCATCCAGGGGCTGGACAGGGCTTATTATCAGGGAGGTGGTTAGAATTTTCCCAAGAGCAGCAAGACAGCATTTGCATGAGCACCTGGGGCTTGCCCTCTCTTGCTGCTCTTGGGAAAATTCTTTCCTCAGTTTGTGTCAGACTTGCTATTTTCCCATTGGCCAAAGCAAGCTACATGGTTAAGCCCAGAGTCAGTGTGAGAGTATTTCCCAAAGGCATAAATATGAGAAGAAATTATCACCAGGCATGGTGGCTGATACCTGTAATCCCAGCACTTTGGGAGGCTGAGGCAGGCAGATTGCCTGAGCTCAGGAGTTTGTGACCAGCACAGGCAACACAGTGTAATCCCGTCTCTACTAAAATACAAAAAATTAGCCCGGTGTAGCAGTGTGCGCCTGTAGTCCCAGCTGCTTGGGAGGCTGAGGCAGGAGAATCGCTTGAACCCAGGAGGTGGAGGTTACAAAGAGCCGAGATGGTGCCACTGCACTCCAGCCTGGGCGACAAGAGCAAGACTCCATCTCAAAAAAAAAAAAAAAAAAGAAAAGAAAAAAAGAAATTATTGTAAGTATTTTTCTAAACAACCTACCACAGGGACACTGTTTCAAAATAATAATGTGTGGTAATGAAACAATATACTTATATTCACATAATTTTTCAGAAAAGGCTTATTGTAATATAATAATTATACTTAGAAATTACATGAAGACATTTAATATTATTATTTCAATTAAATACTATACTGAACCATTTCTCTTAACCTTATCCCTACTACTAAAAATATTTAACTTTTATAATCATCCAAATGATAAAGGTACTACTGTTATTCCCATTTTACACCTGAGGAGATTCAGACTTAGAGAAGTTGTAGATCTTTTCCAATGTCACCATAGCTGAGGGAATAACATTTGAGGAACTTTAAGGATATACTAATTTAATGTATACGAGGAACTTAACATGGTGCCTTCCACAGAGTGTTCAATGAGTATATGGACGCTATATTTATATTATAATATTATTGATAATAGTTGAGTATGAAAGATTATTTTATTTTAAAAGTCAGGTCATATATAGCTATAAAACTAAGAACTCACTAACATATTAAATTTCCCATTATGGACATATCTATAATTGGTTCTATATTTTGTTTTAACTGGAACTGACTACAAATCCAATATAAAGTCTAGTTTTCAGGGAAGTCATGTAACTCAGCTCACTAGGAAACAATCAAACTTTTCAAGCACCACTCATTAAGCTATGTCATTAAATTTGAAGCTACATTACCAAAACACTAAATAATTGGCTAGCTTCTCTTTATTCCTTCAATGATTACAAAAGATGTCTTTATCAAATCTTTATGAATGCCATTTATTATTCATTTTGGTTAAAAGTAGAAGGGTTTATTTGAAGGAAGGAGGTTAAATTCCACATATTTTATATATATTTATAAATCTATATATCACCTCTGCATTAGTCACATGGTGAGAAAAGAACTGGAAATCATGTTTTCAAAATAATCTTTTATTTTATATTTTACTTGTTTATTTTTTTGAGATGGAGTCTTGCTCTGTTGCCCAGGCTGGAGTGCAATGGCATGATCTCGGCTCACTGCAACCTCCGCCTCCTGGGTTCAAGTGATTCTCCTGCCTCAGCCTCCCCAGTAACTGGGATTACAGGCACCCGCCACCATGCCCAGTAATTTTTGTATTTTGTAGTAGAGACTGGGTTTCACCATGTTGGTCAAGCTGGTCTCGAACTCCTGACCTCAGGTGTTACACCCACCATGGCCTCCCAAAGTGCTGGGATTACAGGCATGAGCCACCTCACTCGGCCTTAAAAAGAATCTTTAAAGGATACCTTAAGGAAATGTGAAACAGGTTTATGCTACACTTGATAACATTCTTCCATTTTCCTGAATGGAGTCCAGGAAAATACTAAATGTCGACATCTAGTCATCGAATGATAATTTTCATATCAAAGTTAAGTGTAAATGACTCATTAATTCTTTGGTTGCTCTGTTCTCTTCTAATTAACTTGAAATCAAAGAAAGAGTAGGCAGAGAGAGTATAAGGACTGGAGTTCTCCAGGTTAGTTCGTTAAAACTCGGTTAAGGCCAAAATGGCAGGGAAGTGCAGAACAGGCATCCCTGACCAGGAGTTAAACTGGTGTTTCTTTTCAGCACTGCTTTTAGATTTATACCTCACTCAATAGTCAGTATCTTTAGTGTTGCAACATGGCATAAACTACTTCTCTACTATTCCCATGTACTTATTGAAAGTGAATGCGGGTTAAGGGTAAAAATATGAATAAACTTGAATTGAAATATTCCACATAAGAATTAATTTTGAGGTTTAGCTTTCAGCATCAATTTATACAAGTGGGTCTCAACTGGGGGGTGGGGGGGGGGAAGAAATTGTCATTTGACAACATCCGGAGATATTTTTGGTTGTAACAATCCAGGATGAGGGCTGCTACTGGAGTCTAGTGGACAGAGGCGAAAGATGTTACTAAAGATCCTACAATGCACAGCACAGTCCCCTACAAGAGAAAATTATCTGGCCCCAAAGGTGAATAGTGCTGAGGCTGATATAACTCTGATTTATATAAACAAAATTGCACTAGCTCTAATTGCTTAAGCCATCTAGCCACTGGTGTACATGGCTATCTCTCAGGCATGTTTTAGAAAATATTTGTGTGTGTGTGTGTGTGCGTGTGTGTGTGTATGCACGCACGTGCATGTGCACAGGAAATTAGGCTATTTCTATAATCTGTTGAACTGTAAGATCCTAGGCTACCCATTTATTTTACTGTTTTGGAGACTGTTATCCAGAAGAGGCCCATGGAATTATTGAAATCCAGCAAATATGAAGGTTAATGCTTTTTAGTACACATCTTAGGATGACGTATGGCATCAGTGAGAGGACAGCTTCTGGTGGTCTCCATACCCAGTGTAAGTAGGATCAAGTTTCAGGGTAAGAGAAGGCCAAAGGAAAAGTTGTTTTCTGCTCTTTCTGGATACTGTTTATTAGTAAAGCTAAGTCATTTTATTATGATATCTATATATTTAAGAAATCATAGAAATTCAATGACTTAAAACATTTTCATGATTTGTTATGTTGATTGCAGTTGTAATTTCATGGGTATATATATATATATATAATCTGTCTAAATTGATAATATTTAATAATTTAAATGTGTGCAGTTTATTGTATATAATTTTCCTCAATAACATTGTAAAAATTGTATACAATATACATTAGTACATTCTCACTGTAGAAAGTTCAAACAGTGTGTATTTTACCAAACTTGACAGTTATCCACCTCTCCTCACTCCTACTCCCCTTCCCTCTGGTAACACTGTTGAGTTTGGTTATTTAAATACATATGCATGTATTTTACATATATCGTGTAAACATGGTCATGTAAATGAAATCACAGTTTTTTTCCTTACTTTTTTTCACTTTCTATCATATCTTGGCATTCTTCTTATAGGTCTATTTCATTCTTTTTTTGTGGCTACATTTAATTTTATAATGTATCATCCATTATTTAATCACTTAATTTTAAGGGTTTTTTTTCTCTTTTGCAAACAGCAAAAATACTTTGTGTATACACATGATCATTATGTCTATAATCTGAATGTTTAGAAGTAGGATTGCTGAATAAAAGCTAACACATATTGCGATTTGGATGGCTACTGCTGAATTGCTTGCTACCAAGGGCTTTAGCAACAGCTTACACACTCATCAATATTTGGGAGGGCCCTTTTTCACAACTTTGACAATAAGGAATATTATCAGTCTCTTAAAGTTTGCTAATTTGACAGACAAAAATAAATTTTGTTCAGGATGAATGTCTTTGTTTTTATCATTTTGTATGGGAAATTTGTATTTTTTATTTTGTATTGGATTAGGTATCTTGTTGATTTGTAGGAGCATTTTACATCTTATGAATACTAACTGTTTCATATATTTATAAAGCATTGTCAATGATTAAACATAGAATTATTATATAATCCAGCAATTCCAGTTCTGGGTATGTGCTGAAAACAAATGAAAGCAGAGACCTGAACAGATTCTTGCACACCAATGTTGATAGTTGCATAATGCACAACAGCCAATAGGTAGAACCAGTTAAGTATCCATTGGCAGATGAACGGATGAACAGAATGTGGCCTATAAAGACAATGGAATATTATTCGGCTTCAAAATGGAAAGACATTCTCGTACATGTTACAACATGGATAAACCTTGAGAACATTAGGCTAAGTGAAATAAGACAGTCACAAAAGGACAAATAATGTATGATTCCACTTATATGATGTGATGGTTAATACTGAGTGTCACCTTGATTGGATTGAAGGATGGCAAAATATTAATCCTGGGTGGGGGTGTTGCCAAGGGAGATTAACACTTGAGTCAGTGGGCTGAGGAAGGCAGACCCATCCTTAATCTGGTGGGCACAATCTAATCAGCTGCCAGTGAATATAAAGCAGGCAGAAAAACGTGAAAAGGCAAGACTGGCCTAGCCTACCAGCCTACATCTTTCTCCCCTGCTGGGTGCTGGATGCTTCCTGCCTAGCCTCCCAGACTACATCTTTCTCCTGTGCTAGATGCTTCCTGCCCTCAAACATCAGACTCCAAGTTCTTCAGTTTTGAGACTTGGACTGGCTCTTCTTGCTCCTCAAGCTTACAGACAGCCTATTGTGGGACCTTGTGATAGTGTAAGTTAATACTTAATAAACTCATATATATACACATAATAAACTCGTGTGTGTGTGTGTGTGTATATATATATAAACACCACATTGGTTTAATTACTAGAGCTTCACAGTATATTTGATGGTAGGGCAGCAATACAATCTTTGTTGTTTTCAAGTATTTTTCTTACCCTATTATAATATTTGTTTCATATAAATTTTCAAATCCACTCATCCACTTCTATTTTTAAAGTATTGTTGGAATTATACTGAATTTAGAGATAAATATATCTGGGGAGATATATCATAGTTATTATCCAGAATATTTTTGTTAATCACATTATTCTTTTCTAAGTATAGAAAAATAGTTTTTACTATTGAAAATTATTCTTATTTATAAAATGTTTTGTAATTTTTCACACCTATACTCTCCAATTTTTCTGTAATATAGTATTTCATCGATAGTAGCAATTTTAAAACTGCTTATTCACATGATACACACTCAGGCCTTCTCTATTACACAATGTATTAACTGTTTACTAATTTTTTCTTTCCTTGGAAAAATGACTTAATTTGTACAAAATTAGAATAGAAATTTTGTTACTCTAATAAAATAATGACACAAATATATTATTTTTTAAATTAACAAGTATACATATTTGAATTTGCAAGGTTAGCTCTGTCAGAGTACTCTATTTGTTTAAGCAACTTGATTATTTTAACCTGATTTTCCTGGCGGATAAATTTTCACACTCACAAAGAAAAGCAGTCTTTATAGGAGAAGTAAAAAAAGAGGCTAATTTTAAATGAACATTAAACCCAGTGAGGAGACTATAGTCTTGCTTTACTGGTGCCACAGATAACATTTGGTTGTTTTCAAATATCTTTTTGGAAGCTTCCATATGTTATTTATTGTAAAAATGTCCCTGGTTATGGCATTATATTAAATCAGCACCTCTTAGTATAAAACTTCAAGTCCTCGGAGAGGCATTCCAAAAGGCCTTCCATATATACTTTCCAGCAAGCATGTGGCCTTGTCTTGCCCCACCCATCACACCACCTTCCTATCCCCTGACCAAACAGTTACACAAACAGGTGCCTGAGCTTTTCAGAGAACATGTTCATAGAAGAAGCCATTCAGAGAGATTAGACATATACTCAGAAAGGCTCTTTCTTAGTGACAGTTTTTGGTTAGTTTTAAATTATAGAAATTTAGCTAGTTTTTACATTTGTTTGGAAAATTATTTCTTTGGTTTCAACAAAGTGGGCATGTGTCAAATTGGTTATTTGGTGATTTTGGCTTTCTGTGAATTGCTTTTTGGCAAATTAAATTGTGGAGAATTGACCAAGGCTACCCCACCTTTCTCTCTCTCTCTCTCTCTCATATGAAGACACACCCACATCTTACTGATTGTTCCTTCCTCTTCCTCTGTAGTATGACAGCACTTTGAGAAAAAGCCTTCTAGTTTTTTCACTATTGCTCCACCATTAGTCATATGCATATCTGTGTCCCCTAACCCTAGAGCAGCTCCTTCTGCACTCTCCTGAGTTTCTTGAGGGCAGATACTGTTACTCATCTCTGTATCCTCAATGTCTAGCAGAGGGCCTGGGACCTGTAGAAAAGCAAGCGAAAAAACTTGTTGGAAGAATGAAATGAAATACATCTGCTCAGGTAATACAAACATTTATTTTTAATTTCCCTTTCTGAAGAACAATGCCAGATTCATGATATCCTTAATAAAAAGATTCCTGGCATAAGTGGCTCTTCGCCTGTGTCTTTCCTAGAATGCTAATTTGACATTTGCACAAAAGGTAGATCAGTTTGTCTGACTGTGGAGGGGCAGATGTTGTCAGTCCTGATTGATGATGATGCCCTAGAGTCTAACCCTCAGCCACTTGTGGTATTTCCCATCTGGTCTTCACATCACTCCATTTCTGCTATTAATATTAAAATATCCAAATGTTCTGAATTGAGACTTTTAAAGGAATTGTTTGTTTTTTGCTGACCTACCCAAGCCAGAGGAATGATTTACAAGAAAAGAAAGTTACTGTGACTGAAATAGACACACATACGCACACACACACGGGTGGGGTGTACACACACACACACATACACACACACACACCAGCACCACCTTATGTTACCCCGAGGTATTCCTGGCAGTTTCTTGCTGATTTTAGCCACAGTCTGAGTAATGTCTGCTTGCCTGAGTGTTGTAAAGTGATCTCCCTTTATTAGATGAACTCTTGAATGAAGGGTGGCGGTACTGTGTCTTCCTAGTTCAATATCTGTTGTCTTTCTGCCGCCTCTCTGTAGACTAGGAGTGGCTGCAAAGGATGCTGTGAAAAGGGGAGAGGAGTGCTGAGCCAAAGCATTTTTCAATGCAAAGAGTTCTCATTGTAACTCACAGAGGTCTTTAAAATTGTTATGGGGACGTTTTGAGTGTTACTCTGGCCTTCTCACTTTTATTAAGGCTGCTAAAATGGAGCCATATATAACACAGATTTGAAAATATAATCAATATAGCACTTGGAATTGTTACTTGTAAATATGAGAATTCTAATACCTCCTGGAATATTGCAAGTTCTGTGAAACTATTTTTTTACAAAAGCAAATTATAATTTATTTTTATAATAACTGCATGGACATTCTGATAAAATCATTTCCAAATAAATTTGTCCTCATTGAATCTAAAATAGTAAATGAACTATTGAACTAACTATGCAATTTTGATTAGAGACCAAGAAAATCATGACAGTTATAAAGGCTTGAGAGACTATCAAAATAGAGTGCTCCTTATGCCTAGCTTTTTTTTTAATACATGGAAACTGCTAATTGGAAATAACTTGAGATAAGCTCAGATGAATGTTTCCATTAACACAAAGCAGGTGGGGAAGACTAAGGCCGGAGGTTATTTTATTATATTCTTAAAAGACGTACATGTCTTATAAGGTTTGGCTTTTGTTCTTAAAATACTAGACCATTCAAAAATTGTTATTAAATATATTTAATAAAACAAGAAGTACCTAATTATTTTGAAAGGGAAAGAAAATCTCTAAATAATGGCTAAGTGAGGGAAGGTCGCAGACTGTCTAAATTCAGCCATGTTCCTGACTTGTTACTGACCATTTTATCGCAAAGTGAAACAGTGTGACATATTGCGCTGGAATAATGGTCCTGAAAAGCATGAAATAATAGCTTTAAGTTAGGGAATATACTAGCATACAAACCAGGTATTAAATCTTATTTGTGTAAAAATGCATGTTTTTATAAAAATGCATTTATGAATGAATTGAGTATCTTATGAGGGATACACAAATAAATGTTACTAGTGAATGATTGCCTCCAGAACAGGGAACTGGAGAACAGGGATGGGAGAGACTTACCTTTCATTGTACAATCTCTTGTACTTCCGGAATTCTATATCACATGCATGTCTTTTCTATTAAAATTATTTATTTAAAAAATGTTCTAGCTGGGTGTGGTGGCTCACGCCTGTAATAGCTATACTTTGGGGGGTTGAGGCAGGCAGATCACTTGAGGCCAGGAGTTCAAGACCAGCCCAGCCAAAATGGCAAAACCCCATCTCTACCAAAAATACAAAAATTAGCTAGACAGGGTGGCACAGGCCTGTAATCCCAGCTACTTGGGAGGCTGAGACATGAGAATCGCTTGAACCCAGGAGGCAGAGGTTACAGTGAGCCGAGATCGTGTCACTGCACTACAGCCTGGGTGACAGAGCGAGACTCTGAGATTCTGTCTCAAAAACAAACGAACAATGTTCTAAGCAGACAAGTCCAATTTCTATCATTTCTACAATCAAACACAAATTCAAACAAAAATTCAAATAAAAAACTAAACTCAAAAAATATTTGTATTTAAAAAAAAATCTTCCAAGTCTCTTGAAATATGTGACATTAGGATTTGAACTCAAAGTGTAGGAGCACTTAGTTTCCACGGATAACTATGGAAACACATTCGGTTCATTAATAAGACTCCAAAATTATTTAAGTATATACTCATAGCTAAATACTTTATACAAAATAAATAATACTACACAAGAGAGTTATTAATATTTTACAGATGAGAAAACTAACGGTGAGCTGACTACATAATTTCTTCAAAGTCACAAGGCTGGTCGTCTACATAGGGCAAATTATAGTAACATTTCTGCTGTGTAGTAAACTAATGAATGATTTCAATCCTTTCTAGAACCTATGTTTGGAAGATTTACTCTTCAGTCACATTAGTGTTTTGCTTTAAACATAAACATCTTTTATGGAGGGCTGTTCATATTGTCATCAGTATGCTTTAAGCAGTTCATAATTTATAGCAATGTTTAGTGTTGCTCAAGTATCCATTTGAAATGCATTATAGTTTCACTGAAAATGACCCTTTTGGGAAGGCAGGCTTCTGGAAATGGCAATACATTCCTAGTGTTTTTAAAGGATATTTTAAAAATGGCAGTCGAGTCATTTATGAGTTTTATCTTGTTGCCTGACAATTTTTACCACAAACTAAAAGACTTAAAACCAACTTATCTCACAGTTTTGGTAGTGAGAAGCGTGGGGACAGCATGACTAGGATCTTTGCTCAGGGGCTTAACAGGCTGAAATCAAAGTGTCAGCCATGCTTCCTTCTCACGTGGAGCTAGAGGTCCTCTTCCCAGCTCATGCAGTTGTGACAGAATTCAGTTCCTTGCTGTTGTAGGACTGAGGTCCCCACTTCCTTACTTAATGTCAGCTAGGAGTTGCTCTACATCCCTGGAGTCCACCTGCATTCCTTGCCATGCAGCCTGCTCCATTCTCAAAGCCCATAACAGGAGATCTCTCTTGAGTCCAATCCCAATCACATTTCAAATCCCTATCTCAAGAGGAGCCTAATTTCTTTTAAGGACTTGTCTGATTAGGTCAAGCCCTAAGAGAAACAGGTAAGTTTTCTCTCTTAAGGTCAAATGATTTGAGATGTTAATTATTGTTACAAATTCTCTTCACAGCAGCACTTTTATTAGTATTTGATTGTATATTGATTGAGTAACTGGGAGAAGATGCTACCAGGGGTGGAAAACTTGGGGGATATAAATGTAGTATAAACATTCCCACCACCATCACCACCAATCCTGTCCCCATCCCCTACTCTCTTCCCCTGGTGAGCTATCGTTCCAACAAAAAGTCAAAGAAGGGATTACATTACCATGTTACTTATATTTATTTATATAGAGTTAAATTTAAATAATAAATGATATTTGGCTTTCCTGTTCATTTGAGTCTTAAAGGTCTAGGTGCAAGAGAATTTACTTTCCCCATCTGTGCTTTATAGTTGGGATAACTGATGCTCAGGGAGATGAAATTATTGGCCTCTTCAAGTTACATGGCATCCCTATCTTCATATTTTAGGTCCATGGTTTTAAATTTACTGCAGAATTTTATTTCTATAATATATTAAATATCACAATTTTTAGGTCAGTTTTATTTTTCATGATCTCTGGAAAGAACTGTTTTTTTTTCAAACCTGTGGACAAATATTGCAGAAAATAATAAAACGCAATGGTCTTACTGTTGTATGCCTGCATGAGAAAGAATTTCATTTACATCAATAGGACCACATTGTGAAAAGCATTTATGTACATTTTTTTTCTATAGGAACTCATGTGTGTGTTTTTTTTTTAAATAACTGTATGGGCTGGGCGCAGTGGCTCATGCCTGTAATCCCTGCACTTTGGGAGGCCGAGGCAGGTGGATAACTTGAGGCCAGGAGTTCGAGACCAGTCTGGTCAACATGGTGAAACTTTGTCTCTACTAAAAATACAATAATTAGCTGGTTATGGTGGCAAATGCCTGTAATCCCAGATACTTGGGAGGCTGAGGCAGGAGAATCACTTGAACCCAAAAGGGGGAGGTTGCAGTGAACTGAGATCACACCACTGCACTCCAGCCTGGATGACAGAGCAAGACTCCATCTCAAAAAAATAAATAACTCTTATGATTCTTTATGGAAATCCAGAAAACAGAAACAAACTATTTTTGAAGTTTGTTTAATTAAGGCAACACTTCATTTGCCATTTTCATCTTCTGTGTGTTGGTTAATGTCAATGTGGGTATGTTTCAGGACTTCAAGATTTTATCTTACTAAAGGTGCGACCACACTTTATGATCGAAACAACATGGCTGGTTCAGGTGACAATGTTAAAGCCACATCTAGTATGATGTAGAATTAATGGAAAATAATCTTCTATTAATCAAAAAGTACACTGTAACTTTTGTAGGACCAACCAGACTCCATCTTAACTCTTTCTTCTCTCAAAGTTTTAAACATAGCTGAAGTTATTGGATGGATGCTGTCTATAAGAACAGATTGATAATTTCAGAATGTGAGTCACAGGGAAAGTGGAGTTCCATAGAACCATTGAAGGTAGCAAGGTGAAAAGGACCATAGGTAACTTCTCCTTTTACAAATGATGAAAGTGGATCTCAGAGAAGTTAAGGAATTTGCCTAAGGGCACACAGCTCAAGAAGTGATAGAACTGAGATGTGAATATCAATCTTTTGGTTCTAAATTCAGTCCTCTTTAGTTCACCAATTGCATCTGTTGGTGCAAAATGAATTGTTTCCAGTTTTTCACAGGTATTGCCATTTTTTACAACCACAGGAAATATTGGGGAATAAATATATGGTTTGAATTTTGTGAATCCTTACCTGTTTCACAAGCTCAGATTCCTGTCTCTATTTTCATTTCCCCAAGCCTCTTTTATGGGCTGCCGCCATCCATGTGAACCTCACTCTAACCAACTGCACATGACAATTTTCTTTGGTCTGAATGTGTACAATATGCACCAAGGTCAGTGTTATTCCAAGGGGTGGGGTGATGAGAGTGGTCCACCTGCTCAACAGTAAACACAGTAATCCTTTGTACTTAGACCAAGAGAATATTTTTGGGAGGAGGAGGAATATTTTATTACTGATATTTGTAACTTCTAGTAAATAGAGACAATAAAAAGCAGATTGACTTTTAGTCACTTTTATTATTGTTTTTAAGTTTTTTATAGACCTGTCCTCCCATTGTCCCCTGTGACGCTGTCCTGGATTAAAGTACAGAAATCCCGGAATTGCTGCTTACATCTTACACACTTTCAGCCTTTCTAGAAAGTGCTCCTTATTAGACAGAAGAGAGAAAGGGAGGAGGCAAAACAAAATCATAATTTTGGAAAGCACAAATGCCTAAAAATTGAAATTATATATGAAATGTATAATATATCACAAAATATCACTAAGAAAACAACTTCAGTAAGGAAATTGATTGTTAGACACCACAATCTTATGAATTTTTCCGGGTTTATATGTGATTTTACACTTACTGTGTCCCCAGCAAGAAAGATATTTTAGTTTTGCTTGTCACTGGGCCCACAGAGAAGTGAATATTTTAATGCATTTTGAGTAGAAGCAGCGCTGCATATGGTATTAAGACAGCCTGGGTCAAATCTGGACAATGTGACCACGGACAAATTATCTAGTCTGGCCAAGCATCAGTTTCTCCATCTATAAAATAGAAATGAGTAATAGTGCCTATCTTACAGAGTAAGTGTGGGGATTAAAATCAATTACATAAAGGGCTTAGCCCTGTGCTGGCACGTATTAAATAATAAATGTTGACAATCATCATTGTCATCATCCAGGCTAAAAGACATTAAATGTAAAAAAAAAAGATTTTTAGTCTGACACAAAATTCTGGTCATTTTCTTTATTTCTGAAAATATGAAATGAAAACACCAGTACAGGTATTTAAGGACATAACCCCAACTTAATTGTGATTAAGATTTTTATTTAGCAAATTTCTCCAAGGGCACTAGATGGCGACCTTCTCCTTTAAGAAAAAAAAAAAATCTAAGTTTTCATTAATTCTCTGCTTTGACATATTACTGCTACAGATTTAGAAGTAAGAAACAGAGAGTAAGGTCACATCTTTCAACACTGGATCATCAGAATCACAGAGTTTCTAAATTTTCTGGATCTACGCTAGGAGCAGCATGGGATGGAAAGCATGCTTCGTGGGTATTAGGCGTCCTGGACTCAAACTTCTGCCCTTGAAGTGATCTTGGACTTTCCCTCTCAAGATCTAATTTTCCTCCTTTGTAATATGAGGTTGTTGGGTTAGATCATCTTCAAAGTTCTTTCAGCTGTAATATACTATGACATGTTTTTTAATAATTCAGTGTTTATTCTTCTACCAGCATGTCTTTTCTCAAGCTTTCCTTGTGGTCTAAATTAAATACTTCTTAAGCCAATGGACACGATTTAACATCACTCCCTAGAAATCAACATTATTTAAATTAAAACTGACCTATTCAAAAATAGTTTTACTTTGGAAGATGGGGATGAATTTTAGGTTTTGTTTTTAATAAGCAGAAGAAACATTTGAATATCTTCATTTAAGATAGTGTAAGACTTGGAAAAAAACCTTTTAAGAGTCATTTTAAAACTATTTTTTTCTTCTGTAAATAAAGTTGAAGCTATGCCTAGATTTTTGAAAGTGATCAAAGGTTTTTTCTGATGTATTATTTTTAAATGTCAATTATTTTAGTGTGTGTAAAATGATAATAGCAGATTAAGTTCATAGACAGAAGCAACAGAATAGCAACTGTCAACAACACTAAGAAACCTTTCTCAAACATCAGTAGACAGAGCCAGACTTCAGCATCTGGTGCAATTAAGAAATTCAGATGTGGTTTAAAACACTTTTAATGTACAATATTCAGATAAGTAGAACAGTAAATAATAAATCTCCAGAATAAAATATACACCTATTTTTCCTTTATTTCGTTGTTTCAGAAAAGGTAGAATAATTTTTTTTTGTAAGTAGCCAGTAACTATACATTGATTTTTCTTTTTTAAGAAAAGTTACTATTTAGGAAATAATCTCCTGGTATCTTAGTTGCAACTATTTTTTTCCTTAAAAAAAATTACCAATGTGTTGACTATTATCGGAATACTTCTCACTCCCTATCAAATCAAACTCTCAAATAGTGACTTATGTAAATGCTCTCTGTGATACATAGATATAAAAAAGGAAATTGTAAGAATCCGTGAATACACGATTATTCTACTGTGCAGAATAATCCTTTTAGCATAGGGTAGATGGTGGATGCACAGGTAAAACCTAAACACAGATAATTAAAGATGCAATTTCTCCTCCAAACTGGAACTGGTAGTGTGACCCAGCTTAGCACTGGTGGCCACCACTTCTGAGCCACTGAGAAAGAGATTGTGATATAATTTGGATGCTCTGTATACAAGACTGAAGGGTAGTAGATGAAAAAAAAGCCAGACACAAGAAGTTTACAATTAACACATGGCCTTTCTCTTTTCCGTAATCATTTGGCTCATTACCCTATGTTCATCCAACTTCCCCACCAACAATTTTAGTTCGCTCTGTCAAGTAAGGCTTTACGCTGAAAAACCTTGGAACTGGTATTGCCCTGTCATTCTTACTAGGGTCAGAACCATGGGACTTCAAAGTAACTAACACACACACACACACACACACACACACACACACACACACACACACACACCACACACACACACACACACACACACACACACACACACACACACACACGCCTTCCTTTCTGAATCCATCCAGGCATCAAAAATAGAAAAGAAGTAAAAGGCAGACCAAGGTGAATTTGTGCAGGTTACTGTCTAAAGGCAGTTTAATATTTACGAAATGTCACACACATACACACACACTCACACTCTTTAGGATCCAGTTACAAGAGCTGCGTCATCCGCCAGATCACATGGTAATTGTTGCTATTTCAAGGATCAAGTGGCATAAAGCTCCCCCCCACCCTACCCCCTTCCCTTGGTACCATATAGCGTGGAAGAGTGAGTTTTGTGTGATGGAGTGGGACCAGGCTCTCTGATCCAACCCTCTGCTAGCAACTCGGCTGTCGGTGGGGTGGCGCGCGCGTATTCTCACGGAGTGACTAAGAAAGGGGGACGGGGGAGGGGGTCTCAGGGGAGGAAGGGAAGCTCTAATTGGTTTCTCAATGAAAGATAATCACCTACTCCCCAGAGAGGCTGGAGATTAGCACTCTGCCTCTCCTCTCCATCGCTTTTAGACTTCTCATCCTCCCCTCGGTGCTTTTAGTCCATTCAGCAGAAGCGGATCGAAGCAGGAGGCTCCCCGCGCCGCATTAGGGGCGCACTCCGCCGCGCTCGAGTACTTAGCGCCCATTCACTCGCTCACCCGCGCCCTCCGCTCCCGGCTGCCGTTCCAGCCGCCGCCGCCGCCGCCGCCGCCCGAGAAAAAGTTTTGCGGAGGGGCTCAGTGAAAAAATGAGCGAGCTGGAGGAAGACTTTGCCAAGATTCTCATGCTCAAGGAGGAGAGGATCAAAGAGCTGGAGAAGCGGCTGTCAGAGAAGGAGGAGGAAATTCAGGAGCTGAAGAGGAAACTCCACAAATGCCAGTCGGTGCTCCCAGTGCCCTCGACCCACATCGGCCCCCGGACCACCCGGGCGCAGGGCATCTCGGCCGAGCCGCAGACGTACAGGTCCTTCCACGACCTCCGACAGGCATTCCGGAAGTTCACCAAGTCCGAAAGGTAGGCGCGGAGGCCGTGGGCCCGGGTGCTCGTCCCGGCCCGCGGCGCAGAGGCTGGGGGCTCTGGCCGCGGCGGCGGGGGCGGGTCGGCCCAGGGCGCCCCCTGCTCGCTGCGGCGCGCGGAGTGGGGGTGGCCCCGCGGCCGGGGAATGGGAAGTGTTTATTTTTATTTCTGCCCATCACGTGCTGTGCTTGTCTCCGCCGGGCTGGGAAAGGCGAGCTCCACGGGGAGACGCGCCCCTGTGGCGTGGGGGTGGGGAGGAGGACCGCGAAAAGTTTACTCGCGCGGGCTAACTTGTGCCCTCCACACATGGCTGCAGTCGCGCGGCTGTCCTTCGTGCGCCCCGCTGGGGGCGTCCACGCAGGGACCCAACCCTGCCCGTCCAGGGGCCTGGAGAGCTTCCCAGCGGCGACCCCCCGGACTCAGGCCACTGGACATGCTCAGTGGGGCTGTCCGAGCCTCCTAGGGAGGGGCGACTGGAGGCTGGACAGGGTTGGGCTCAACTTAGGGACTGAACCTGCCCAGAACCCGAGCTCTGCTGGCGGACGCGGGGACGGGGAGAGGCGGGACAGGGGCTTGTCTCTAGGGCAGGGATCCAGCCTGGAGCATGGGGGCGAGGCGGGGAGAGGTTTATTCACAGGGTCACTTTCAAGTCATCTGTGATGTCAGCAAGACATTGCAAAGAAGCCCCACCTTCTGAACGTTCCTTTGCTCTGATTGTGTCTCTTCCAGAAATGCAACACCTTAGGCTGCTCTAGGCTTGGAGTCCGCTCAGTGACCTTGCACCTGAAACAGATTTGGGGTTGCTCGTCAGCCCTGTCCCAAGGTGGATACTGCGCCCTCCCTTTTTGTTTTCCCCTGAGTCCCTGCCTGGAAAAGTTTGGATGAAGAGGGCGGAGGGGTGAGGGTAGGCTGTTTCTCTGGACGCCTCCGGGCTCCTTCCTTTCCTCCTCTCCGGCACTTTAAGAGACAAATCCTGCCGGTTCAAAGTTGTCTGTCACTCCTTTGGGGTGTGCAGAGGAGGCTGGGTGGATTTTGGCCACAAGTAGGAAGCTTTTGCACTCCACTCGTCGCCTTCACCGGAGAAGGCTGATCGATTGGCTGCAGCATTAAAGCGCCTCTGGACATTAGGGAGAGGAAGTGCAGACTCCAAAGCCCATTACTGGCTTTTAGTCCCTGGAAGTGCAGGGCCGAAAGTGCATTTCTCAGGATATTGAATATTCCATTAGGCGTGCCTTCATGCCCGCCTACCTCTGTTACTCCTTCCCTCTTCTTAGATCATTTGCTGTCTGAGTTTGAGGCCCTCAGGGGACTCCTAAACTAGTCCCCCTCTCTCCGTTTAGCTCTCTCACTTTTGAGGCAAGCTCTTCTGAAGAGAATGTCCTTCCCACTGTCCCCATCCAGGTCAGCTCCAGGGCGCTTAGTGTCTGCCACTGGCCCACTGCAGCTCCTCCGTGTCTGCCTCTGGAGTCCCTCTTGTGTATTATATGGGATGGGGAGCCAGGGAGACTCAGCAGGGGTTCAGAGTTACTAGAAGAAGACCAGGAGCTGGGAGCCAGAGTGGGGAGAAAAACAGGAATCAGGCAGAAAGGACTCCTCTTAAGGAATTGTGAGACCTTCTGAACAGCCATCTCAGAAGACAGCTTTCAGATTTCCTGAGTGACTTAGTGACATTCCACTTACGAATTGACACTGTGTACATGGCACCTTTGGGCCCATCTTGCCTTGAAAGTCCCTTTTGGATGGAACAGTGGCATTTTCCTTCCTTTTCTCAGGACTGCAAACAGACCTAATATTTGGCCTTGCCCTTGCCTGAGAAGCTGCTGCTGAGTCTTGTCTCAGCCGGGCTGTGCATTCCGAGCGGCTGCCCTGCCCTGCGCTCAGCAGCTGGAATCAATCTGCCCACCTCCTTAAGAAGCCACTTCATCAGCGGTCACCCGGCAGCTGCTCGCCTCCCAGGGCTGCCGGGCTAGGGCTTTATCGCATTTTTGAAATTTCAGATTTCCGTGTCTGGGCTATGCCCCTCAAACAGTAACAGCACCGCTTTGCAGCAGGGAGGAGATTTCACCAGGGTATGGAGGGGACAGGAGAAAAGCCCTCCTTCCCAGAGTCCACTGTCATTCAGGATTTGCCCTCAAAGAGGCAAGAAATCTCTAAGAATGAAAGGAGGTGTTTTGTTGTTGTTGTTGTTTTTTGTATGTACTGGGAGGACATGGCTAATCTTGGATATGCACACATCATCCTTCTGTCCTCTCTTCCCCTCCCTTTCCCAACATTTTCATACTGGGAGTAGGAACATTCATCATGAGTGGATCATGCGCAGTAGCGGTCAGTGCATATTTGTGTCTATAGCAAATAGCTGGAGTACTTTTCTACTTCCTCTCTGTGCTGATTTACACTGGGAGTGAGGGTAAACTTTTTCCCACTCAGCGTTTAGTTTCATACTTTCAAATAGAAGTGTGGAGTTTATTTTCAGCAAGCTGACTCATTAGAGTTTAAAAATTTTTGACAGGTATAATATATGGGGATAGTAAACATTAGAATTATGTACTCTTCCTGGCACTTAAAGAGACAGTACTAAATTATCCTTGGCTAGATACCTCATTTTGGCCAAGAAAGGAAATAATTTATTAAAGTATTTCTGGGATACAACATTTAATATGAAACAAGATACTTTTAAAATAAAAATTGTTTAAAAATGTTCAGATAAGGATTTGACAAGTAGATATTCCATCACCTCACCTTTTTTTGTTTTGTTTTGTTTTGTTTTGTTTTTGTTTTTGTTTTGAGATGGAGTCTCGCTCTGTCACCCAGGCTGGAGTGCAGTGGCGCGATCTCGGCTCACTGCAAGCTCCGCCTCCCGGGTTCACGCCATTCTCCTGCCTCAGCCTCCCGAGTAAACCTCACCTGTTCCTTGTAAAAGGCTGTGCCATTCTGAAGGGCATGCTGGGGCTGAAAGAGAATGCTTTATTGCAAAGCTAGTGTTCAGTTATGATTTCTGTAGCATTTGAATGATAACTATTCATGCTACAGATTCATTTCAAACTTTATCAAAACACCCAGTTTTTATACCAACAAGAACAGAAATGTGGCCTGAAAGTGCAGTCAGTCGCCGCTATCCATGGGTTCCACATCTATGGATTCAACCAACTGAGGATCAAAAATATTCAGGAAAAAAAAAAAAAAAGAATGATTGTGCCTGGACTAAACATGTATAGCCTTTTCTTCTAAACAATATAGTATAACAACAATTTACATATAATTTATATTGCATTAGGTGTTATAAGTAATCTAAAGATGAGTTAAAGTGTATGAAAGGATGTGTGTAGGTTTTATGCAAATACTACACCATTTTATATAAAGGACTTGAGTATCTGTGGATTTTGGTATCCTCGGAGGTCCTGGAACCAATCCCCCATGGATACTGAAAGATGACTGTGTAGGAATTTTATTTATTGAAAAGAATGATGAAAAACTTTTGCCTATAAACACTGCTTCAATGAATGATTACAATCTTAAAAATTTGCGTAATAGGTGACAAAAATATCTTAAGCATGTATCCTGAACAAAGGAAATGGAATTGATTAATGACTGTAATCTAGTCAGTCCAATTAGCCAGATTTCTGCGTCCACAGAGGGTATAATGCACAATCTCCATTAAGAATGATCTAAGTATCTAAGGAATGCTTAGATGAAAATTATACTAGGAAAGGAAGATCTGAGCTCTCAGCATAAGTCAAGTGTACAATATGATGATCATGTTTAAAAAGAACATATCCAACTTATTGTGGTACTCATTTTTAGACCCCTTAAGAAATGCCCAGTAGGGATCAAGTGATTATCTTTGAAAACTGTAAGCTGTTCTGGATGATGGTGATGATATTTTACATTTATATTTTAAATACTGTTTTTCTGCCAAAGAACTCCAAGTGTTTTACGTAGATCTCTGTGAACTCTTGATTTTCTTAATGAATATACTCCGCATCAGGAATTGCCTATTATCCTTGATCCTTTTCCTTACTCTTTTTGCATACACCCAAACTCCTTATTTTGGCTGCCTAGTTAGCCAGTGTATGCTCAGGAACTGCACACAATTTTTTAATGAGTTTAAGGAAAGGCTTGAATCAATATTAATCTGTTACAGGAATAAAAATAGACGTATTCCAGACACATTTGAGTTATTCTTGTCATGAATCCCTTGATTCTTGATAATGTAAATTGATCATTTGCAACTGGAACTTCCTTTCACTGGGGCATGGATGCCTTGGGATGGATGCCCCAGAAAACTCATTACCTTTTGTCTCTCTGATCCAATTCACATTTGATTTGACCTTAGGACAAAATCAAGGAGTTTGGCCTACTTCTTATATAAGCAAGGTCAATGAAGTGAGTAGGTCTTAGCTGCATTCTGGGTCCAGAGTCAATTATTTATTAATTGTTCATGTGGAAAATACACAATGCTGTAAAATAGCAACGAAAGCAATAATAAAGATAGCTAATCTTAGCAATCTTAGAGCTGTGCTGAGCTATTTACCTGCACTAGCTCATCGTTTTCTACAGCAGCCCTAAAAGACATCCCCACTTTTCAGGCGAGGAATCTGAGGCTTGAAGAAATTTAAGTCGCCTGCCTAAGGTGTCACTACTAGGAAACGCCATAAAGTTTCAAATCTAAATCTTGAAGAGTTTAGAACCCAAGTACGCAACCACTATACTATATGAACTTGGAATAGGACTGGTTCTAGTTTAGTAAGTGGGGAATCCTTCTCAATAGGAAGAAATGAACCTTCCCTAAATTAGAATGGGAATTAACAGTCTTAGAGCCAGTGATAGGCTAACCTCATGAAAAAGTGACCAATAAATCTTTGTATCTAGCACATGTCCGTTGGATCTGCTGTGCCAGGCTGGAATTTCCTCAGTTAGCCCTGCTCTTGGGATTGCCCTTTACCAGTTCTTCATCTTCTTCCTTCCTCATCCAACTTCTCTAGCTCAGTGCTGTGTTACAGGCAGGTCAGATGATTATAATACAGTTATGAAGGATATGAAAATGACCTTGGTTGCCTCCTTTGAATACCCTTTGCTATTTGTCACTTGTGTCATTCATACTAATCCCTTCATCCCTACCTTTCCCACCATGAATATGGATTGATTACTGCCTGATAATATGCCAAGATATTAACCTGTTACCTCTTTCTGATGAACATGGTAATGTCCTAACAGGAGCTTTTGGGAGAGGATATTTATTTAGTTTACTCAGCTGAGTAATATTTCTGACAAGATTTTAAGGGGAGGTAGGCTGAGGAAGGGAAAGGAAGATTTTTAGGGAGCACGGCTTGTAAACATCCTTGTATCTTGCCAGATGTGATTTGAAGAGTACAAGTCTTAAGCATAAGCACTTCATACATGCTTTCAGTCAAAGCTGTACAGGAGGTGGTAGTGTCTTGATTTTAGCGATGAGAAAACTGAGCAAATCCTTGTGGAAGTGTCCTTCAAAGGATCTCAGAAATAAGACCAGAAAGAAAATTTAGGTTGTTTGATTTTTATTTTGCATCGGTACCAGAGTTGGTGAATTGAGGTCTTCAACTTATCTGTTTAACTTGTTATTTAAGACACATTGATTTTGCTTTGGGGTTAGTTCAGGTTCAGGAGTCTTGCGCATTTTCCAAATGTATTTGTAATACACCAGGAGTTCTTGTTCCATTTGAATTACCAATATATGCACAGGTTGAAAGTTTACATTTAATCATGTATTCACTGGAAATTTGACCCTCATGAAACTATTTCTAACAGACCTGAAAAAACAAAAGATGTTGTATCTTTTTCCTCTTTCCTGACTAAGGGCCTGTTTCCTAGTGCCCTCTCACCATAGCATGTAAGAGATGCTGAGAGTGTGTTAAAACCCTTTCTTTTGATAAGATTTTCAGGTGATTTCATAGTTGCTCAGGGTATGAATAATTATTTTCATTTGCCATTGAGAATCTGCTTATCAGAGTTCAGGACCCTTGTTATCTAGGTTTCTTGTAGCTCTTGGAAGTTACTGTGAGCTCTGAGATAAACCAGGGATAGCATATCCTGTTTCACAAAAATGAAAGCTCAGAAGTTTGGGAATTGTCAGAAAGGAATACTGACCTTGAGTCTAGAGTCATTGGTGTGCTGTGCTGTTGGCTCCCTGAAGAGAAAAGAGGAAGTAAAAGAAAAATAAGGGAAAAGAAAAATATGTGTATACATATGTGTGCATATATGAACACATACACATGTGTCAAACTGTCACCACTTTATTAAATTTACAAACGTGCATTTCTTAATAATAATTATTACTTGAAAACCCTCTAGGTTGATCCAAATCAGTTTCCTATGGAAAGGAGGGTTTACTTCTTAGGTCTGTTATTATAAGCAGATCACAGCATCTTATAGTTTGTAAAATGTTTGTGCTTCGTACTAGTCACATAGCCCAGTGCTTAGCCCAGAAAAAGGTACTGGATTCAGTGTTTGCCACTCCTGGTTGAAGTATTTCATCCTTCTTTTACCCAGTGATGATTTTTCGTCTCCTTTTCGATGCTCCTGGATCTGCCTGTGTTGTGTGTCCCTCTTTCGGGTCCTTGTGTTTCTTCTGGCTTAACATCTGTAACTCCTGTTAGATCTGTTTTATCTGCACAAGTCATATGACAGCAAATATGGAGCAGATTTCTTACTCAAACTATTACTCTAATCTCTTAAAATCTTTCATGTTCTCAGATGTTTCAGATATTATATAATTTAAATTTTCTGAGGTTTCAGAAATAATTATTTATTAATCGTTCATGTTGAAAATACATGCTTTAGGCTGGGCACGGTGGCTCATGCCTGTAATCCCAGCATTTTGGGAGGCCAAGGTGGGCAGATCACTTTAGGTCAGGAGTTCAAGGCCAGCCTGGCCAAAATGGTGAAACCCCGTCTCTACTAAAAATACAAAAATTAGCCAGGCGTGGTGGCACATGCCTGTAGTCCCAGCTGCCTGGGAGACTGAGGCAAGAGAATCGCTTGAACCCGGGAGGCAGAGGTTGCAGTGAGCCAAGATCGTGCCCCTGCACTCCAGCCTAGGCGAAAAAATGACAGAGACTCCATATCAAAAACCAAAACAACAACAACAACAAAACAATGCTTTAAAATATTTGCACACTGCAAAATGGATATATCCAGAAAATGTATGTCTTTAAAATAGATTTGTTTTATTATATAATGACTGGTAGTAGAAACTAATCTCCTGTTTTATTTATTGCTGTTCTTGAACAACAGAGTTCGTTTTAAAAATGCTTAACTTTCTCTGCACTACTCACTAAACATTATTGATGGATCACCAACTTTGGGGTATACTATGTTGATTTTATTTTAAACATTTTAAAATTGTTTTTACATATGAATATGATAGAAACCCATACTACCTTAGAAAATTATGTAGTTTTAAATTCAATCAATATTAAGTTTATATTGACTCAAAAGTTTTAAAATACTATTTGTAATTTTTCCTGTCCAGTGTGCTAGCTGCATCTTCAACCTTTTTCTAGTGCATATTGATTTTATATATTCTTGGAAATTAGTCCTAAGCAGTTAATTTGTTATTCTAGGATTTGATTTGGATTGATTTTGTTATGTATTTGAACCCACTGATAGCACTTTCATATGCAAGATGATAACATGACTGTGCTGATTTCATCTGAGTGTTTATTTATTAAGGCAAATCCAGGAAGATGACTACTGTAATCAGCTTGTTAGGATTTAGTTTGACTGTTTGATTCGTAATAGGTATATTGCAACTACACTTCTTCAATTATCCTCTCGGACTTAGTCCTAATTCAGACTCTCCTTCCTTTTTAGTCCAATTTAGAGAGTACTTTAAAATGTGTTTGAAATTCTCAGATGTGTCTTTATTTGAGTACTCTGACCTCAAATGCTGGAAAAGTACTGGCAAAAACCTTATAGGGTTCTAAAAATAATTGTATGTTTGCCTCTTACAAATATTCGTGGGTCTGTTTATTCAACTATATGGTACTGTTATTGTCTAACAAGCAAATCTATAAGCCTTTGGGTAAATGTTAATATTTTTCTTGATGCTTCTCATTGCCCCCATAGTGCAGATAATACTAATTTCATGTATCACATGGTCACCAAGGGATCTGGCTACATATGCTAAAAATTTTCCAAATAGAAAATTCTTTTGTATCTCAGGTTGTAAACCCTTGGGTAGAAACCAGGTCTGTTTACAGTAAAAATTCCAGCCAAGTAAAAACCTCAGCTTACCTTACATTTATCTTCCCACATGCTACTTTTCAGAGAAGAGGTAAGAGGAGCACTATCTAGAACATATTAAAAGCAAATTTTAAAAATCCTGAAGCCTTCCCTAGAATGAAACCAGTTCATACTCCATTTAGTCTCCTCTCAGAGAAAAATATCACTCCAAAATACTCAATCCAATATCCTGTGCTTTACTCTGGCAGGTTTAACTGTGGTGCCATGACAGTGGTGTGTATTTGATTAGTTGTAAGGTAGAAACGAGTAAATAATGGCATAAAAATCAAAATTCATGAATAATTTGTTTCTTAAAAAATAAGATTTTGTGCACTCACAGGCACCTCCTGAGGGATAGCCATTTTCTTGCATTCCAATTGGCTTTCTTGACTGGGAAGATTACAAATACATGGCAGGAAATTGCACATAATCCACAGACAGTCTTGTCTTTTCACAAGAGTATCTTGCACATGGGAATGTCATCTATCTTATGAATCACTGTAGAAAAAAGTGTTTGAGAGCCTCTGATCTGAGCTATGGTTCTAAAAAATCAGAATCTTGACTCTGTGTCACTTAATGCTAATTATTTATAAGTAAATATAAGATTCACTAGATTCTACTTAGCCAGCACCTATATTTCATAACAATGGTTCCCAAAGTGTGATGTTTATATAATTGGTGGCATCAGGGATGCTTCTATGTGGTAGACAAGTGAATTTATTTTATAGTTATAGACATTTTAATAAGTGTTGGGAGAAAACATGTAACAATCACATCAAATCCATTGCTATGTAGCTGTGTTGCTGAGGGTAAGGCTAAGTATTAAGGGTTCATAGATTTTTTTTTTTAAGAATGAGGTGTAAAAATACAGATTGTGCATAATGTCAATATGGGTACACAAGAAAGTTTTGGGAAAGATTGTTTTAAACTCATTTTCAACAAGGAATGAAATGGATTGTTTTCCTGTTTGTGTTTTTACTCCCCACTGCCCTGTTTGAAGAATTCTGGCCGAGTTCTCTCTGTATCTGTGTTTGAATGACTCCTTGCATGCTGTTTGTCAACTTCTTCATGGGAATTGCTGCGGGGACACAGAGTTAGATGGAGATGGTGGTTTTCATGAAATATATTCTTGCTTTGAGGATAAGTCATTCTGGTTAAAAATTGCTAATGTTAATACATCATCAGAAAAACATTTGACTCTCCTCCTTCAGATTTATAAACTCTCTTGCCATGAGACAGTGAGGTCCATGGCTGAACAGGCCAGCCTAGAAATAATAAAGGATGCTGGGGCACCCACTTCCATCCAGCCTGGATTCCCTGGGGAGCTCTCACTTCCCGTACTGTCTCTGCAGTGAGGCCTCTCGTTTCCTCCTCCAGGCTCCTTCTTGATTCCTGACAGTAGATGCCTGTGGCTGTGAAGGGCCATTCCACCATGTGGTATTTTATAGCAGAAATACATGGTGCTTCCCCCTACCCCTTTCTTTGTAAAGAAACAACTTGGAAAAAGTTTGGAAAGGAACAATCTTTGATAGGATACACATTTATTTTCCCTTAATCTGTTCCCTTTCCTTGTAGAAAAAAATTAGATTATTCCCAATTATAACTATGTTTTTTTTTAAATTATATTGTTAAAAGGAATAGCTTTGTTAAATGAGAAAAATATAGGAGAAAAGAAGTATATTACATACAGGATGAGGAATTTGCAAACATCCACTTTTCTGTCTAGAGCATAGTTCAGGTCATCTCCCCAATGGCTTAAGAAAGGGAATCCTTAAGGTTTGAATAGAAGTACCCTCCTAAAAGTAGGAAAAACAACAAAAAAGAGGTGGTTCTGTGGGGAGAAGATAGAGGAGACATAGAGAGATTTCAACAATTACCACGAGATGGCAGCAGAAGTATAATATTTAACAATTGTGGGCCCCACTAGGAATTTGAAATGGCTTTTAGTTGAATTTTAAAATACATTGTCAAATATATAACTTTCTTAATATCAGGATTTATAAGTTTGAAAAGTGTATTATCAGATACATATGGTCTTACATTTTTTCCAGTTAGTAGTGGTTTTGGGGAATATATTTAAAAAGCTAAAGTTAAATTTTCTTCTCGATGTTTGTCTTAAGGAATAGAGAAACAAAGAGTACAGTTTGCATGGAGAGTTCTTTGAACATTGATAATAGACTGAGGGAAATTCCTAAAACCCCTATGAGGAAACCTCTGGACTCATACTTGGCTGAGAGAAGAAAACAGAGAAATAATGGAAAATTAATAGTAGTAAAAAAAAATGTATGTGTGAGGAGACTAAAGGAATGGCTTCCTATTCACTCCCTTCTACCCCCATAACAAATTAAAAGAAAATTATAGGAAAAAATTAGATCAGTTATTAGATGAAACTCATAATAGGTTGCTTGATCTCTTTGATAATTCTGTGATTCTAGAATGTAATTAATTAAATCTTAATGTGGCCTATTGTAATCTGAGATTTCCATTATAAAAATATTTTAATAATTAAGTTAATATGATTATTTATTTACATGTATCTAAATATTTTTAAGAGAATAGCAAGGTGTTTTATGAGATACTCTGAATATAAACTGCCTCTCAAAAATTTTAGGGTAAAGAGTAGTCTGGCTTATACCACACAGGGTTACATTGTGGGTTGGATCTAATGGGCTGTACATTTTTGGATCAATATTCCCTCAGAAAGTGCCATTCAGCCTTCCTGTAAAAGGCTATTTCATTCAGTCTGTGACCCCTTTCATGTGAAACCTCCCAGGGGCCTGGATGTGAAGCAGTCTTGCTGCTGGCATCATTTGTGATTTAACGCTGAGGAGAAATGTACTTATTTTGGTCTGTCCCAGCAATCAAGGGTCAGTGGTAAAAGGAAGTTGTACTCTGGGTCAAAACAAGTCAGTTTTGGATTAATGCTATTCCTTGGCCTCTTTAATTGGTCTTTTTGCTCAGATACTGTGTTAGATCATACTTAGATAAACAGGCAAGAAGGGAACTAGAGAATTTAGAACAGTTCACATTTTCAAGCCCCGTTTGACAATAAGATGCTTTTATAAAAAGTGTTTTGAAATTCTGTGATATATTTATTTGGGGTTATCAACATATAGAAATGCTCTCTGGGATAGTAGTCAATATTTTTCCTAGGTTAGGATAAAAACAATGTTACACTGTCTATGACTGCCAAAGAGAACCAAGGGTAGATCGAATGTTGGGTATGCTTTCTCGTGTCTGCAGGGCCAAAAAAAACAAAAACAAAAACAAAAAAACCTAGCCTCCATTAGACATGGTGAAGCAAGCAATAGTTAGTAATATCTTTTATTTTCTCTGATCTTTCTAGTTTGTTATCTAGGCCAAGACAAATTCCCGAAGTATAGCAGCAGGGTTTGAAGCATGTTACATTGAAATCCCCTGGTTACCCAGCCTCACCATCTGACTCCAGGGCATCACGAGAGCTGTCCACACAAAA
Organism: Hylobates moloch; assembly: GCF_009828535.3. NCBI lineage: Eukaryota > Metazoa > Chordata > Mammalia > Primates > Hylobatidae > Hylobates > Hylobates moloch. Next base: position 47,014,239 of record NW_026652278.1, read on the forward strand.
GGAGACAGGCTGTGGACTCTCTAGGCTTCTTGATATTAGAGCAATTAGAAAAAGAAGAAAAAGTTTCTGTTTTGTGGTACCAAATCCCCATTCACCATGTTAAAAATCTGGACATGCTTTTATGATACTTATGAGCATACACTACATCTCAGACTTGCTGACTTTAATCTCTTCTTAGTCTATGTCTGCTTCCTTGATTGTTTTAATTGCAAAAACAATGTGTGCTGGTTGTCAGATAATAAAGACATATACATTTTATTTTCTCCTACCAATCTTTTCTACTTGTCTTCCAGCAGATACCCAATGTTAAACTTTCTGTATGTTTCCGTAAATCTTTATATGTACAGAGAGAACTCATCTGCTCATTTGGGGGGTTTTATTTTTTCACCCGAAATAAAATACTTCCATAACACCCCTCAGTAACCTGCTGTTTTTGCTTAATAATAGTACCTAGGCTTCTTTCCAGATCAGTCCATATTGGTCTTTCTAATAGCTATGTAATAGTAATTCCATAGTATTCATATACCTCAGCTTATTGATACTGATATTTTGGCTTGTTTTTTGCAAGCATTCAATGCTGCAATTGATATTGTACACATTTTCTCATATGTTATTTATGTATTTATTTATTTATAGGATGAATTCCAAACAGTGAGAGTCCTAGGTCAAAAAAACTATTAATATTTGACTTTTTTAGTTTATGTGATTATACATACACTTTCTATATGAGATAAATGATCTATAAACTTTTCTATTAAAAAATGTATACTGGCCGGGCACGGTGGCTCACGCCTGTAATCCCAGCACTTTGGGAGGCCAAGGTGGGCAGATCACCTGAGGCTGGGAGTTTGAGACCAGCTTCACCAACATGGAGAAACCCCGTCTCTACTAAAAATGCAAAGTTATCCGGACGTGGTGGTGCCTGTAATCCCAGCTATTGGACAGGCTGAGGCAGGAGAATCGCTTGAACCTGGGAGGCAGAGGTTGCAGTGAGCCAAGATTGTGCCAAGAGGTTGCAGTGAGCCAAGACTGCACTCCAGCCTGAGCAACAAGAGAGAAACTCTGTCTCAAAAAACAAGACAAAACAAAAACAAAAAACAAAAAACAAAAAACTGTGGGCGGGCGGCATAAACAATTAATTTTTTACATTAAAGACAGACAGAATTAAAAAAAATCAAACGTACAAACAGTGGAAACGTGGAAGGTTCTTTTTTTATACTTGAGTTACATTCATGAGAATGCTCTTTTCGGAAGGATGTTTACATGCCCTTTTACTTTTCAGATTTATAAAGTCCGTATTGTGCACTTGGTTTGATGTTTGTGGGTGTGTGCCTGTGTGTGTGTTTAAGCTGAAAAAAAAATTAATTGCTATAGTGTAATTTTGAAAATAAGGAAAATAAGGATAAAACTATCTATTGCTCTTAAATAAAATAACTACAAGTCCTTCTTTAAGAATCACAATGATTTGTTTTTCTTTTCATCAAAATAAATTTTTGATATTCTAGCTCCCACTTGGGAAAATAACAAATTCCAAGTCTCTCAGCTACTTTTTTTTCAAAAGGCTAGTGGGGAGATTTGGACATATATGGTATTGGAACCACTCAGTGGAGATTTCCTTTTATAGGATGGCAACCTCGGTAGAGATTTCATTTCATTAATTTTTTCTTGGTCATTGTAATGATATTGGACTAGAGTTACTGGACGGTAGCTTTGCAAACATTTATTTGGATCAGAATTCAATCATATTAAGGGTACTCAATCATGTGATTGGAGCCAAAAGGTAAAATCATTTTGGGGGAGTAGGAAGGGTAACCTTAGAAATTTCAGCCTAGTGTTGTGCAGGAGTAACAGGTAGGTTGTGATAATTAAAAAAAAAAAAAAAAAAGATCCTGGGAGTCACAGACTTGATGTTGAATTCTGGTTCCTCCTTGACATGCTGGCTGTGTGATTCTAGACAAATTACATTGTCTTTCTGAACTTTAGTTTCCACATCTATTAAATGGGGACAACGATAGTTTGTCCCCATAAGGTTTTGTATACAGGGGAATTTCCATGTGTGTCTATGGAATATTGAAAGATGATGAGTATGTAAAGGGCTACATAAAAGTGCTATCAAATTTGTAACAATGGAAAGTTTAAAAGTTTCAGAGCTTTTGAAAAATTTAGTTTTGGTAATAAGTTTATAGTGCCTCTTGCTTTGAAAGGGTTTTAGAAGATATCTTTGTTCACCTCCTTTGATGGACAAAACAATAATGACAAATCAAGCAAATATCAAGAAGTTCAGAAAGACTGATATTCCAGTGACATGGTAAGCTGGACATTTGTAAATTGGACCAAAGGGACAATGGAAATGAGATGGTTTAAGTATTATTACCATATTAATAACATAAAGTGTCTTTTTATGATCTGGTCTCGCAGACACAAAATGTGTTGTCACTCAGGTTAACACCCCAACCACCTCTAGAAGACTGAATTTCTTAGCAGATCTGCTTTTGAAGGCCCTGAGTTTAAACAAAACACTGCGATGAATTGTCCGTAAGGCAGGAACCCTGAGTGGACCAGCTATTTCAGGCTCAGGGAAAGACACTGGAAGTGCTGGAAGAGCTGCTCAGAGTGCTAGAATGTCTGAGTGGGCAGGGATCATTGACAGTTGTGCATATTTTTCCAGGCTGGGTGCCTTATTTTGCAAAAGCCTTTCTCTCCCCTCCTCTCATTGTCTATTCGTTGTTCAGTCCTCAGGAATAATGAGGGCATAACTTTTCATATCTGGTGGAGTTGCAGATGTAGAGATATGGGTTAGAGGCTCTTTGTAGATATTCTAACAATGCAGTTGACGTCGGTTTCAAACTCTGAAGGCTGGAGGGGGAGGTGTGCTTCCACTGAACTTTCTCTGTATGTGCCCATCACCCCATGTCAACGTTAAGCCTTTGTGTAGCCCCAGTGCCTGTTTGCAGTTTAGAGACGGGTTTTACTGTATTTGAGCTTTTTCGTGTAGACTAATACTATTTCAGATTTTATTTCTCCCAAGGCAGTTGGATCTATCAGTCAATCAGCTAATATGTGGGAAGACATATGAACTATTTTGGAGATCCAAAGACACTTTGTGTCCTTACTAACCTGACGCTATCATGCAAAAATACACACAAAGCCACAGCCTCTTCAATTATTAAAAACCTCTCAAGGTTGTTGAGAGGATTAAATGAGCTCATGCATGTAATAGATTTAGTTTATTGCCTTATGGAATGTAGTCATTCAATAAATGTTAGCTCTCATTGTTATCATTTATTGATTCTGACTTCATTCACCAGATATATAAGAACTTTTAACCCTGTGACAGGAATGGGCCCATGTGTATTCTTCCCATATTTCTAACTCTATACTTGGATCTAATTTTGCTCATTGAAATAGGTCTGACCCTATTTTCGGAATAATTTCCTGAATCATAGATGGTACTCTGACATAGGTCATATTTAGGACTTTTTTTCCTTTCTTTCTTTTCCATCCATGGTATAGTCTCAGTTTTCTTTCCACCCATTTCACGCCCCCTCTCCACCACCCCATCATAATATAAACTTATTGCTCTAGAAGGAAATATTAGAAACTTTTGTATAGTGATATATTTAGCTGTGCTAGGACCACCTCTGCAGCTATCTACTCTCTGAGCTGTATAAACCAAGGGCTTCTCAAACTCTAGTTTACATATGAATCACCTGGGGAATCTCCTTCTATGCAGGTTCTGATTCAGTAGGTCTGGGGAAGGGCCTGAGATTCTTTTTTTTTTTTTTTTTGAGTGTCTTGCTCTGTCACCCAGGCTGGAGTGCAGTGGTGCGATCTCAGCTCACTGCAACCTCTGCCACACGGGTTCAAGCGATTCTCCTGCCTCAGCCTCTGGAGTAGCTGGGATTACAGGTGCCCGCCACCACACCTGGCTAATTTTTGTATTTTTAGTAGAGATGGGGGTTTCACTATCTTGGCCAGGCTGGTCTTGAACTCCTGACCTCGTGATCCACCCACTTCGGTCTCCTAAAGTGCTGGGATTACAGGCATGAGCCACCGCATCTGGCCGGGCCTGAGAGTCTTAATTTGTAATTATCTCTCAGGTGTTGCTGATGCTGCTAGTCTCCTGAAGACCATTAAATAGCAAGGGATTAATTGATTCTCTCCAGTTCCTTCCTCCTTTCCTTTTACCATCCAAGTTAAGTTTTCTACACAAATAAAGTGCAATCAGATACAATAATGCAAACTAAGGTATTAATGATACATTAACAGGGATTACATTATAAGATGAACTCATTACCTAGGAAAGCCTACAGGAAATCTTCTGGTATTCTTGTCGCTGCTAGGCCATAAGAACACACAGCTGTAGAATATAAAGGCTAACAGCATGGACTGTGGAATCAGATGAGCTTGAGTTTCAAGTTTCTGATATCTTAATCATGTTGTTTAACATCTTTGACCTTCAATTTCCCCCTGTAAATGGGAATAAGAAGGCCCACCTGAAACTAATGTTATGCAAAAGACCTGTTGTAAACATGCCTTAAACAACAGCCTTTGCTTCTGTAGTTTTAATATTAGTGTTTTGGAGACAAAGTCAAATTTAAAATGTGATTCAGAAGGAATTTTAGTTGAGATATAATGGGAAAGTAGGAAATACTAATTCAGCATTGTTAAGAGCTTACTTTGTGCAAAGTACTTTAGTGGCATGAATTAATTTGCTCTTCTCAACAATCCCATGGTGGTTTCATGGTGCCACCAGGCAGGAATTATTCCACGTGCTCTGTACAGAGGAGGAGACTCAGTCCAAACACATCAAGAGACTCATCCCAAGGCTTGCTGGTCCAAGACTGTCTGGCTCTAGGGCTCTGACACTATACTACATGATAATCAAGAGCAGGAACATAGGGGAAAATTGGAGGAAACTGGGCTTTGTGAAGACCTTCAGATCATTCAGATGCCCAGTTCTTCTCAAACTGTAGTATGTATAGACATCTCTTGGGTTCCATTTGTTGCAGTGAAGACTCCTAGGCCCATCTCCAAAGATTCTGACTTCATAGGCTTGGGAAATTTGGGACCAGGAAATTTGCTATAACTCCTTGAGAAGTAGCTTTCTAGGTATATACTGCAAGAAGGGTGACTATATGCATTCATTTCTTAGTTCTGCTGGAACACATTGCCACAAACTGGGTGGCTTTAAGCAACAGAAATTTATTTACTCCCAGCTCTGTAGACTAGAAGTTTGAATTCAAGGTGTCAGCAGAGCCATGCTCTTTCTGAAAACCCTAGGGGAGGAGCTTCCCTTGCCTCTTCCTAGCTTCTGGTGGTTGCTGGCAACCTTTACCATTCCGTGACTTGGACTTGCATTCCAATCTTTGCCTTCATTTTCACATGGTTGTCTTTCCTCTGTGAGTATGTGTGTCTAAATTCCCCTCTTGTAAGAATACCAGTCATTCAATTTGGGGCCCACTCTAATCCAATATGATGTCATCTTGATTACATCTATAAAGATGCTGTGTCCAAATAAGGTCACAGTTGAACCATACACCTGTATTTATTTTCCTTCAAGCCCAAGATGTGGAGCTGTGACTTCTGAAGTCTGCTGAGCCTGTGGAAAAAAGATTTTGGATGAGATGAGGAGAGTAAAGGACACATTTAGGTATCTATGATACAACGTTTTGTAGAGGCTTTTTCACCTGCCATTTCCATCTGCCCTCCCTCCTTCTCCCGTTTTCTTATTTTTCAAAGGATATGGTGTTGATTGATTGTCCTTTGGTTCAGATGAAAGTATTAGTCTCTGGTGGCTCCGTGAAATGTCACACATCTATGATGGTTTATGGTTCTCTTGTTTTCATGGCATGAGTTTTATACGGATTTATAGGGAAACAAAATTGGGCTTAAAATATGAGACAACTGGTGAGTTTCACTTCTGTAGACTGTAGTTTTCTTACCTGTAATTTTAGAAGGAAAGAAAAAAACCTTTTATGCTATAATTTCAATGCCTTAATTCCCTATAATTTGGTAACTTGTTTCTTTAGGGTTACAAAGAACAAATGGAATAAACCACAAATAGATATATTAGGATAAAGATAGATTTTCTTTGGTGTATTTAACTAATTTAGAAAAGCTTTAAATGCCAATTAAATTATATATTTTAAAACACGGTTATATTTAGGGATAAACTATTTTTAAGTTAACATTATTTTATGCATTTAAAAGTAGAATTTAAATAGTTCTGCCACCTCCACCTCAATCTAAGGTGCACACACATACTTTTAGCTTTACTAGAGGGTTTTTGTTAAGGTAGCCTATAATAGAAATTGAGGATTTCTGTTATGGTATTTCTATTTTACTGTTATACTACTGAAAATTTAAGCTTTCTCTTACGAATTTAAGAAAAGTTTAAGAGACAGCATGAGCTAGTTGAAGAGTCGTATTAGTGAATTAGTTTTATATAAAATAAATTATACAATGAAGGACAGTCCAGTTATCATCTGAAAACATAATTTAGAAATTTATGATAATATATTTCTTTCTGGGTCTATTTAATTCTGAAACATTCTCATATAAGGTGGTTCAAAGAATCCAGATTTCTGGGAATGGTTTTGGACTTCTTGAAGATAAAAAATATTTGATAATGCATTGTTCAATATGGAATCATACTTTTTGGAAAGAAAATCTACCAGAACATTCATGCTACCCAGAGAGAAGTATCATTCTCCATTCTCTTCAAAATTGCATCTTCTTTGCTTTGATTCTCATCTGCCTGCTATCAGAGATTTTGGAAACTTTCTCTTCTCTTTGTTGTAAAAGATCTCAGGTATAATTCAAATGGTTATTTCATTTTATAGAAACTTTACTGGAAATGTCCAAGTGCCTTCAGTAGTGGGAGGAGGGGTCAGGAGAGGGTGGCTCCATTGGGAAGCGTGATTGGCCCCTGATTTGTGGGAATTTTCCAGGGCCATTGTTTGTGCGAAGTTGTGTTAAGAATGTAGGTTGAAAGGTAGATGTGGAATTCTGTGGAGCACATGCAGAAAAGCTAATTCTACTACCCAACATGAATCATTCTCTCTATATTAATCATCTTTGCCAATTATTTGGGTGAGGCCATTAATGGCATCTCACTCAGATTTGCACAGGGCAAGATGCTGTGAGGATTGCTTATTATGTTGGAAAACAGAATCAAGATCCCAAAAGATTATGATGGGCAAGAGTAGTGATTTATAACCCTATTTCAGACAATGCTTTCCTTTTCATACCAAATATTTCCTAATGCTCCCTCACTATGTTGAAATGAAATTCATCAATAATATAACCCATCTGCACACATAATTGTGTGTATCTATGCATATATATATATAGTATCCTAACTATAATATAAACAAAAGATAGGGGAACATGTATAATGAAATAATACGTGCTTTAGTAAGTGCTTGAACTGTTCAAGTTGGAGATGATTGCTGGAAAAGGGCTACACTGTAAGTTGAACTGAAGATGTGAAGTGCTTGTTCCTCATCCTGAAATCATTTGATGTAACAACTGAAAACAAATACTAGTACTGATATGTTTTACTGGTTACTCTGGTGCCACTGGTGGTGTTTGTATCAAGTGACTCAGTTTTCCAAAGTGATGAACAGCTCTCTGTAAAGTTTTTAACAAAATAAAGTACCCTCTTTCCTTAATTTACATTTTTGTTGAATTTCCAGCAAACAATTTATAGCCACGCAAAAATAAATATTTGGTTTACATGTAAGACAGACTTTGATTCTAGGCTTAGATAATATGTACAGATTTTTCTCCTGCCTGAATGGCTGGTTGGAGATTTGAAGGCACAGGGGTTGAAGGATAATTATTCAAATTGTGGGATTCTCCAGCGGGTCCTAGGACATCATAACTAAAAAGCACCAATAAATTTCCAAAGTTACCACAAGGGGGCAGTAACGCCCCCACTGAGAATCACTGGGCAAATGGTGTTTCTTAGCCTTGCAACTATGGATATTTTGGATTTTGGATCAGAGAATTATTTGTTGTGTGTGTGGGCGGGGAGGGAGCGGTGTTGAGGGGAGGGAGTGGTGTCCTGTGTATTTTAGGATGTTTAGCAGCATCTTGGACTCTACCCACCAGTAACATCAGTAATACTCTACTCACCAGTAACAGCTCTCCCGACCACCAGTTAGGGCAACCAGAATGTCTCCAGACACCACCTCTTCTCCCATGGTGGGTAAATTCACCCATGATTGAAATCACCAAACAGAATAAAAAATGTTTAATGAAGAATTAGTGGGAAAATTTTCCCTTGAAACTTCATAATTAGAAGTAACCTTATAGAAGCATTTTTGAAAAGATTAAGGATTTATCTATAAGTAATTTATGAATCAACCAGGATAAATGGCTTCCAAAAATTATTTAATGATTGATTTATATACATAAACATATCAACATTTAAGTGCCTAAATTTATTTTATTTGCTTTGACTCCTGTTGTAGTCAATAAAGGATTTGTAGCCACTTAATCAAAAGTATAGAATCACTAATGGAAAAGGTGCCATTCTTGCCTTACTCTGGGTTCAGTTGTGGATGCTTTAACAGGGACAATTATTTGTATATGTGAGGAAAGGTAGTTCATGGCTATCAGTCTATTCTCTTGCTGCTGATAACATACCAGAGACTGGGTAACTTATAAAGAAAAAGAGGTTTAATGGACTCACAGTTCCATGTGGCTGGGGAAGCCTCACAATTGTGGTGGAAGGTGAAAGGCATGTCTTCCATGGTGGCAGGCAAGAAGAGAACTTGTGCAGGGGAACTCCCCTTTATAAAACCATCAGATCTCATGAGACTTATTCACTATCACAAGAACAGCACGGGAGAGACCCACCCCCATGATTCAATTACCTCCCATGACATGTGTGAATTGTGAGAGCTACAATTCAAAATGAGATTGGGGTGGGAACCAGCCAAACTATATTGCATGGGTTCTGCATGGTTTCAAGAGGTAGAAGGAAGACATGATTGCAAGCAAAAAGAGTGGTGTTTCCAGCTCAGGGTAAGGAGGAGTTTTCTAGCAGAGCTTCCTGGTGGTTCTGGACTGAGCTGCTTTGGGAGGAACAATAAGTAGTGAATATTCAAGGAGAGAGTTGTTGACAGCTGGCCTTGAGAAAGTAAAATCTTAACGTCTTAAGGTTGGAGAGAATTCTAACAGTGATATGTGTGTTTTTATCCATTCAGGAATTCTAACCCCTCTACAAGCATCATATTTACTAGTCATTACCTCTGTAATTAAAGAGTTCCATACCAGACTACCTCCCTTCCAAGACCATCCATTCCAACCACCCATGTGCATACAATCAGTGAGTGGCTGAGAAGTTACCACCAATATTCAGAATTAAGGCACGCATTTTAAAACATATTTAAAAGACCATTCACTCATTTATTCATTCATTCAGCAACTATTTATTGAGTGCTTACTTTGTGGCAGTCATCATTCTAGGTGCTGAGGACCCAATAGTGCAAGTCATTGGAGTCTGGTCTAGTAATAAAGACAAACAAAAAGACAAAAAAATTCAAATTATGATGAATTATAACAAGGCAGTAAATAAAGGTGCAATGGCAGAAAATAAAAGGGAGAGGGAAGAGTATATTTAAATGGTATGGTTGGAGATAAACTCTCTTCTCAGGTGGCATTTAAACTGAGACCTAAAAGATGAGAAATAGATTGTTCTAACAGTGAGAAATCACTTTAGACAGAAGGAAGAACATGTGGAAAGGATGTGCGTGGGCAAAGACATCAGCATGCTTGAGGCCCAGAAAGAAAGTCCTGTAGCTGGAATACTGCAGTGGGTGACAGCAACGGTGGCATGCAGTGAGTTTCCAGAAGTATAGAGGGTACAGCTCATCCGGAGGTAGTAAAGCTTAGAGGTTAAGAACATGGACCAAGGAACAAGAGAAACTGCATTCAAATTATATTACTTTTTACACTTATTTTTCATCTGCAAAATGGTTTATGAAAAATACATGCCTCATAGAGTAATTGTGGGAATTAAATGAGATTATATGGAAAGTGCTTAGAACAATGCTTGCAGTTATGGATGTTGGGTGTTATCACTGCTGCTGCTACTATTACTACTACCACTAGCCTTGCACACTATGTTAAGAAGAAGGCAAAGCCATTGAAGGGCTTTTCAGTTTAGACCATTTAGTAACACTTATTTTTTTGAGATGGAGTCTCGCTCTGTCACCCAGGCTGGAGTGCTGTGGTGTGATCTCGGCTCACCACAACCTTCGCCTCTTGGGTTCGAGTGATTCCCCTGCGTCAGCCTCCTGAGTAGCTGGGACTACAGGTGCATGCCACCACACCTGGCTAATTTTTTGTATTTTTAGTAGAGATGGGGTTTCACCATGTTAGCCAGGATGGTCTATATCTCCTGACCTCATGATCTGCCCACCTAGGCCTCCCAAAGTGCTGGAATTACAGGTGTGAGCCACTGCGCCCAGCCCTGTAACACGTTTAAACAAGAATCTATAACATAAGCCTAATGAGAAAACAGGTATAGTCACTTATCTTAAGGTTTTGAACATAACATCTACAACAAAACAAGTTAAGTTATAAAGGATAACCTTTTCTTTTGTTGGAATACTCCCTTTACATAATTTGAGTCATTTGGCAATAATGTAGTGAGGCTATTCAACAACTGAGCACTATTTGTTTTAAATCATCTTAATCGATGGCTCTAAAACATCTTCTGGGTTAAAAAACTATATAAACAGCCATAATAATATGCAGGAAAGAATACTGGGATAATAATAAATCCCAAGTTTTGGAGCACAAGTGTCTGGATCCTTTGGAAATAAAGAGGACATTTTTGACATTTTTGAGGGCAATGGAAGAATGAAAAACATTTATTTATTTTGAATGTGAACATGGTGAATATATGTTAATTGGATTTCTCTATTGCTGTATCTATAGGTATGTTGTATCTTCTCTTCCTATTGCTTTTGGCTCTGTTTTTAAATTTGCCATGTTGCTTCCTGATAGAAGGACACCAGGGCTTTAGGCTCACTGATTCCCGTTGACAGAACAAGTGTTGTTGCCTTATAGGAGCTACTCCTGCATACAGGCATTCTCTTTTTTGTTTTTTTTTGAGATGCCCCAAAGGGCACTATCAGTTTTTCATCGCATCAGCCAACATAAGATGGCATTGTCTTTATTTTTATGAATCAGAGTTGTCTTTGATAGCTTGGTAGTGAGGCCAATTGTTCCTTAAAACACTAATGATAATAATAAAATCCAAGAGGTAAGTAATAGGGCTTTTGCAGGGAAAAATTATCTTGAAAACATTTTTTTTTTCACACCTTAGGTCTTCTTGGCACTCCTTATCCATGGTGAAGCTGCATGTGCAGGTATCACAGGTCACTTTGGTCTTACTGCACAAATTACTGAAGGCAGTGGACACTATAGAGACCTTAATTTGATCATTATGCAACATATATATGTATCAAAGGGTCAAATTGTACCCTATAAATATGTGCAATTACATGTTTGTTTTACATATTTACATATTTATGTGTCAATTAAATTTTTTAAAGAAATTTTAAACAGATGAAGGGCTGAGAAAGCTGGTCTGTGACCTCACACTTACTTGTTTGATTCTGCAATTCAGACTCTGTAGTCTGACTTAGATGTGGTTCTGGCTAAAAATAAACAAAGACTTGGTTGAAATATTTGGCTTCTGTGCTTCCTGTTTTTCAAGCCATAAGGCAAAGTTGATATTTTTACTTCTTAGAGCAGAAGTGTCTTTGATTACTATATGATAGAAACTCAATCATTTCCCATCATGTATGTTTAATACATTGCAAACCATTACTAAGAAATCCAGCAAAAACCACACCCATATTTCTATGGAATGGTCTTCTAGCTAAATAAAATGTCTTTTTAAATGAGAAAATACTTTGATTGCAACCCTTACTGAAAAAGTTTCTAAGTCCAATAATGCCTTTACTGAATTGTGAAAGACTGTCCAGACGCAGTTAAATTTTTCTCCCAGGCTCTTGAACGAATTCCAAGTTACAATTACTAAACATTATTGCCCACTATATCTCCATCAACTATTTATTTAAAACCTACTATGTTCAAGATATTTTCTGTTTTCTGAGACTGTTGTATATCAAACATGTTATTTTCTTGTTACACTATTTGTTCCAATTATAGGTTTGGAAAAGAGCATCCCCATTAACTTTGAAGGCAAGTAGGAATTCTTAGACCCCAGTCTTAGTTCTATTTTACATCATTGTAGCTCAGTATATATTTAAATCAGTATCTACAACAGTTCAGGCACATTGTGTTAAGTTGCATAGAAACAGATGCAGTCAGTTACATGCAGTGTTTAGAAGCTCATAGAAATGGATAGAGGAGGCTGGGCTTGGTAGCTCATGCCTGTAATCCCAGCACTTTGGGAGGCCAAGGTAGGCGAATCATCTGAGGTCAGGAGTTTGAGACAAGCCTGGCCAACATGGTGAAACTCCATCTCTACTAAAAATACAGAAATTAGCTGGGCGGGGTAGTGGACATCTATAATCCCAGCTATTCTGGAGGCTCAGGCAGGAGAATCCTTGAACTCGGAAGGTGGAGGTTGCAGTGAGCCAAGATGGCACCATTGCACTCCAGCCTGGGTGACAAGAGTGAGACTCTGTCTCGAAAAAAAGAAAAAAAAGAAAGAGATAGAGGAAGCCCTCTGAAGGGTATTCTTACAGCTGTGTTAAGCACTATGATTGAAGCATTCTTGATGGAGGAGGCAAAGGGACTAGAAGATCATTAGCAATGAGGGAAAGTCAGGAAAGTTTCTTGGAGGAGCTGATCATCTGAGTGATACATTCTGCATATGTGTTTGCAGGACATCAACCTTCTAGAAAGCAGTTTCAGTTGCTTTTATTTCAATTTAGCAATCACTTAATAAACACATTTTACTGATTGCATTGCATTTGGCAGGGAACAGGGATACAGGTTTAGAGATAATTGACCCTGGGTCCCTCCTCTTTCATTTTTCAGTCAAGCATTAAAACATCAAGTTACACTGTATTAATTATTCTGCCAGCTCTGTGTTTTACCTGAAAGTTTTAAAACTTATGTTCTTTGTTCCTCTTCACCAGTGGCCCTCTCTTGCTTTTTATGTAATTAAATCTTTGTTATGATTGAATAAAATTACTATTTTTTTGGCAGAAATGCAGTTCATGTTTCAGGCTAGAATCGTTAGCTAAAGCATCATTTCAGGCTTCTGTAATAAATAGAAAATGCTGCTTTCCTTTTCTACGTCTTCTGAATATTGTTTATTTCCTAAAGAAGGACAAAGACTAATAGGCAGTGTTTTTGGGAAGTATTTAAACATTTCCTCTATATAAGGCATTACAGTTTATAATGCAGTTTTCTATTATTTCATTTCATTAATTCTAACCATAACCCAGTGAAGAAGGTATTATTATCCTTTTTTTTTTTTTTTTTTTTTTTTCGGAATCTTGCTCTATTGCCGGACTGGAGTGCAGTGGCGCGATCTCGGCTCACTGGAATCTCCGCCTGCCAGGTTCAAGCGATTCTCCTGCCTCAGCCTCCAGAGTAGCTGGGACTATAAATGTTCCCCACCACACCCAGCTAATTTTTGTATTTTTAGTAGAGATAGGATTTTACCATGTTGGCCAGTAGGGTCTCAATCTCCTGACCTCATGATCTGCCCCCTTCGGGCTCCCAAAGTGCTGGGATTACATGTGTGAGCCACCGTGTCTGGCCTATTATCCCCATTTTTAAGACGAAAAAACAGGCTCAGATTAATCCAATGACTTGCTCAAGATGCTATAGTGAACTCTCTTCATGTAACTTCCCCAGCCCCCAGCCAATCCTGACTAAATTATTCTTTCTGTTGTTTAGGATACTGCTTAAGTACATCTCCTCTAAAAAGCCTTCCATGATCCCTCAGCACTGCCTGGGAATCCCTCTTATGTGCTCCTATAGCACCCTCTATCCATCATCCAAAGTAGCACTTGGAATCAATATTGTATTTTTACAATATCTCATTTTGTAAAATTTTTTTACAGATTTTCTGTTTACAAGCCTGTCTTCTCAATTCTGCTTGCAAACAACTTGAGAAATATCATATCTTCATTCTCACTGACTCACCTTTTAGTGTACCTGCCACAGAGAAGATTTTCAAAAATCATTTATTGAATGAGAAAGCTAAATAATAAAAACGTTGTTTGAATGAAAATAAGATAATGTATGTGAAAATGCTTTGTAACACTTATGTGTATGAGATTTTCTTGATCAAATCACTGGGTACAAAATGTTATATTAGGATATAGTTTCAAACATTCAAAGAGTTTACCTTCTAGTCCAATAGACACTTATTGATATGACCCAGTTATAAAACAGTTGCACTGACTTCAAATTTTTTCTTGGGGCTCTATTAATCTGTGATCTCTTACAGTCTTTACATTGGGATAGGTGTCATTTTAAATCATCATTTTTATATCTTCAGGTAAAACAAAAGAGTTGCAAAAGCCCCAATTGCTTATTTTAATATTAATTTTTATTTATTTATTTAATTTTTCGATACAGGGTCTTGCTTTGTTGTCCAAGCTGTAGTGCAGTGGCGCCATCATGGCTCATTGCAGCCTTGACTCCTGGGCTCAAGTCATCTTCCCACCTCAGCCTTCTGAGTAGGTGGGACCACAGGTGCATGCCACCACATTAGGCTAATTATTGGTTTTTTTTTTTTAGGTAGAGACAGTTTCACCATGTTGCCCAGGCTGGTCTTGAACTCCTGGGCTCAAGCAATCCACCATCTTGGCCTCCTATAGGGTTGGGATTATAGGCATGAGCCCCCGAGCCAGTGTTTGGAAAATTTTACATATATTAATTAATTTAATCTTCCATAACTATTCTAGGAGATACATTTTCCAAATGAAGAACTTATCTTTATTTCCCTTTTATTGCTGAAGGATAATTTTACTGGATGTAGAATTCTAGGTTGGCTTTTTTCCTTTCACTTTAAAAGTGTCATTTTCTTCTGGCTTGTATTGGTTCTTGACACAGTATCTGGGTAATTTTTATATTTTATATTTGTTCTTCTGTATGCAATATGTCTTCTTTTTCCCTGTGTGTTCTTAAGATTGTCTCTAGTCATGGATTTTCAGCAAAATGGTTTTTATGGCCTTGGAGAGGTTAAATAATTTAGTGGAGTCAGCGTTAAAATTCAGCTAATATTTCTCTAGAGGCCCTGCTCTTAACCAGTTGAACATACTGCCTCTTTTATGGTAGATAAAATCAGTTTTTTTGATAAGGATGCCGAAGCAGAACGAGGTGAATTTAGGTCTCCTGATTCTCAAGGTCAGCATTCTTATTTGAATTAAGAACTCAGGACAGAATCATATCTAACTTTTTCTACAAACTTTTTTGAATATGTTTTTTAAAAGTTCAGGGCAATTACTTCCAACCCAGTATCCCTTTGATCTCTAGATAGTAGGGCTCAAAAAAGAAGTGTCAATATTTAAAAATTAGAAATCACACATTGACTTGATACGAGTACAGTGGGCTACAGAAGCATTTGACACAGGCTGCTCATCTAGCTTTCCCTTTCACATCAGAAACTCTGATTGGTAATTATGCATTTATTTGATTACTTAAATAGAGAAAGAAGAAAACTGTTACTTAGAAAATACATTTTATAGGACAAGACACTTTTAAATAATGGGATTTATAAGTAAATGTTACAAAAGGGATCTTTGCTGGTGAAAAGACTGGGAATTAGTGATCTGCAGTCTTTGTCATTACAAACTCTATAGTCAGAAGGTTATGTAATTCTCAAGTTTGTTTCATTACTGCCCACTTACACTATTATACCTCTAAACAGTCTGCCTATTTAGTGGAAGAAGAACACAATGCTATGGAAGATTTGGAAAAGGATAAAATATAATATTGTAGTATGAGCTTGTAATCATGATTTTATATAATAAAGATGGACTAACAGTAATCAAAACAATGTGGTACTGGCATAAAGACAGACATATAGTCTGATAGAACAGGGAGGCTGGAAATAAATAACCTGTATGATCAAATGACTTTTGACAAGGCTACTAAGAACATTCAATGGGGAAAGGACAATCTTTTCAAACAAATGGTTGTAGGAAAATTGGATATCCACATGCCAAACAAGGAAGTTGGGTCTTTACCTAATACTGTATACAAAAATTAACTCAAAATGGATCAAAGGCCTAAATGTAAGGCCTAAAACCATAAGGCTCTTAGAATAAAACATATGGGGAAAGCGTCAAAACACTGGATTTGGTAATGATTTCTTGAGGATGACACAAAATAGAAAACAAAAGAAAAAAATAAACAAATTGGACTTCATGAAAATTTAAAAAAATTTGTGTCTCAAAAGACAATGTCAATAAAGTAAAAAAACCCCACAGAATTGGAGAAAATATTTGCAAATCATATATACGAAAAGGAATTAATATCCAGAGTATGTAGAGAACTCCTGAAACTAAGCAACAAAACAAAAAAACCTCAATTTAAAAATGGGCAAAGGAAATGAATAGGAATTTCCTTAAAGAAGATATATACATGAGCAATAAGCACATAAAAAATGCTAAACATCACTAATCATTAAGGAAATACAAATCAAAACTATGAGATGCTACTTCACACCCATTAAAATGGCTACTATAAAGAAAAAAACCCAGAAAATAGCAAGTTTTGGCAAGGATATGGAAAAATTGGAAGTCTTGTGTGTTGTTGCTGGGAATGTAAAATGGAATAGCCACTAAGGAAAATAGTATGATGGTTTCTCAAAAAATTAAAAATAGAATTACCATATGAGCTAACTATTCTACTTTTACATGCTAGGCTAATTATTTTTATTTTATTTTATTTTATTTTTTGGTAGAGACAGGGTTTTGCCATGTTGCCGAGGCTCATCTTGAACTCCTCAGTTTAAGGAATCCACTTGCCTCAGTGGATTGAGATTGCAGGTGTGTTGAGATTACAGGTGTGTTGAGATTACAGGTGTGAGCCACTGAGTGTTGAGATTACAGGCGTGAGCCACTGAGCCTGGTCAATTTTATTCTTTGGGATATATTCCCCAAAGAATTGAAAACAGAGTCTCTAAGAGACATGTACTATAAACATGTCAACACATCCCCATTTAACAACTTTTTTTTAGCATCATACTATTTGCCAGGCACTGTTCCAGATGCTTAGGCTGCATCAGTGAACAAAATAGACAAAAATCCCTGCCTTCATAGCTTACATTCTGGAGGGGTGTGTCTGTTATAATGTCTGTATTTTAAGTAATGCTTTAGAAATATGAAAATATACTAAAACTTTATTAATAGCCCTCAACACTTCAGAGCTCTTATTGTATTCTCAAAATAGCTCAAAGGTCTCTCTTGGCAATATGAACAGTTTTCTCATAGATTCTGTAAATTAGAAGGCACCAAAATTATGCCTCAGAAATTAAGCTTAGTCTCAGTCCACTTTAGTCAGCAGGATTTTCACCAGCTTCCCCCATAAAAGCAGTCTTCTCACATGATTGTACTTCAGGGCTCTAGAGGTAAAAAAGAAATGGAGTAGGGAAAGTTTCATAAATGAGTCAAAATTGATTTATCCGTTGAATTTAGCTGACCAAATGTTCTTCAATATTAAATGTTATTAAGATGCATTCTAGAAGAGATATGTTGGTAAGACTATCTTTGGAATTTGGAGTCCATACTTGTAGTTTAATGAAGTATTTGTGTCTCAAAACTGTGCCTATTGAAATTTGTACCTATGTAGGGGTGTGTGTCTGTGTGTGTGTGTGTGTGTGTGTTTATGTAAGTTAAAACAGTGAAGATCCCCATTAAAATGTACATTTTATTGTGGAGAGTTTAATCTGTTGAATCGAGACCAGAGTTATCAAATATGGTACACTCTTTAATCAGATTAGTTTGCACGTTCCTGGAAATGTAGATAAATTTTGATATAGAAAAAAGAAAATCAAGTCCAAAGCAATTTCATGAAAACAGCATCACTGCAGGGTTAGAGCTCCTAAAGGAATCTCATACAGCCAAAGAATCCCAGGGAGTAAGGTCCTAATGACAAACCATATGTCCGTAACAATTTTACCAAAGAATAGCCCACCCTCATGCTTCCCATAGCATTTCTCAGCAAATCTAACCTTTGCTAGAACTTGCTACCAAATCTAGGAAACTTTCCTATTTGATTATTCAATGTGTCTCTCCATCACAATTATATCATCAGTTAATAATTCTGACCCATTTTTCTAAAAGACGGCACAAGTTCTTTCTAGCTAGTCATGTTGGAAATCTTTCTTCCTCAACAGATTTGGCAGACTGTGTGGAGTAGATTAAAGGGGTAGAATTTTTTTCCTCCTAATCTAATTGCCTACAGATCTTCTATCAACTAAAAATAAAAAGCCTGGTTATTTATTTATTTATTTATCTATTTATTTATTTATTTATTTTTTGAGACGAAGTCTCGCTCTTGTCACCCAGGCTGGAGTGCAATGGTGCAATCTTGGCTCACTGCAACCTCTGCCTCCAGGGTTGAAGTGAGTCTCTTGCCTCAGCCTCCTGAGTAGCTGGGATTACAGGTGCCTGCCACCACACCTGGCTAATTTTTGTACTTTTAGTAGAGATGGGGTTTCACCATGTCGGCCAGGCTGGTCTCGAACTCCTGACCTCAGGCAATCCACCTGCCTCGGCCTCCCAAAGTGCTGGGATTATAGGTGTGAGCCACCGTGCCCGGCCAAGCCTGGTTCTTATAATGAGTGTGAATCTTATTCGACAAACTCAAATGCGCAAGCAACACATCTCTTTATTTTTATAAAATCAATTAATATCTGACCTTGAGCTCCTGTTGGGGCATTCAATTCTAGTCATTATTGGAGTTCTGTCCTCCTTGAAGTTGTGCAGAAGTCCTAGGATCATGACCATAACCAGAACATTGGAGCAGTTCCTCCGGTCGTCAGTAATCAGACTGTGTTGATCATCACTGAGCTACCCATTGCCTCAATTTGCATGGGGCCCTCAGGTCTGGTGGGTCAGCTGTCTCTAAGCCACTCTTATGGCATAGTAGTGTTTGGTGAGGCTGGAGCCCCCTGTGTCTGGGTTTGGAACACTTCATTTCTTGACATCTCCTCTTCAGGGCACTGTTGCTCAGCTTTGTTCAGATCCATTTCACCTTTGTGGCATGCTGATTTCTCTTTCCTTCCAGGTCTGGAAACCCTGTGTCTTTTATTTTGCTGCCTCTCCAAGTCCTCCCCTCTCTCTCCATTTCCTCTTGGACACCTAGAGCAATGGGCTTTTCCCAAAGATGGGAAGGGAGTGTCTGGAAGACAACCTGTACTCTCAGCTCTTTAATATAAACTCAGCCCAAGTGAGCTGCTTGAGATGAAAGAAGTGAACACAATATAGGAAGAACAAACACACCATGATATTTGAATTATTATTATTTTTCCCCAAAAGTAAATCAATTAGAAAAAAAAGATCCTTGTCCACTTTTACTCTGAATAACAAATATAGAACTGTATATTAATTGACTCAAAGTAGAACATAGGATTTAACATATATGCTAAAATTCAGATAAATTAAGACTTAAAATCTCTGTACAAAAAATTAGCTGGGCATGGTGGTGGGCACCTATAATGCCAGCTACCTGGGAGGCTGAGGCAGGAGAATCGCTTGAACTCGGGAGGTGGAGGTTGTAGTAAGCCAAGATCGCGCTACTGTACTCCAACCTGTGTGACAATAGCGAAGCTCTGTCTCAAAAACAAAATAAAACAAAACAAAAAACATCTGTATCCATAGCATGCAATCAGATAGCTAGTGAGGCAGCCTGACTAAGTAAAAAGGCCATTTGACAGAAGAGAAAGTATCTGGATTCTAATATGGGTTCTCTCCTGGAGCTATGTGTTACCCTGAGAGTCAAGGAAGAGTATGAATTCTCTTGGCCTTAGCTTCAACTTTGTCGAGCTAGGGGGCAAAATTAGATAATCTCTACTGCCCTAATAGTTCAAACACTTTATGATTTTAAATGCCCTTCTGCCACTATGAAACATTGTTTACTAAATAAAGAGCACTTGTTCAAATTTGCTGTGTGAAAAATTCAGCCTCAACACTGTCTTTTATATGTGCTACACAACACTTATGTAAGAGCATTGGGAAAGTCAAGGCCCTTTTCACAGTGAACTGTCCAGTGAGATTTATCTGTAAAGCATTGAGAAGTTTGGTACAATAACTGTCAAATGACAGGCTTATAGAAACAGAGATGAAACCCAGAAAACTAGAAGAAATCGTGACCTGTGCACCTATATTATCCTGCACTGATTTTTCTCTTGTTACCAGGTAGATTCACAGAGATGGCATCTAGTGTATTAAATCATGAGGATTTGTTTAAATTAATCACTTAAAGCACACAAAAAGCAGATTAGAAGTAAAAATAAGTAATGCATAACCTGGGCATTTTCTCTAGTTTCTCAAAATTCACTGCTTTTTACAGTTCAATTCCATTTGAATTTAAGCCAGTTTTCCTCTAGGTCTTACCAAACTATCTTTAGAATTTAGATAACCCTGGTTATGCTCTGAGGAAAACAAACAAAAAGAAAGCCACATAACACAAAAACAATGTTCACTTTAAAATTTAGCCAAGAACATTCAGAACTGGCAGAGATTCTGATATTCCAAAGATTTCCAGGCAAATATTGCAAGCTTTAAGCATTCTATTTTGAATAGTGAAACATTTATGCCATTCTAATTGACACTGTAATTTTCAACATATTAGAATAATAGATGCCATTCAAAATTTAGCGTCTCTGTAGCTCTGTAGCTCCAACACAACCTCCATATTAGAACTCCAGATGTTCAAGCAGTCATTACCTGATTGTGCCAGGTAAGACTTGGTGTTAATTTGCGTTTACACATAAAAAGAAGGCTTCTAAATCTAAATTGGGATCTTCCTCAGTATTGGTCAGAATTAAGTACTTACAATAATTTGTATTTTTTACATGAGTTCATAACTATATGAGTAATCACTATGGTTTTTTTTACCGAGGCCCAAATTATAGCTAATGATGTAGGGTTAATTATATTGAAGGACAATGTAGAGAGAATAGATTTTTCTTTCTTCTCCCTGGTCTGTATCACAGGGAGGATCTGTACCTTCCTCATATGAACATAATGATACTAATCATGTTCACTAAGCTTGTACTAAGTTCTATGTACTTGACCTAGATATTATTTCATTTGATGTTTATAATAACCTATGGCATAGATACTTCTTAGATGAAGAAATTGAGACTGATTAATTGAATAATTTGAGAAAAAATCTACGTAACTGTATTGGTTTGTTCTCACACTGCTATTGCTATAAAGAAATACCTGAGACTGGGTAATTTATAAAGAAAAGAGATTTAATTGTCTCAGGCTGTACAGGAAGCATGGCTGTGGAGGCCTCAGGAAACTTCCAGTTATGGCAGAAGGTGAAGGGGAAGCAGGCACTTATTACATGGCCAGAGCAGGAGGAAGAGAGAGAAACGGGTAGGTAAGACACACTTTTATGCAACCAGATCTTGGGATAACTCATTCACTATCACCAGAGCAGCACCAAAGGGGAAGTCCATCCCCATGATCCAGTCACCTCCCACCAGGCCCGACCTCCAACATTGGAGGTTACCATTTGACATGAGATTTGGGCAGGGGACACAGACCCAAACCATATCAGTAACCATAAATCCTCAGCTCCTGTGTGCCATGCCGTGGCTCACTTTGGGGACTCTCAAGCCTAGCTACCCAGTTGATTGGACCAGCTGGACTGGGTGCAGGCTAAAAACCCCTTTTTGTTATTAACCACTCGCTTCTAAACTTGCTCCATAGACTTGTTCCTCCTCTCTCCTATATGAAATCTTGTGCAGATAGTATACCTTTCCAGTCTTGATCAATCACAATTAACAGCCTCATTTTAATCCATTACAATTTCCTATATAGTGAAATATCAAAATTCCAAACTTCTCCCCCAGCTTTATCCTCTATCAGGCTTGACAGTTGCATTGAGAAAGAGCAGTATGTCTGGGCTCATTTTATTTTGCTTGCTTGTTTTTTCCTGTACTCAATCACTGCTTTATCTGATCAGGGAAAGGGCCTGAATTTAACTGGCTGGTCCTGGTGTCATGGGATGTTGACAACCTCTGATTGAAGCTGACATCCAGAACTGACTCTTTCTGCTTTGGACACTGGCTGAGATTCCCCTGGGGGCTGTGGCTGAGAAGCTCCTTAAGGAACTCTCTTCATGCAGGCACATTTCTCCTCCCACTGGCTGCTCAACTCTGTCGTGCTCAGACCCTATGCTGGTGTCCCTTTCCCCTCCAAGTGGTCTTCTTGGATTGGCTGCAAGTTTGGTCCCCTTTGTCTTATTGTCAGTAGAAGAACAAGTAGATCTCAATGCAGCCACCTCTAATCTGTCGTCAGGCTGAAACTGTTCCAGGCATAGCTTTAGACTCCTCAGTCACCACAAGTTCTTTAAACTATAGAAGACATGGGCAAAATTATTTGATTCTCATAAAGTAGATCTTATCACTTGGCTTGAGGGAAGGTTATGGGTTGAATTGTGTCTCTTCAAATTCATATTTGCAGTCCTAACCCCCAGTACCTGAGACTGAAACCTTATTCGGAAATAGTCATTGCAGTTATAGTTAGTTCAGTTAAGACAAGGTCATGCTGGAGTAGGATGGGCCCCCAATCTAATATGACTGATGTCCTCATAAAAAGGGGGAAATTTGGACACAGACTGCACGCAGAAAATATGCCATGCGAACATAAAAACAGAGATTGGGGTGATGTGTCTACAAGCCAAAGAACACCAAAGATTGACAGCAAACCACCAGAAGCTGGGAGAGATGCATGGAACAGGCTCCTCCTCCCAGCTCTCAAAAGGACCCAACCCTGCCAACACCTTGATTTTGGACTTCAAGCCTCCTGAACTGAGAGACAATAAATTTTTATTGTTTAAGCCACCCACCCTATAGCACTTTGTTGTAACAGCCCTAGGAAGCTAATACAGAGGGGAATAAACATCCTGTGCCCCTCTCTGTTGCCCTCATGGGGAGAAATGGAACAGAGACTGCCAAATAAATTCTTTGTCAGTCTCTCCAAATTCAACCTCTTACATCAGCTAGAGGTGGACAATCAGCTAAGACTCAACTCACAAAACAGATTTTAAACCACTCCCTTCACAAGCCCTGCCTGGATGATCTTGCATCTCACTTTAGAATGCAAGGGTTCATGGAACCTAGTGCCAACCAGCCATCCTAGTTTCTTTATTCATGGGAATAAGTGCACCAAGTGAGAACTCTTGACTCATGCTGCCTTGGGTCCAGGCTCTGTGCTGAGATGTGGCTTAAATTTTATCTCTTTTCCCTTTTTTTCTTCTCGAGTCAGAGCAGCTAGTGGTGGATAACTTCAGGATACTAAATTAAAGTTACATCTTATCCTAGCAGTAACATCTTTGTAATAGCTGTCAGTGATGGTGGGGAATTAAATAGGGTGGAGGAAAAGGCAGAGAACTATGATTTATTAAGCACCTAAGTTTGCTAGGGGCCATGCTGCATATTTTATATGCATTATCTTCCTTAATTATTACAACTCTGAAAATAAGCATTAAGATTAGCTTTTGCAAAGATGAAATGAGAGCTCAGATATATTACCCAAATTGTACGCATTTCACTAAAGCAGGGCTGGACCTAGAATCAAATCTATATCTGTGAAATCTCTTACTCGAAAAATCCAAATCTCTTACTCAGGATTTAATACATAAGTTTTGGATCCCAGTGCAAAATGAAATGTGAGGCTCCTTGTTAAAAGATCATGAGTTTCAAGATGGTGACTGCAGAGCGTTAAACCAACTGCTCTGGTGTGGCTGCCCAGGTTGCACACCTATGAAGCCAGCCTTCTTTGATTATCCACAACAATCTGCTGGAGAAATATTGATGAATCTGAATGCTTCACAAATCTTATTAGCTGGCTTTAGCATCTCATTGATCCTGTGTGTTTCAAGGGAGAAAATACATTGATATCTGTATCACTACACTTCTCAAAGGTATATTGACCTAGTGTTCTCTTTGAAAGATTAGTGTCCCATAGGTTTTCAATGGATGAGCCATTTATCTAGCTCACCTAAAGGCTATTGGGCAGTTTTTGGAATAAGTTATTGCATAATCAATTTTGGTACTTATTCTTTGTTATGCCCCTTTTGCAGACCTTCAATGATTCCATCAACATTAACCTAATTTTTGTTTAGATCTATTTAAAACTTAAAGTGTAGAAAAATTTTTGAATGGAAATTAAAATGATCACATTGAGAACATTATCTTTTTTTTTTTTTTTTTTTTTTGAGACGGAGTCTTGCTCTGTCGCCCAGGCTGGAGTGCAGTGGCGCAATCTCGGCTCACTGCAAGCTCCGCCTCCCGGGTTCACGCCATTCTCCTGCCTCAGCCTCTCCGAGTAGCTGGGACTACAGGCGCCCGCCACCACGCCCGGCTAATTTTTTTTTTTTTTTGTATTTTTAGTAGAGACGGGGTTTCACCGTGGTCTCGGTCTCCTGACCTTGTGATCCGCCCGCCTCGGCCTCCCAAAGTGCTGGGATTACAAGCGTGAGCCACCGCGCCCGGCCGAGAACATTATCTTTAAATCTTGCTATTTAAAAATGTTTTCCAAAGATTAAAGCAAATAGAGCTTTAAAAACATGTAAGAAAATCTTAATTTTTACTAAATCTTCTCAAGGTTACTCTCAGATGGGAAAATAGTACTCCAGCTTTCAGAGATCATTATGTCAACAAGATCAAAATGGTGCTACACCAAGTGAAAGTGATAATTTATTACCAGCATGTTTTGCTCTTTAAGATTCTTAGTTTCTTATATGCAACCCAGGAACCCTTAATTGTCTTCCCTGTCAGCTCATTTTGACAACCATTCATTTTTTAAAATATCAAACTGAAAAGAAACAATCTCCTGGTTGTAATAATTATATACAGCTGATTTCTCTCTGGTAGCTAATGCTAGACAAAGACAAGGCATTTATCATAGATAAACATACTGAGGCAGGGCTGAGACAATCAAAGTGAAAGATCTTTTTTCTTGTGAGGCAGTTTTATTCCAGTGACCTTATTTCTGTTATTCAAAACCACTAAGAGGAAACTGATGAATATTTGAGAAAGACAAATAACTCTGGTGCCCCATATTACTCCTAAAAATATACAAATGTCCTGGTTTAAAAATCAGATATGCTAATTTATTTAAATGCAGGAGTTCCAAATGAAAAATATCTTTGAGGAAGCCCCAGGTTATTTTCCTCCTGGCTTTCAGGAATGAAATTAAACAATTTTATATCAGAAAGCATAAAATGACTTTAAATTGTTTTTAAATCCAGGGATTTATCAGGTCACAATCCAGGGCCATAGTGAAGTTGAGTGGCGCTGTTTTCACTTGTGCCTTCATGTAAGTTGGCCAGTAACTATCTGTTGATTGAATTTGGCTGTATTCTCAATGAAAGCCTAGTGCTCTAAAAAAGAATGAGCTTGGCAGTCAGATGGGGAAACAACAACAACAAAATTACAATAATCTGCCTAATTTTATTGCTGGGAGAAGACAGGGAAGAGAAGCCAGGAAAAAAAAAAAAAAAAGAATTCAGATAACAGAAAGGAAGAGGCAGAGTGGAAAAACAAAGAAATTGTCAGGGAAGAAGAATGAGAAAAATACCAGGAGTTCAAGCCAAGGATGGATTTAAGTTTGTTGGCTCAAATAAGTAAGAAGCTCATTAGAAGCTCCTACTCTAGAGGAGTGGCAAAACCAGGCAGGGTAATTTTTCTTTAGAAACATGTCTGAATTCTTTTGTTTTTTTTGCAGCTATCATCATTAGATGTTTGTTCAGAATATAAACTCATAATTTAACAAGTTACCTAAACGAACTTACCTTACTAAATTTAATTCTGTGATCCAAAGCCCAATCTGTGTTTATTTTTAACAAAAGTTTTATTTAAAAATAACCAATAGCTTAACAGCTGTTCTCTCAAGGAACACAAGATAACTTCCTTTCTTGTACTCCTTTTGTCCATGGGCAGCTCTGTGTGAATGGAAAGCCACCAAATAAAGCCATTTTGTTATTTCTATCTTGGTGTCAGATATTAAATTTGCAGTGTAAGGTTACAAAAAGCACAAGCTGCCATTTCACTTTGGGCAAATTTGCTTCAAAATAATAGCTAGGAAAATGAAGACTCAATCTTTATGGCAACAATTCAATAACAGGGAGGTGATCAGGTCACACGACTGCACCAACATTCATCACTCAGTGTGATCACACAGGTATTATTCATTTGGCATCACAGAAATGAAGTCATTATAACCAAGGGCTGTGTCATCAGATCAGCATCTGCTGCTCTGGAAAGAAGCTCCTCATCTTTGCCTAATGGTTTATATCTGAGAAAGGTCTCAGTACCCAGAGTTTAACAGTCCGTGTCATTAGCCTGTAACTATTTTTTTAGAAAGTCACCTCATCCGTTTCCTTTATTACCATATTTCTCATGCCAGAATGTCAGAAGTCATAAAACTTGTGAGATCTTGCAGGACACATTAGGAAATGTGTTGGAATGTGCTCATTGGATTGATTCGGCTCTGGGGGAGCAAGCCCTACTAAAATAACAGTAGACCTCAAAAATTAGGTTCCAGTCCCAACTCTGACATGAGCAAGTTGTACCCATGGATGAGTCATTTAAATTTGTTCTTGGTTTGCTTATTTGAGAACAAATTAGCTCCTTTTCCATTTCATCCATTTCTTGTGAGGATCAAATGAAATCATGGCTTTGGTATGAGTGCAAAACATTATACGAATGTAGGAGTGTGTGCTCTGGAGTTAGACTACCTGCGTCCAAACCAGGGCTCCCCTATTTGCTGGCTGTGTAACCTGGGGCAAGTAGGATAACTTCTCACATGTTCTCATGTGGGGAAGATTATGATTGCGATAATAATAATAATTAAATCTATCTCCTAGAACTGTTTTGGAGATTAATTAGGATAATGTTGTAAAGTAATTAATATTCTTCTGATAGAGAAAATAGCAAACAACTATTAATTGTTACTGTTAGAGAAACAGAAATTCAAGTCATTCTGTGCATTTTAGTATACTTCTATGATGCCTCCTTCAGTAGATTTTCAATAAAAAGCTGTTGGTTAATAGTAAATTGAACACTGTATTTATCTTTAGCGTCAAATAAATACCAATGACTATATTCACTGTTTTTTTCATAATAAGCCTTTTGATAAATTATCTATAATGTATAACTGTCAAAGAAAAGTTCTTCTTTTTCAAAAAATAGCACTATATTATTTAAAAGAATTATAAATATCTAAATATGTGAATCATTGTCACATGTTTTCACTTCCCTGATACACTAAGGGATCACATAAATTATAATGAATTATAAAATCAGAGAAGAAATTGATCAAAGAATCAGATTTTTTTCCAAAGGACAACTTGTCCGTTAGAATTTGCTTAAATTATTTCTGATAGAAAGTGCTTCCTGATGCACCTCATTCTCTGTAACCAAAGAAAGAAACATATTTGCAAAATTTTCAGATGGATTACTGATATGGTTTGGATATTTGTCCCTTGCAAATCTCATGTTGAAATGTGATCCCCAGTTTTGGAGGTGGGGCTTAGTGGGAGGTCTTTGGGTCATGGGAGGGGATCCTTCATGAATGGCTTGGTGCCATCCTTGCAGTAATGAGTTCTTGCTCTATTGGGTCATGCCAGAGCGGGTTGTTTAAAGAGCCTGAAAACCACCCCTCTCTCACCATGTGATACATCGGCTCCCCTTTCCCTTTCCACCATGATTAAAAGCTTCCTGAAGTCCTGACCAGAGGCAGATGCTGGTGCCATGCTTCTTGTACAGCCTGCAGAGCCATCAGCCATTTAAACCTCTTTTCTTTATAAATTACCCAGCCTCAGGTATTCCTTTATGGCAACACAAAATGGACTAACAAAACTACCTCTCAGTTTCAGAAGCTCTCATTTGATTCACTGATTTTAATTTTTTTACTAGTTAGAGATTCCTATGGGGAAAGGACTCAAGAGGTGACCTAGTTCCTTGAGTGCTTTCCTACCTTCAAGGATTATATTGTCTGGGAAAGATCAATCTTGACTCTATTTGCATTTTCAAAAGTATTCATTGATTAATCTTCTAAATCTTCCCTTTAGAATTCAGTCCTATGTCTAACGAATTTCTAGCTGGTAGATTGGAATTCACAGGGGGTGAATAAAAGGTTATTGACATTAATCCCCTAGGCTCTTCATATGTAGAGGCATATTTACCCTGTTTGCAAAATAGGTCAAGCTGTAACTCTTAAATTTGTGACAATGTTGGTTTTCTCAACTAAATTTAAATTTTCTGGAGGACAAGCCACTTTTCACAGACCTTGGCCATAGACCAAAGACTCTAGCAGAAAGATAAAGAGATGGCAGCTTCTCAACAAATGCTTTAGAATGGTCTTAAACCAAGAGTCTCTAAGTAGATATTATTTATTTTCTAGACCCAAGGATTGGAGCAGAGGGCAGGAGGTGAATGGGAAAGAATGAGGAAGAAGGGAACATATTTATTGAGTGGCCAGTGTGCATCAAGCATATTGCTCTTTACTGTATACATGCAGTATCTTGTTTTTATCATATCAGCCCTATGAAGTAAATACTGTGACACAATTTTATGGATAGAATTAAGGCTCAGAGAAGTTACGTGAGTTATCCAAGATCACAAGACCAGTATGTGGTCAAAATGCAAGTCCACCTGATGCCTTTCCATGCTCTTTTCTTGTTCACGCAGGATTATAACATCACAGTTTATTATATATCTCATCATATGAATAAAAATATGCCATTTATGTTAAGCAGAAAAGTATGCACTGTTAAACTTTGAACTAGGAAATGAACCTGTGATTTTAGGTGTTTTGTCAATTGAAGAAGAAAGCCTAAAGAAATGTTAAGCCTATTGAGCAATATAGAATATCATTTGTATGAAGCATATTTATCTCAAAGCTGGTTGGATGCTCTGTATAGGAAAAACATTAAAATTGGTCTGCTTCACTGAAGTTGAGTGGGGGGAACTGCAGGTTTTCTTGGGAAATCTTCCAGCTGTTCAGTGTGTGCTGAGAAGAACATTCCAGGCTCCTGAAGCAGCTGCCAGTGTCCTTGGAACTGAGCAGAGAGACAACAGGCTGCCAGGATCATGTGTACCTGTTGTCTCCAATTCCTGCCTCTCTGAGAATCTGTGACTTGCAGCTCATTGGCACTACCCCTCTGCTGGTATTTAGTATTGACAGTCTCGGCTCTACTTCTCCAATTTTAACCCCCAAAGTTCTCTTGGCAACTCTCATCTGCTATTATTATTTCCTCTTTCACCTTTTTTTTTTTTTTGCCCTTGTTGATTTTTTAAACTTCTGAACTTTGAATTTAATAGATTTTATTTCCAGAGACAATGAAGATAGTGCATGTGTTCAATATAATATACAAATATTATTTTAGTGCCAGGCATGGTGGCTCACACCTGTAATCCCAGCACTTTGGGAAGCTGAGGCAGGTGGATCACTTAAAGTCAGGAGTTCGAGACCATCCTGGCCAACGTGGCAAAACCCTATCTCTACTAAAAATACAAACATTAGCTGGGCATGGTGGCTTATGCTTGTAATCCCAACTACTCAGGAGGGTGAGGGAGGAGAATCACTTGAACCTGGGAGGCAGAGGTTGCAGTGAGCCGAGATTGCAACACTGCACTCCGTGCAGTGGGTGGGTGACTCCGTCTCAAACAAACAAATATTATTTTGGGGTATGTGTATGTGTGCATGTGTGTGTTTATTCTAAGCTTTCTTATTTAAATTTTTTTTTTAATTTTTATTTTTAAAAATTAAATTGTGGGTATATAGTAGATGTATATATTTTGGGGGTACCTGAGATGTTTTGATACAGGTATGCAATGTGAAATAATCATGTCATGAAGAATGGGATATCCATTCTCTGTGCCAAGGTATCTTATTTCTACTACAGTTTCTAATTACTTCTCTAACTACTCTGCTTTTTTTCTTCTTTTCTTGTCCCCTAACTTCCATGACTTTCTATATCCCCTGTGTTAGAATGCTCATCCTTCTCAAAGCTTATATTCCCTTATCTCCAGACATAACTACAGTTCTGATAATATTGAGACTCAGTCTCCTGTGTCCAATTACTTATAGGACATCTTCATTTGGATGTGCTGCCCCTTCAAGTATGAAATGCCCACCCCATCATGTCCTCACAACAGGGCACTTTATTTCCATTCCTGATATAGGCACCCTTCAAAATAATAATAATAGAAGACATTTATTGAAAGCTTACTGGGCGAGCCATTATCCTAACCTATCTTTCTAAGGAAACTGAGGTTGGAGAGGAAAGATAACTGCTACGTCTCACAGCTAGTAAGTCATAAGTGATGGAGCCAGAATCTGAAGTCAGTCTCACTATAGGACATGTACCCTTTCCCACACTGCTTTGTTTTATCCTTATCTTTGAGTAACAGGGATCAGTTTCATCCCTTAATATCAGGATAATGGCATTTAGGTTGGCCAATTTAGGCACTGCTATACACATGGGATGTATCCAATAAATATGTATTGTATCCACCACACAGTCCTCTAGACACATTTTGGAGTGAAGAGTTATGTTTAAATCACATGTCTTAAAAGGTATGATTCCCAAGCATTAGTGATGAAAATTACTGTGGAAAATACCTGTCATCCAGAGAGCTATGTTTGCAGAAGAAAGGCCATTTTTAATCTAAGCTAATTGAGGACATGGAGGAAAAAAGAAAGTAAATACCCTCAACTCATGGTATTTCAGCATTCCATTGCATTATATCCTATGGTGTTTGCTCTTATTTCAAGTTTGTTCATTTGTTTTTATGCCTCTTGCTATCTCTGTTGTCCCTTTAAGATTTGAATCTTTTGAGGGTTCCTTTTCTCTTTAAGTCACTTTGAATATTATGTAGGCCACAGCATGCCTCACACCAGAGACAATGAGATGCTTCTAGATGATTAGAATTCAAATGATTAGAATTCAGATAGAAGAAAAGAGATACAATTATTAATCAGTGAAATGTGTAAGAAATCACATTTGGACATTACAATTATTAATTTGCTTTAAATATTTTTATTACATGGCAAGCACTCTTCATGAACTTAGAGATTAAGACCCACAATGTATTTCTCTATACTTTAATTACTTTTTCATCTGAGTTTAAAAATGTGATCCTTGCTCAGTTTCTGAGCAGTAGCTAAGTTGAAGAGTGCATCAGGACAGGAACTATTGGAAGTGAGTTGATATCTTTATTCCTCAGGCAATGAATAATAAGTAGTTTGTTGGTAATTTTCATTAATCTATGAGACAGAATATTATCATGCACTTCACAGTGTGTCAGCAATTCTGCCATTTCTGGAAACATAAAATTATCCATGTCTATTTTTCATAAACATCTTAATTTTTACAGTCATTCAATGGCAATTTAGTTTTGTCCAAAATTCATAAAATTGACTTGTCATAATTCTCCAATTAAATTTATCCCAACTCAAAAAATATTCTAATTGCTGTATACACTAAATAGAGGAATTTATACTTAGAATTCACAACTTTTTTGCCCTAAACAATCAAATAAGCAAAAGTATATATAATATGTTATTATATATATGCCTTAAAAATTATGGTAAAATTGCTGTATAAAATTCAGAAAAAATATATTGAAACCATTAGTTAAATAGATCTTTCCCCATTCTGTACCTAATTTTTAGAAAAAATTAGAAAACAGTAAGAAAAAAACTGATATTGGGAGTGGGAAGCTTTAAAAATGAACCTGCTTTCTGGATCATTCATTTAGCAAATTACTTACTGAGGCTTCACATGCCTCAGGCCTGTGCTAAGGTGCTGAGAACATTAACCTTGCCCTCAGGCCATTGCCCTCAATCTTCTCTAACATGAGCTCTATGTGATGGTTTGTTCTTATTTGGAATTCTCAAAATATGTATATTCTGGGAAAAGATCAGAGATGATGGTAACGGTCATAAAAGGGAGACAGCAAAGTATACACTGTCATGGGGTTTGGGCTCTGAGTTCAGATGCCTGCATTTAAATCTTGGCTCCCTTATGGATGAGCAGTGCAATCTTAACCTTGACCACTCTGTGCCTCAGTTCCACATCTGCAAACAGGAATAATAATGCTGTTTAATTCATAGGGTTATTTTGATGATTATGTGAAATACATGCTGAATAAATTTTCATTATCCATGTCGTAACTAACAAAATTAAGTTTCCTCCCCCGACAACTATAGATCTTAGAACAGGACACAACAGCATATTTTTCTCAACATGCTGTCATTTCATAATCTGTTGGTCATAAGAGACAAAGGCAGCATTAAATTGCCTTGTGGTCTCGGTTGTAGTGTCAGGGTAAAATCAGTTATAGGTCAATAACCTGGCTTTGTTAACATAACACCTGGGTGATACCTGACTGGCAGGCATTTCCTGCATGCCTGCATCCCAGTGCTATAACCTGCTCAAGGACACAGAGCGCTCCTTACTTAGCTCTGTAGCCTCAGCACCTAGCACAATCCTTTATACACAGTAGGCATCTGATATATGTGAATTGCTCAGATACATTCTTTTTTAAAAAATACTTTTAATTAAAAATATACCTTTACTAAATTATAAACTTACTACATGCACTTTGTGGATCATTTGGAAACAACAAACTACAAGCTTAAAAAATTGAAATCACCTATAACCCTGTTATCTAGCAATAATCATTAACATTCTCTTATATATCTTTCTACTGTTTATCCATGACTACATACCTTTATTTATTTATTTATTTATTTATTTATTTTCAGAAAGACAATCATAAACACTCCTTTTGGTAGCCTACTTTTAATTCAATAATATTTAATTCATATTTGTCCAGGTAATTACATAGTCTTCTGAAACATATGATACAAGTTATCCCGTTTATTCTTGAACATTTCAGTCCTTTCCATTTTATGCCTTTGTATTGAAATCACTGTAGTTAAGTACTGACATGCTCCTTGCTATCCCCTCACCTCTGCCAATGTGCTTCCATACTATTGTGTGCTTAACTTACTACAGAGCCTACCTATGTCATTAGGTTTTTCTGTTTTTTCTTCTTTTTTTCCTCCTCAGGCAACATCCTCCATAAAAAAAGAGACCCTGTGTATTTTCACCATTTCAATCTTAGTTTGAAGTATACTGCTTGGCTGGTAAAGGGTATTCAATGTATATTTGTTGAGCAGATGAATGAAAGGTATTACTTTTATAGGATAATGCTAAAAAATCCATTATGAAATTTCATATAAAGGTTTATTCTTTGGAGGTAGGTGTGCCTGGGATATGAGCATGGAGAAGGGATATGAAGCTTGGGGTGGCTGGGGGGTGCGGAGTAAAGTGAGGGAATTGAGGAGTGACCTGAGACTGAGAGCTGAGGGGCAGGGGAGAAGAATCTGGGAGGAGGAGTGAAAATTTTTCAAATGACTCATCTTTTCCTTTCATGCTTTCCATCAATAGCTTCATTTCTTCCCACTGACCTTTAAAACAAAATTATGGGAAGGAAAGGGAAGGAAAACAACCTTCATTTACCTATTAGGGGATTAAGTAAATGGGGGCGTGTTTGCTCCTATTTGGGACTGTCTGAATTATATTCAAAGAATCCAATTCCAAGCTTTGACATGTTTAAAAAAATTCCAGCTGTGTATCTAGCACATATTAATGGGGAAGGGAAGGAACCAATGTTTAGGGAGTGCCTTCTATATGCTAGGGATGTTTCTACATTATTGCATTCAGTCTGCTCAGCAAACTTGAGAAGTGAAAACTAACAAGGAGAGACCATTCCGCTATGGACCATGTGATTGCTGCATCAATTTCCTCAGGTCTAAATATCAGAGAGGATGAATTCTCTGGTTAAATGAGGAAATGACATACAGCTAATGTTAACAAATTCTAAATTTTCTGGAACAGTGAGGCTATTTCTATGTTTAGGTATGTTTTGGATGACTGATTTAGAAAGTGGAAAATAAAAACACTCCTCTATAGAAATAAAACCATTTAAAAACTTAGCCTTAAGAAGACAAGATATTTTACCAACACCTGAAGGAGATATATAAAAAGTTAAAAGGCCAGGTGTACAGGTGTGGTTGCTTGCACCTGTAATCCCAGCATTTTGGGAGGCCGAGGCAGGAGGATTGCTTGAGTCCAGGAGTTTGAGACCAGCCTGGGCAACATAGCGAGACCTCCCCTCCAACCCCCAATCTCTGCAAAAATAAAATAAAAAATTAGTATGGCATCCTTGCGCATATTGTAGTCCCAGCTACTCAGCTGAGGTGAGAGGATCCTTTGAGCCTGGAAGGTCGAGGCTGCAGTGAGCTGTGATCGTGCCACTGCACTCAGCCTGGACGACAGAGTGAGATCCTTTCTAAAAAAACAAAAATCAAACAAACAAAACAAACAAAAAACTGGCCAGGTGCAGTGGCTCATGCCTGTAATCCCAGCACTTTGGGAGGCTGAGGCAGGCAGATCACTTGAGGTCAGGAGTTTGAGACCAGCCTGGCCAACATGGTGAAACCCCGTTTCTACTAAAAATACAAAAATTAGCCAGGCGTGGTGGCATGTGCCTGTAATTCCAGCTACTTGGGAGGCTGAGGCAGGCAAATAGCTTGAACTGGGGAGGCAGGGGTCACAGTGAGCCAAGATCACACCACTGCATTCCAGCCTGGGTGACAGAGTGAGACTCGATCTCAAAAAAAAAAAAAAAAAAAAAAAAAAAAATTCAGGCCAAACATATTTTATAATTTTGCATTTACAAAGTGTACATTCAACGGCAATTAATTACATGGGCTCACACTTTTTAAATTTAGTAGGAGTGTCCTTCTCATATTAACTTTATTT
Organism: Hylobates moloch; assembly: GCF_009828535.3. Lineage (NCBI taxonomy): Eukaryota > Metazoa > Chordata > Mammalia > Primates > Hylobatidae > Hylobates > Hylobates moloch. The sequence goes on from NW_026652278.1 coordinate 47,049,285, forward strand.
TAATTTAAAATGTATGAAACAGGAGTTATAAACTTTTGACTTCATTGTTTTTAACTTAGTAAGTGCTTTTATTTATTAATTACTAAATGTCAGGCCAGAACCAATTATGTGTTTGTGTGTTTGTTTTCCTTCATTAGGAAATTGCCAGCTGACATCAGAGAAATGTTCAGGCCTGTTTCTGCATACAGGCCTTAACAAAAATGTGTTTTTCTTTTTGTTAGTATTCTTACTCTACACGTTGTGCAAACTTTCAGAAAAGTTGTGGGGACATAGTTGGTGTATAAATTTATTAGTTGGATGAGATATGTTGATACAAGCATGCAATGCGTAATAATCACATCAGGGTAAATGGGGTCTCTATCACCTCAAGCATTTATCCTTTATTTGTGTTACAAACAATCCAATTATTCTCTTTTAGTTATTTCAAAATGTACAATGAATTATTGTTGACTGTAGTCATTTTGTTGTGCTGTCAAATACTAAATCTTATTCATTGTATCTAACTATATTTTTGTACCCATTAACCATCCCCATTTCTTACGCATCTCCCAAGCCCCTTCCCAGCCTCTGGTAACCTTCCTTCTACTCTCTATCTCCACGAATTCAGTTCTTTTGAATTTTGTCTCCCACAAACAACTGAGAGCATGTGAAGTTTATCTTTTTGTGCCTAGTATATTTCACCTGACATAATGTCCTCCAGTTCTATTCGTGTTCTTGCAAATGACTGGATCTTGCTCTTTTTTATGGCTGAATACTACTTCATTGTGTATATATATACCACCTTTTCTTTATTCATTTATCGTTTGATGGGCACTTAGGTTGCTTCCAAATCTTGGCTGAATAGTGCAGCAATAAACAGCAAGTAAATGCTTGAGGTAATGGATACCCTATTTACCCCGATGTGATTATTACACATTACATGCTTGTATCAACATACCTCATCCAACTCATAAATTTATACACCTACTATGTACCCACAATTTTTTTAAAGTTTGCACAATATGTAGAGTAAGAATCCCAAGAAGAAAAATACATTTTTGTTAAGGCCTATATGCAAAAACAGGCTTGAACATTTCCCTGATGTCAGCTGGCAATTTACTAATGAAGTAACACAAGAGAGTGCAGATATCTCTTCAGTATACTGATTTCCTTTCTTTTGGGCATATACCTAGCAGTGGAATTGCTGAATTGTATAGTATCTCTATTTTTAGTTTTTTGAGGAACCTCCAAATTGTTCTCCATAGTGGTTGTACTAATTTACATTCCCACCAACAGTGTTTGATGGTTCCCTTTTCTCCAAATTCTTGCCAGCACTTGTTATTGCCTGTTTTTGGAAAAAAAGCCGTTTTAACTGGGATGAGAGGATATCTCATTGTAGTTTTGATTTGCATTTCTCTGATGATCAGGGATGTTGAGCACCTTTTCATATACCTGTTTGCCATTTGTACGTCTTCTTTTGGGAAATGTCTGTTCAGATCTTTTGCTCAGTTTTTAATCAGATAATTAGATTTTTTTCCTACACAGTTGTTTGAGCTCCTTATATATTCTGGTTATTAATTCCTTGTCAGATGGATAGTTTAAAAATATTTTCTCCCATTCCTTGGGTTGTGTCTTTACTTTCTTGATTGTTTCCTTTGCTGTGGAGAAGTTTTTTTGTGTGCGTGTTTTTGTTTTGTCTTTTAACGTGTCCATTTTTGCTTTGGCTGCTTGTGCTTTGGGGGTACTACTGAAGAAATCTTAGCTCAGACCAATGTCCTGGAGAGTTTTCCCAACGTTTCTTTAGTAGTTACATAGTTTGAGGTTTTACATTTAAGTCCTTAATTCATTTTGATGTGATTTTTCTATATGGTAAGAGATAGGGGTCTAGTTTTGTTCTTCTGCATATGGATATCCAGTTTCCTCAGCACCATTTATTAAAGAGATTGTTCTTCCATGATGCATGTGTCGAAAGCGAATTCACTGTAGATGTGTGGATTTGTTTCTTGATTCTTTATTCTGTTCTGTTGGTCTATGTGTCTGTTTTCAGGCCAGTTATCATGCCATTTTGGTTACTATAGCTCTGTAATATAATTTGAAGTCTGGTAATGTTATGCTTCCAATTTTGTTCTTCTTGCTTAAGATAATTTTGGCTATTCTAGATCTTTTATGGTTCCATATAAAGTTTAGAATTGTTTTTTCTATTTCAGTGAAGAATGTCGTTGGTATTTTGATAGGGATTGCATTGAATCCACAGATTGCTTTGAGTAGTATGGACATTTTAACAATATTGATTCTTTCAGTCCGTGAACACAGAATATCTTACCATTCCATTTGTGTGTGTGTGTGTGTGTGTGTCCTCTTTAATTTCTTTCTTTCTTTTTTTTTCTTTTTCTCTTTTTTTTTTTTTTTTTTTTTTGAGATGGAGTCTTGCTCTGTCACCCAGGCTGGAGCACAATGGTGCAATCTTGGCTCACTACAATCTCCGCCTTCCGAGCTCAAGCAATTATTCTGCCTCAGCCTCCCTAGCAGCTGGGATTACAGGTGCCCTCCAATACACCCAGCTAATTTTTTGTATTTTTAGTAGAGATGAGGTTTCACCATGTTGGCCAGGCTCGTTTTGAACTCCTGACCTCGTGATACACCCACCTAGGCCTCCCAAAGTGCTAGGACTACAGGCGTGAGCCACCACACCTGGCCTCTTTAATTTCTTTCATCAGTGTTTTGTAATTTTAATTTAGAGGTCTTCCACTTGTTTGGGTAAGGTAATTCGTAGGTATTTAATTTTATTTGTAGCTATTGTAAATGGGATTACTTTCTTGTTTTCTTTTCAGATTATTTGCTGTTGGCATATAGAAATGCTACTGATTTTTGTATATTGATTTTGTATCCTGCATCTTTACTGAATTTATCAGTCCTAATAGTTTTTTGGTGGATTCTTTTTTGTATAGAATCCACCTTTTTGGATTCTTCAGGTTTTTTTCAAATATAAGTTTATATCGTCTGTAAACAAGGATAATTTGACTTCTTCCTTTGCAATTTGATGCCCTTTGTTTCTTTCTCTTGTCTGGTTGCTCTAGCTAGGACTTCTACTGTGGCTGAGCTGGCACCCAAGCGACAAGACAAAGTCTTTCCCACCCTTACCCTTCCCTCGAGCAGAGTAGTCTCTTCCTGTGGCCACCACCACCCCACGCCTGGAGTGAGCACTGCCTGGCTATCACTGACATTCATTCAAGGCCCAAGGGATCTTCAATCAGCTTGTGGTGAATGATGCCAGGCCCTAGGTATCCCTTCCAGGTAGTGGGCTCCCCTCTGGTCCAGGGCAGGTCCAGAAATGCCATTCAGAAGCCAAGGCCTGGAATCGGGGACCCCAGGAGCCTGCTTGGTGCTCTACCCCATTGTATCTGAGCTGGTACCCGAGCTGCAAGACAAATTCCTCTGTATTTTTATCTCTCTTTTTTTCTCAAGTTGGAATCTGTCCCCATAGCCACCACAGCTGGGCATGTGCTGGGTCACACCTGAAGCTGGCATAGGTCTGAGGCTCACCCAAGGCCCGTGGTGGGTACAACCTGGCTACCATTGCTGATTATTCAGGATCCAGTGGCTCTTTTGCCAGCAGGTGATGGATACTGCCAGGAGTAGATCCTTCCCTTTAAGGCAGTAGGTTCCCTTCTGGCCCAGGTGTATCTAGAAATGTTGCCCTGGAATTAGGGCCTGGAATGGGACCCCAGGACTCTACCTGGTGTCCTGTCCTACTGTGGCTCAGCTGGGATCCAAGTGGCAAGACAAAGTCCTCTTTACATCAAAGAAATATACTCTGCCTTTTAGTGGAGGAAACCAGAATGTTACTGAGAAAGGCATGGTTATGAGGAGTGGTGTAACCTATCTTAGTTTGCTTTGAATAAGTTAATGTTTTTAATACAGAATACCTCCAGTATATACAATCATTGCAAGACAGTAACTGAAGTCTGCAAGCCCGAGAGTTTTCAAGCACTTAAGCTCCCTTACAATCAAGGTACCTATTATTGAGTGGGACAGTAAAAGAGGACAGGCAGCAACCCCTGCCTGAACCTGAGTCCCCATCCTTAGACCATGTCCTCTGAGCCAGCAAAGTAAAATGGAGGAGGTAGAGGTTGTCTTCTTTCTGCACACACCTGTAAGCCCAGCTCATTTTGCCAGGAGCTCTCCACCCTCTCAATCTCTGAGGTGTTCCTGTCTTCCTCTTTACTTACAACTCTCACACCTCCTCCTGGTCTTGGACCCTTAAAATAATGGTGAGTAGTAAAGCATTAGTCAGATTAAAAATCCCTGGTAACCTCTCTCTGTTAAGAAAATGCTTTCACGCAGTAAAAATATGCTTACAGTGTTCTAACTTGTCATGTTAAAGGACAAGTTGACCATCTCAGTCCTAGTCGACACTTCTGATATTTCTCACTACCTCAGGATAATGCCCTAATTTCTTATTATGACCTATTACGTACTTTAAGGCATAGTTAATCTTTGGCCTCTTATACCTTCAAATTCTGGGCTTTGGCCAAACTGAGCTACTTTCATTTCTCTGAATGAGCCATACTGTCGTATCCTCAACAAGTTACTTAATCTTTCCAAGTTTGGTTTTTAAATTAATAAATAGAGAATGTCGCCCCAGATTTGCATGCAAGAACTTTATTAGGGAGTGCTGTCAGAATCTCCACTAAGACCTGTCACCCGCAGAACAGAGAAGAAAGGAGGCTTTGAGAGAGCAAGATGCCAGCCTGCCTTGCCACCAGTCCTATAGGAGACACTGGACTTGGGATGGCTCTGCAGAATGCTGGAATAAGGGTCCTCTAGACTGGATGTTTTTGTCCCCCGCAATTCGTATGTTAAATCCTAACTCCCAATGTGATGGTATTTGGAGGTGGGGTCATGAGGAAGGAGCCCTCAGGAATGGGATTAATACCCTTATAAAAGAGATCCCAGAGAATTCCCTTGTCCCTTCTGCCACGTGAAGGTGCAATGAAAAGATGGCCATCTATGAACCAGGAAGTAGGTCCTCACCAGTTATCAAACCCTGCCTATGCCTTAATCTTGAACTTCTGAGCCTCCAGAACTGTGAGAAATAAATGTCTGTTGTTTATAAACCACTCCCTTTATGGTATTTTGTTATAGCATCCCCAATAGACTAAGACAAGGGACAAAGGGATTGAGCCTTTATACTTCCTTACTGAGCAGTCATTGGATGCAGGCTGACCTTGGAAAGCCAGGGTGACCTTGAGTGATGCTACTGTCTTCAGGGGAGGGCAGGTCCTGAAGAGGGACTCCACTGAGATCCATCAGCCACCAATACTCCCAGCAGCTGGGGAATAAGTGTTTGTGTTCTGAAGTAGATAATCTGAAGGTTTCGCCACTGCAGAATGAATACCTGTTTCATAAGGTAATTATGATAAATTTATTCCTGTGCCATGCCCCCCAAAGCACACATATATACACATGTATGCTTATTCTTCAGGTCTCACCTTGCATCTTATCGCCTGTGGAAAATTTCCCTGACTACACACCTTCCAACCTACAGTAAGCTATAGGTCATCCTTTTGGCTTCTATAGCATTATTTATTTAATCCTGTGATAGCAATTATTATACAATATGACAATTTCTAGTAATGGCCTGTCTCCTTATCAGACTGTAAGGGGCAGGAACCGCAGGCCATAGTACTTTTCTTACTCTAAGCATCTCTTCCATTATATTGTGATTATAATGATTAACCACCTATACCACAAACTCCACAAGAACAGGTCAATATCTGTTTCTTTTTTCTCACTGTTTTATCCCATAGCACAGTACATGGAATGTAGTCTGAGCCTGATAAATATTTTGGTGTATAATGAGTGTATAATGAGTGAATGTTTAAATTTCTCTGGGAAGGGAGAATAAAGACAATGGCATTGGATGGGGAGAGCATATCTAGAGTTCTAGATTGCTGACAGTTCTGGTATTCAAAGGTCCCGTGATGAGACTGCTCAGTTATGTGCAGTACTGAGGAACACTAGCTAAACTTTTCCCTATACCAAACATTTATCCAAGCTCTTCACAGGTACTAACTCACTGAATCCTCATGATAACCCTAAGAAGAAAATACTGTCTATTTTACAGATGATGAAACTGAGGTATGGAGAAGTTAAATAACTTGGTCAAAGTCACAAAGTTGAAGTAGTACAGGTGACAGACATTAATCCTCCATGACTTCCGTTTTCCCAAATGAGAAGACCAACACACTCACTCTTATATCTTTCATCTTTTTTTTCAGTAGAAGTTCTGGATCTTTCAGACTTCATTATGTGCCCCAGTGCTTCGCCTCACTAGACTCTGTGTGGGGATAGATGAGCCTAAACTGGGTCTTGTGAAGGCCGTGGGGGTGAGGTGACTGAAGACCTTGCTTTCACAGAAGAGTTTTGGTAAAGATATTCCTGTGGATATAGGAGATGCCAGAATTGTGATGAATCCTTTGATTAAACATCAAAGGAGGAGGAAGGAAAGGGGGAAAGTGAGACCAGGCACTGAAGCAACTCATGCACTTAGAAGACCTTCCTCCTCTCTTTTGGTGGCTATCCCTTTAAAAAAGTTACAGCAAATTCTTACATCAAAAAAATAACCTTAAGCTTTATCATTCAGAGCTTAATAGGTAGAGGAAATATATATATATTTTTTTTATTGGAGGAGGGAGTAGAGGGCACAGAGAGCAGGAAGGCTTTATTCTCCACACCAGATAGCTTATAGTCTCCCCTCCTTTGAGAGGCAAGGCAGGCTGTGGTGCCTTGGGTCCATCACAGATGGATGTCAAGCTGTCGTAGCACCTTAGGAAGTGTTGGGCTAGGTCGGGAGAGTGATAGGAGCCCTTCTTCTATTATTTCTAATCATCCCACTCTCCTCCAAAGTGATAACCCTTAAGAAAATCCTAAATTGCTTTACTTCAAGGAAATACTTTGAAAACTGGATTGAGTTTGAGTGTTTTATCATGATGCCATTTTCTTTTAAAAGGAGTCCTGGAAGCCAAATGTCTGGGGATGGATTTAGCTTACTTGCTTCCAAAGAACACTTGAGGAACTTATTAGGCTGTGCTATGATATTTTAGTGCATGTATTTGGTAGCTCTTTGTGTGGCAAGGGAAGTATGTTGTCTTAAAAAGTAGACATTTTTATTCTTGGAAGAAAATTGTCTCTTAAAACACTTTTAATACATTTACTTTTACTTATTTGTATTGTTTGGTGAAATAAATAGTAAAATTAACAGAAGCAATCAAAAAGTCCTTCTAGGTCACATTTAAAAACTGCTAGAAATCTGAATTTGAACACTATTAGACTGAATTGTATCAGGCAATCTTTTAATTATATACATACATTTCAAATAAAATGCCTATTTTAGGACTACCATAGAAAAAATATTTATTTATTTATTTATTTGTTTATTTTTTGAGATGGAGTCTCTCTCTGTCGCCCAGGCAGAGTGCAGTGGTGTAATCTTGGCTCACTGCAACCTCTGCTTCCTGGGTTCAAGCGATTCTCCTGCCTCAGCCTCCCTGAGTAGCTGGGACTACAGGCATGTGCCACCACACCCAGCTAATTCTTTTTGTATTTTTACTAGAGACGAGATTTCACCATGTTGGCCAGGCTGGTCTCGAACTCTTGACCTCAGGTGATCCGCCCACCTTGAAAATATTTTAAAGTTGTAAATCTTACCACTGTAAAGGAACTATTTTTAGTTTCCAAGTTTTTTTCTGTCCTTGTCCATATGCACATGTACATTTCCACAACTGTGCTCATAATCACTATAAAACCTCGTGTTTATCTTTTTTAAGCTAAATGTTATAATGTTATGTCATAAAATATTTTCTACCTTATGAAAGGTATAATATATAATATAATTATAAAGGCTACCTTATAGCCTTTATAATTATAGCCATAAAGGATTCAAAATCTTCCTTAAATCACTCTAACCATACATAACTTAATAATTTCCTCATGGACTAATTTATTTATAACTTAAATACATAATTTTAAATCATCAAAAAATTTATAGTTTACTTTTTCTTCACATTTAAGGCTTGAATGAATATCTCTAATGCTGAAATGTTGTAAAACACCATATGGCCACATAAGCACTAAAGCTACTCTTTTACTAAGCAATGTAATTCAGAGGCAGACACTAAGCTTTCCTGAGAGTTAGTAGATAGCGCCAGGGTCTATACCCAGCCTCAGAAATGCAACCGCTGAAGCCAACATTTTTGCACAGTAAGAGCATGTGAAAAGTTCTTCCAGTATGTAACAATTGTTTACATAGGAACCTTGATTGAATTAACCTTGATTATGCTTCTTCATCTTCTCTAACAATGGGTTTAGTAATTTTAACCAACCAAGTAAGTGCATTCCAGATATTTGACTGACTTGCTTTGAGAGACCTCTGTATGTGGAACTTGATGATGGAGGCTTTGAGCTTGAGATCTCAGTCCTCCTGTAGCGCTTCTCTCGGTAGAAGAGATACATTCTGAGCGGAATCTAGAAGAGAAGGAAGTGCTGGCATAATGTTAGGGCATTTTCTTGATAAGTGTTATGAAACATAAATCTTCATTTGACTCTGAAGAAAGCCTAGGTTAGTATCAAGATGAAAATCAGGTTATTGTCAAAGATTTGAGATAAATCTTTCCTGGGAAAGAAACCAACAATTTTTCCTTTGGCAGTACATCTCTGGTTTGCACAGGCTTGAGCTGTCGCTTTTGCAGAGAGACCACAGGTCTTAAACAGAGGCTGCTGCAAGGTTCACTACACACCGAGAGACTGTCAGACCAGCGGAAATGAAAAAGGTTTCTGTATTTAACCTCTGGGATTTTGGTCAGTCAAAACCCACGGGTAGAATACATGTGTCAACTCAGGCAGATAGCACAAACTGCTATTAGGCATGACGGAGTCTTTGCAGAATGCTAAGAAGATTTGGAGAATATTAAGTGCTCTTATTACTGTCGGGCGATTCATGCCTCTAGTTGGCAGTTCTCATCTTGGAGCACGCTTGGAATATGCTTTCATTGAAAATGTCAGGCTGCTTGGGTGGAGCAGATGCTCATGGGATGAGTCGGGTGCTCAGAACACAACCGGCAATATCCATGTTCTTTTTCTGAAATTTTTGATAAAATGGAATAACAATGTAATATTCTTTCTGTAAAACTAGGCCACAATATTTAAGTAAAGAAAACAGAATGGCGTGAACCCGGGAGGCGGAGCTTGCAGTGAGCCGAGATCGCGCCACCACACTCCAGCCTGGGCGACAGAGCGAGACTCCGTCTCAAAAAAAAAAAAAAAGAAAGAAAAAAGAAAGGGAAATACATGTTTTTCTCACGTGGAATGTAGAGTGTTTCTTTCTTGTTGGTCACTTATTGTTCTTTTTGCTGGTACTATCCAAAGGTGACAGCCTCAAAGTCTGTAGTCTGGGATAGGCACTTAAGCCATGTGAAAAACATAATGGAGCATAATGGTTAAAGAGCTAGATTACACCAGGGATTGAAGCCCAATTCTACCACTTACTTTGACCTTAAAGCAAGTTACTTACATTCTGTAAGCCCCAGTTTCCTTGTCTGTACTTACGAGATTCTTGTGAGGAACAAATGAGATACATTTTGCAAAACACTTAGCTTGTTGCCTGTCATGTCATGTGAAATCCATGTTGATGGATTGGACTTGAGTAGATGGGTAGCCTAGGTCAGTTTTCTAGAAAGAGGGATAGGAGAGATGGAATGTTGATCCATGAGATAAATTGAGCTTACAGATTTATTGTGTGTGTTTTTGACATTTTGAAAAAATTGAGTAGTAATTTAAAGGTGACAGACTTAACACAAAACCATATCTGTTATTATTTCCAGAAAAAAAAAAAGAGGAGATGTTGCATCATAAGACTTCAGTCCTCCATGACAGTCATCTTCAGGCAATCCCCACCACTCCCTATCATCCCTGGGGCCAAGTTTCAGTTGGCATTCAGCATTGTGCTTGCCATATTTGTTCTAGCAGAAACAATATTTTCTATCAAAAATGAAAAAAAGAAACCCAAGATATACCAAGAGGATCAAGAGTATATTTTTTTTTTGTACAAGTGAGGAATATCCTTAGGCACTTACTATACAAGGAAAGTATAAAATAACATGCTTGGCCTGCTTTATTGATTGATAATATCTCTGCAGTTCCTGTAGTCATATTAGTTTGTGAACCATGATCTACAGGGCATAAGGAAGGATGAAAGAGAGTTCTTTAGAGGCTGAAATAGCCAGAAGTGGCCTGTGATACTAATACTTAGTTTTCATAGCACATAGAGCCATCTGCTGTCTTTCAGAGTTCATGCAGCCCTGCTATTCCTTGTTGATTCTTGCATATCACTCAAAAACCTCAGGCCTCTTATATCTTCTTTCCCATTATTTCTATGTTTTTGGACTAGAACACTAACAAGCCTTCCTTCTTCCTTTGTTCTTTCCTATTTTCCTTTCTTCCTGTCTTTCTGTCTCTCTATTTTCTTTTTCCCTTTCTTGCTCCCTCTTTCTTTTACTTCCCCTCTCTTTCCTCCTTCCCTTCTCCCCCTTTCTTCCTCCCTCCCTTTCTTCCTTGTACTTGTATTTTAACACCATTGTTCAATTACTCTTCCATTTAAATTTGTATCTATTCTACAAAGAGTGTAACAATAATAAAGTAACCCAAATCCCACTAGCACTGTTTTCCATGTTGTGGGCTAGTTTCTCTGATTAATTCTTTATCAGTGTCTCAAGAGTCTGCAAAAAATCTTCATTTATATGATTTGAGCTTCAAATCAATGGTGCAACCACACCCACTTCCCAAATGGTATTAAGCTTCATGTGGGTATTTCTGTGGGAAAAGTTGCTTTCCTTACATTAGCTGGGAACTACTAGTCTTTGGTTCAAGAGACTAAAAGCATTAGTATTCAATTAGACGTAAGTCAACGCTTGCAAATCACTACTTTCCAAAAGAAATAATTTTCACTAGACAAGTGGCCAACAGTGATAGTTAATTTACTTTAGTAGTATGTGTACACCTTCCAGGGAATGACTGAACTGAGAAAATAAGTCCAAACTGAGAGGAGGGAGTATAGTGACTTTTTTTTTTTTTAAACAAGTCTGTAATGCTGTTACCATGCACCGCATGTCAGTCAATAACTCTAAGCTTGGGTGTGGTAACAGACAGTCCTAAATTCTCAGTGGCCTAGAACTGAGTAAAGATTTATTTCTTGCTCACCTGCCTATTGTGGGTTTGCTGGAGCGTTGCTCATGAACCAAGCTGACAGAGGCTCTGTGTAGATGCATGCTTCCATGACTGACAGGGCCGGGAAAGGAAGAGCTCCTGCATCCCACACCGGCAATTAACTGCCTCTGCCCAGAAACATCACAAGTCATGGCTGCTCATTTTTAACAGCCAAATAGAATCCTGTGGCTGTGCTGAGTTTGAGCAGGTAGGGAAATGCGATTTTACCATGTGCCTAGGAAGAGAGAGACTTGGTATATTTGTGAATGTCTTTAATAACTAATACCTGAACCACACTTAGGAATGTGCACAAACTAATACTCATAACTGCCACTTGAGTGTGAATAACAATGTGTGGTGTTGTAATTCATGTATTTTTTCAGGCTAATGAGGAAACAATTTCTAATGCAGAGTATTTGAGTAAAGCTACTGATTTGGGGGAATTATTCCGTCCATTTATGTCACTCTTCTTCATTCCTCTGCTTTTCTGAGGACGATATTCATTTATTCACACTTTTCTCCTGTATAGCTTATTTAACTTCATATAAGTGCTAAGGTTTCTCGATGGGCACAGTTGCCTGCTAGGTTGATTTAACTTTTAAGCTGAAAACAACCATATAGAAAGATATTTAAATGACTGTTTTTGCTGCTGCAACTACTACTACTGCTACTACTAATAAAAAGTTCTATGTTTTGTGTTATGTATTTTACCACCTAATGACACCTTCACAGGGTCTTATGCCCAACATATAATTACTGATTCTAGTTGGTATGGGTTTTTGTGTATTGTCCATTTCAATATATTTAAGGATTTATTTTGTAATAATTCTTGCTTTATGAACATTAAAATAAAATCCGAAAGTATCCATATGCATGGCATGGGTATTCTAGGTTGCAAACATAGTAATAAATTGTAGGCTTCATAAAATTAGAGGTCAGGTAAGAATACCACTTCCATTTATGGAAGCATGTGGAAACTCCAGTTTCCTTACTTGTCATTAAATTCAGGTCAATGGAGATTGTCTGCCAATTGCTTCTCCCATTTCAATGGATTTTATATTTTCTACATATTATTTTGTTCTCCATCCCAAAAGAATAGTCTTCTACATGTTTTCTCTTGAAAACACTAAAATATTCCATCATGTATTTTATTTTATTTGTGATAATGACATTTAACATAATATCTATCCTCTTAGCAAAGTTTCAAGTATACAATTCAGTATTGTTTACTATAGGCACTATTCTGCGCCTCTAGACCTCTAGGACATATTCATGTTGCATAACTAAAACCTTGTACCCTTTGACTAATACCTCCCTGTTTTCCCCTCCCCCAACCCCTGGCAACCACCATTGTACTCTCTGCCTCTACAGATTTGACTATTTTAGATTCCTCATAAAAGTGGGATCACATAGTATTGTCATTCTATGACTGTCTTATTTCACTTAGCATAGTGTTCTCTAGGTTTATCCATGTTGTTGCAATGCACTTCCTTCTTTTTCTGAGACTAGATAATATTCCATTGTATGTATACACCATATTTTCTTAACCCATTCATCCATCTATGGATATTAGGTTGCTTCCATGTCTTGGCTATTGTAAATAATGCTGCAATAAACATGAACATGGTGACATCTCTTTGAGATCCTGATTTCAGTTCCTCTGGCTATATACCCAGAAGTTGAGACTCCTGTATCGTATGGTAGTTCCATTTTTTTATTTTTTTGAGGAACTTCTACACTGTTCTTTATAGTGGCTGCACCAGTTTACATTTCCACCAACAGGGTTCCAATTTTGCCACATCCTTGCCAATTCTTGTTGTCTATTTTTTTAATATAATAGTCATTCTAACAGATGTGAGGTGACATCTCATTGTGGTTTTGATTTGGATTTCCCTGATGATTAATGTCGAATACCTTTTCATATACTTCATGGCCATTTGTATGTCTTTTTTTGAAGAAATGTCTCTTCAAGTCCTTTGCTCATTTGCTCACTTTTTTTATTTTATTTTATTTTTTTGCTTTTGAGTCATGGGATTTGCTTATATATTTTGGATATTAATACCTCATCAGATAAATGGTTTGCAAGTATTTTCTCCTGTTATGTAGGTTGCCTTTTTATTCTGTTGATTGTATTCTATGCTGTACAGAAGGTATTCAGTTTGATAGAATCCTGCTTGTCTATTTTTGTTTTTGTTGCCTGTGCTTTTAATATCACATCCAAGAAATCATTGCCAAGGCCAATGTTAAGAAGATTTTCCCCTATGCTTTCTTCTAAGAGTTTTATGACTTCATGTTTTACATTTAAGCCTTTAATCCATTTTGAGTTGATTTTTCGTATGATGTGAGATAAAGGTCCAATTTTATTCATTTGCATGTTAATATTCAGTTTTCCCAATAGCATTTATTGAATTGACTATCCTTTTGCCATTTATTATTCTTGGCACCCTTGTTGAAGATCAGTTGACCCATTACTTCATTTATCAATAAAATGTACTCCCTTCTTTCTTATTTGCCAATCATATTTGTTTTCGTCATTCAAGAACCTTTTTTCTCTGACTTCTCCAAAGTAATTCCTACATGATCCCAGGACTTCAGCATATCTGTTAACACATATGTACATTCAGGTTTAGCTATAACTGGGCTTTACTTAAAAATATTGTTCATGGTTTTATTAGGCTTTAATGTTTACTGTCTATAAATAAACCTAAATAAGCTAAGAATCTACTTCCTTTATAATTCCCCGTAATACATTGGCCTGCCATCACCTAGTGACATCTTACATGAAGAACAAACATCACTTAACTCACATTGCAAAGTTGCACTTCTGTATATAAGCCTTCAAATTAGCACATTCCTAAGGCTTGAGAAAAATCGGTTCAGGGTGATAATACCACAAGTAAGTATTAACCCTAACTAACACATGTGGGTAGATTAAGTGATATTAAAATACTTTGATAAATAAAAATTGATACTTAAAGTACAAGTTACTATTATTGGCAACAGAAAAAAGATAAAGGACCTACTGAATTATGCTTATTTAAAATATATTTTGAAAATGGCTTACAGCAAAATGCATATGAATTTTATAGTACAATAAAAGTAAAAGGCAATAAGCACATTTTGTAAAATTTTATTTCTCAAAAATGATTTCAGTGAATAGATTTATATTTCTTTTACCAGAGTTCAAATTCCAACCACTAGTATTGGACTGTAGGCCTTTTATTTCTTTTATGCACCAAAGAGAGTAAATCAAATATAAAATATGGCCAAAGATAATTTTTGGAAAAGAAAACATCTCTTGGCAAGAATTTAACCTGGAATTTTCTTATTAATAAATGAGAAGTGTGTTTGGTGGACTGGATTATGTTGTGCAGGCTTTCCCATGGACCAATGCCCAGTTGGAATATTCTTTTTTTGAATACATAAACAGATGTGCACAAATTCTTTTTTGCCATTTTCATTACTCAGAAGCTTTAAGAAGAAAGTTGCCCAAATAAAATACTGACTGTGGAAAAATTATTTAGAATGCAAATGTATCCCTTTGTTTTATTTTTAACTAGCTTTTGCCCTTACTCCATACTCCACATTGGATTCAGTTTAGTAAACACAACTTTGTTTCGTGGAAAGAATTAATAACCACTCCAATGGTAGAGAATACATGGCTGATAGAGATCACTTATTAATCTGAAATCAGTTTTATCATTGAATGCTTCATCAACAATATTTCTATGTTCAATGTAGAGGTTTTGCCCTGTGGGAAGAGATTTATCACCAAACCAGCTAACTTTCCATGTAATTTTTAGCATTTTGCCTGTCATGGGGTAGATAAAGTGGTTTTCTATATAAAGGGTCTGATAAAGGCCATCAGATTGACAGTGCATAGTGATTTTTTTAATAACTAGTAGATGATACTCAAATATTAAAATGTAGATTTTAAAAAGTCATGGCCACGTGCCGTGGTTCATGCCTGTAATCTCAGGACTTTGGGAGGTCGAAGTGGGTTATCACCAGGGGACAGGATTTCGAGACCAGCCTGGCCAACATGGTGAAACCCTGTCTCTACTAAAAATACAAAAATCAACCAGGTGTGGTGGCATGTGCCTGTAATCCCAGCTACTTGGGAGGCTGAGGCAGGAGAATTGCTTGAACCCTGGAGGTGGAGGTTGCAGTGAGCCGAGATTGCACCATTGCACTCCAGTCTGGGCGATAGCGCAAGACTCCGTCTCAAAAAAATAAATAAATAAATAAATAAATAAATACTAAAAAAAAAAACCATTTTCCACCGCCACCTCATAATTCTAAGCGCTAATTACTGTTCCCATATAATACTAGAGATGTGGAGATATACTCTCCAAAGAAAACCTTGGTGCCACGTAATCTGGTTACAAGACAGAGTTTTTGAAATTGTATTTTTATCTTGGCAACTTGGGGGCACATGGGATCTGTATGGTTGGCCCTTTTTAATGGTGTTCATCACTGGGAATGACATTTCTGTGGTATCCTGGGCCATTCCTGTCCTCAGAGGTACACATCCATTGTCCCCGATGATAAATCCCCACCCAGTAATTGCCAATTTGATTATGGATAACCTTTCTTTTCCATAACATGGAAACTAGACTTTAACCTTCACAAGTGACATCTTTATTTTTAAAAAGGAAAACAATAAAACTTTGGGTTTAAAATCTGAGCAATTTATCGAAAAGATTAAACATAAGTAGTTTAAGCTTCATAATTGCTTGACCACACAGCCTTATAGTGCTCAGTAGTTATGTTTTTTTATTTTTTTATTTATTTTTATTTTTTTTTACTTTTGAA
This sequence comes from Hylobates moloch, assembly GCF_009828535.3. Taxonomy (NCBI): domain Eukaryota; kingdom Metazoa; phylum Chordata; class Mammalia; order Primates; family Hylobatidae; genus Hylobates; species Hylobates moloch. Next base: position 47,065,341 of record NW_026652278.1, read on the forward strand.
TATATTGAGACATCGTGGAACTGAAGTTTGGAAAAGTTGGTGGTTTGTGGGTTTTTATATTGGCAGCTGACTCTTCTCAACCTCTTGGTGAAATGAAGTTATTTATAACTGCTTCTCTAGTGTACTCTGTTTTATGTTGAGTCCAACTTACAGTTTTCAAAGCTAAGTACAGTAAAAATGATGTAACTAAATATAAACACTTTTTATTAGAAGACTATATGTGAAACCAGCCTTTATATTAAAATGTTTCCTTTTTTTTCCTAATTGGCAATATCTTATTGTGCCCCTTTGTGCTATAACTTTTGATAATAAGTCCTAGTTCTAGAAACTTTCTCATCTTAAACTAAACCTCATCTTGAACTAAACCACACATACATACACATTTATTTCCCCACAAATTTTTCTTAGAAAAAAAAAGTCCATGGAGACTTCTAGCTCTGAGGAACATGTTCCAATTCTGTTTTTAAAATGCAATTACATAGAAGGCATCAAGAGAATTACAAAACTAGCAAATGAAAGAATAAAGTATAAAATAAGCTCCTTAAAATTATTTAATTTGTTTAAACTTTTTAAAAGTTCAACACTTATTTTGACTGAAAATTAAATGTTATCAGGGAGGTTGATGCTGCATAGTTATATAATCAGCTTAATTAGTTGATATGGGTCATGAAGTAGATGCCCTATTCCAATAGAGTTAATTCCAGAATTCTAGAGGAAGCCTCTCATGCCCTTAAGAATGGAGCTAAGTCCACATTATGGTAATTGTTATTGTAACCTTAGGGGTGTCAAATCCTGAGAAGACAATGGTGTGACAGATTGCCAAAGCATGAGTTTTGGTGATAGGCATATCTAGGTGTGCATAGAACAGATTTTAGTGAACCTTTCATTATCATCATCATTATAATTGTTGGATCTTGGTACCATAGTTATAAATTCTGTAGCTCTGGAGTCAGAAATTCCTGAGTCTGAAGCCCACAAGCTGTATGATCATATGACCTTGGACAAGTTACTTCAATGTTAAATCATTTTCAGTTTTCTCACATTTAAAACTAGGATAATAAGAAAAATGCCCCCCTCATACATTTGTGAGGCTTCTAATGGTCTATGAAAAGCACTTAGCACAATCTTCACACTCATATGTATAAGGCACTATAATAATAAGAGCTCAGTAAATGCCAAATACTATTATATAATGATTAATTCTATTACTAATTATTATTCATGATTCCTTTCCTTTAATTTCCCCCGTATCCCTGACCATATTCCAGGTTTGGTGAGTATAATACACACACTTCCCAGGAGCTGCATGAGTGGGATGTTTTATTGGCTCCTTTGTCTGATTTAGAAGGATCTCAGAAGTGGTATTCAGTATCCCAGTGGATGTGCTGCCATGTGAAGCTTCATCAGTGTTCAATGGCAGGGATTGGTTTGCTCTTCCTTGAGTCCTTCATGTCTATTGTTCCTGCCCAAATTGCCGTGCAAAATCAGAGTTAGAGGAATTGGAGTGGCTGATGCCTCCAACAGATTGACTTGAAATTCAACAAAAATTCCTGCCCCCTCATTAAAAAAAATTTTAATTCCTTTCATGTACCATTGTAGGTTCTTTAGATTATTTTATTCACTGTAATCTTATAAAGCCAGAATCTATATGGTCCAGTCTCTCAGTGCAGGGTCATATAGGTCAATAACCAAAAGTTCATTAAAAATAATTTTGTTTGTCAGGAGATCGAGACCATCTCGGTGAACATGGTGAAACCCTGTCTCTACTAAAAATTCAAAAAAAAAAAAAATTAGCTGGGAGTGGTGGCGGCTGCCTATAGTCCCAGCTACTCGGGAGGCTGAGGCAGGAGAATGGCATGAACCCAGGGGCAGAGCTTGCAGTGAGGGGAGATCACACCACTGCAGTCTAGCCTGGGTGACTGAGCGAGACTCCATCTCAAAAAAAAAAAAAAAAAAAAATTGTTTGGAATTTCAAAATGTCCCAAAACGAGGATACTTACAAATCCCATTTTCTTCTTCCAACCCCATGCGACAACTGCTCTCCTCTCTCTCCATCCCATATCTTAGTAAAAATCCCACCATTATTCTAAGCCCCTGTGTCTCCTGTTCCTTTCCTCCTTTTCTTTCCTCTTGATTCTACATCACTTATGGACAGACTATTGGTCCAGCTAAAGTCCTCTCCTCAAAAAGTGGTGGGAAGGGAAGACTGAGCCAACCAAGCATCAAATAATGAAAACCCATAAGTTCACTAGCTTAGCATAGATTACTGGGGGAGCAAAAGGAAATATCTGGAGCCTTGGGCTATGAGATGAGCCTAGACAGGCATGAAGGGGCAAAAGTTGTGATGAAGGCACTCTTAAGATGGAGTGAGGTTATAAATAAGGGTGCCCACTCAATAGCCCTTCAATAATTTTCACTTATTCTCCAAGTAGAACTAGATGTGCTATTTGTGTTTAGGTGGGTTTCAGGGAAGGCACCTTCAGGAACAGGAGCCCTAGCTCTGTAAAGACTGGATATGCTCAGAAAAGATTCTCAATAAAAGAGTTAACTTTCTTGAAAAGTTGTACCTGGTTACACAGGAGCTTGATCTCCCTTTACTGTTAAACATGCAGCAGTTTACAAAATGACTACTTGGGAATACTTGTTTATTATAAGAGCAATTAATGCTAATATTAAGGAAATTATGTTTTCAGCAGTTATCTTTGGCCATGTCTTTCCTTCCATTCCCAGTTTCATACCTTGATTAGACCTTTAGTATGGCAGCAGCTTCCTAACCTGTCTCCTTGACCGTAGGCTTTTCAGTATCCAATTCATTTGACATCATGCTGTTGGAATAGTTTTCCTGAAACACAGCTCTGATCATGACACTTTGCTGAAACTGTAGCTACCTTTCCATTACCAAGTTCATGTAGTCTACATTTGTCAGTTGACATTCCAAGATCCTCTTCAGTCTGGTCCTTGTCTGCCTCCTATCTGCCTTTCACTCGCTCACCTTTCTGCTCTCTTCCAACAAAATGAACCCCTGATCCCATGTCTGCTTTCCGTACATTGTACCTTTCCTTATGCTGTTCCTACCCTGTCTCAAAAATCTTCCTTTTCTTCTTCCACCTATTCACATCCTACTGTATTCTTTTGAACTGAGATCAAATGGAGGCTTTTCCTGTTATATCCCAGTTCTTAAGACATATTTCTACTAAAATCTTCTTTTCTGATTTCTTCAATGTATATACATGAAAATCATACCTGAGTTATACACATTTAGTAAGTTCTTTTATTGAAATATCTAAGATATAGTAAATCAAGATATTTTTGAGATCTGGAATGTAAACATTATGTGCGTATGCACACATATATATTGTGTGTATATACACATTATGTGTGTGTACACACATATACACACACATACATATGATGGTCCAAGTCAGTTTTATGTAGATAATTCTACACCTGACATTTTGAGGTCAGGATATATATCTAATTCACTTTTTATTTTCCAAAATCTAACAGTTGATTGTTGATTGTGTAATATAAATGTTTGATGATGGATTGGACATGGAGCCTTTGCAACTTGTAGATATCTAAAATGATATTCAGTAATTCCTTGCTAGTTATTCTTAGTAAAATCAATATGGCTTTTGTTTTATGCTTCTGTAATACATTGTAACACACATAAATAAAAGTACTTAATTCATAAGTCTTCAATGAGTTATCCTTACACCAGTATAATCACCACTCAGATTAAGAACTTTCCCAGATCCCCAAAAGCCTTCCTCATGCCATTTCCCAATCACCAGACCCACTTTTTTCCTCAAAGGTAACTATTATCTTCACATCAATTTTTTGCCCATGTGATATATATTCATTTATGTCTGGTGTATTTTGCTGAGTATCGTTTTGAGTTTTATTGGTGGTATTGCTTGTAGCAATGTTCACTTACTTTTAATGTTTTTATATTCTATTGGATTAATATATATTTATCTATTCTAATGTTGATGGACACTTGTGCTATTGCCAGTTTGTGATATTATGAATAATGCTGCTACAGATATTCTTGCACACATTATTTGGTGATAATAGGTATGTATTTCTCTTGGAGATATCCTTAGGATTGGACTTTCTAGATTATAGATAGCCATATAATTAGTTTAGGTAGACGTTGCCACCTAAATTTTCCCAAGTAGCCATAACAATTTATACTCCCACTAATAGTGGATGAAAGTTCCTATTGTTCCACAAACTTGATATATGGGTATTTAGTTGATGCAGTACTATCTATTTAAACGACTATATTTGTGTAGTGTCACATTTGTTGTATATGAAGTAGCATATGTATGTAGGTTTATTTCAGAGCTCTCCATTGTAATCTATTGAACCATTTGTTTATCCTTATGCCACAAATGTTTGTTTGTTACTGGTATAGAAACACATTTTTAACCTTTAACATAAAATTTCTGTATGCTGATCTCAAATTTACTTATTTTAATAGTTTATATGTAGGTCTATGTCAATAATTATGCAATATTTCCTAATTTTATGCATTTTACTTAGTGTTCTTGCCTTATTTCGGTGGTCAGACCTCAATTATAATGTTGAATGAATGTGGTGATTATGGGCATCTATTTCTTTTTGTGGTACCATAAAGAAGTCTTTTAATAATTCACCATTAATTGTGAGTTTTTTGGTAGATTTTGTGTGCATGTGTATGTGTACATTTTATCAGATAAGTATTCTCTACATTTAAATTGTTTATTCATTCATTCATTTTTTAATTTTTTTAGAGGCAGAATCTTGCACTGTCATCTAGGCTGGCTCCAGTGTACTAGTGCAATCATAGCTCTCTGTAGCCTCAACCTCCTGGGCTCAAGTGATCTTCCTGCCTCAGCCTCCCAAAGTACTGAGATTATGTGCATGAGCCACCACACCTGGCTTATTTCAAAATTTTCAAAATTATTTTAAAATTATAAATGGATTTTTAATTTTATTAAATACTTTTTCATAATTATTGAGTTAATTTTTGTTCATTTCCAGTTTAATTCTCTGCAGCAAGACACCATGATTTTAATCTTCTGACATTTGTTGAGAACTTGTTTTATGGTCAGCATATAGTCAATTTTAATAAATATCCCTATGCACTAGAAAATTATGTGTTTTGCAATTTTGAGATGAGATTTTCTATGTGGTGTAATTAACTCACATTTGTTAAGTATATTGTTTCTGTCTTTTATAGCCTGATTATATTTCTGCCTGCTAGGTCTATCACTTATTCTAAGAGATGAGTCAAAATCTAATAAGATATTAGATTTGTCTCTATCTCCTCTTAGCATTATGAATTTTTACCTTTGCCAATGTGACGGCTGTTATTTAGTGCATATAAATTTAGAATTATAATTACTTTCAGATAAATTAATCATTTTGTTATTAAGAGATATCCCTTTTTAACTCTAGTAACACTGATGTTCTTACTTCTTTGTTACTGTAGTAGAGCTATATCAACTTTCTTTTGGTTTGTGTTTGGATTATATTTACCATTTTTACTATAAGCCTTTGTGTTTCCTTATATAACAATTGTCTCTTGTAAAATATATATAATTTTTATTTTATTCAGTCAGATAGTCTTTGTTTAGTAACTGGAGTAATCTGTTTAGTTTATTTACTAACATTTTGATCTGTCATTGATCAAATCTTTGATCTATCATTGTACTGTTTTCTATTTGTGATTTTTGTTCTATGTAAATTTTTCTTTCCTTTTTTGCCTCTACTTTAATGAATCTATTGTTTTTAATATTTCAGTTATCCCTCCATCAATTTGTTATTTATACAAGTTGTGCTTCTTTAAGTGGTTACTCTAGAGAGTAAAACATGTAATACATCCTGGCATTAGTAAAATTAGAGGTAAGTCATTACATTTATTAATACTCAGACAGTGAAATGACCTAACAACATTCAACTCTATTAGCCCCTTACTCTCTTTTATATTATTGTTGTTAGATGTTATTCTTTTATATAGTAATAATTTATATACATTTACCCTCATATTTGTCCTTTCTGTGATACTTATATTTTCTTTAAATCTTTGTGCTTTCATGTGGATTCATTTGCTTTTTGTCTGAAGAATACCTTTTATTATCTCCTTTAGTGTGATCTGTTGGTAACAAATTCTCTAGTTTTTGTTTCTCTGAAAGTATACCTATTTACCTTTATTTTCAAAGTATATTTTTGTCAAGTATAGAATTCTTGGTTGTCAGATTTTTTTTCAGCCTTTTGAGGCTACCATTCTATTGTCTTATGGCTTTCACTGCTTCAATTAAAAAGCTGTTATCTTACTGTTCCTTTGAAGATTGCAGATATTTTTGTCTGCTCTTAGGAGTTTTCTGTTTTTCATTGTAACAGTTTTACTGTGTTATACTTAGGGGTGTGTGTGTGTGTGTGTGTGTGTGTGTGTGTGTGTGTGTGTCTGTATTAGTCTGTTCTCATGCTGCTAATAAAGACATACCTGAGACTGGGTAATTTATGAAGGAAAGAGGTTTAATGGACTCACAGTTCCACATGAATGGAGAGGCCTCACGGTGGAAGACAAAGGAAGAGCAAAGGGACCTCTTACATGGCAGCAGGCAAGAGAGCATGTGCAGGGGAACTCCCCTTTCTAAAACCATCAGATCTTGTGAGACTTATTCAGTATCATGAGAATAGCATGGGAAAAACCCACCCCCATGAGTCAATTACCTCCTACCGGGTCCCTCTTGCAACACTTGGGAATTATGGGAGCTACAATTCAAAATGAGATTTGGGTGGGGACTCAGCCAAACCATATCAGTGTCTTTTATATTTGTTGTGCTAGTCATTTACAGTGCCTCTTGAAATCTGTGGCATGATAGTTTTTATCAGTTTTGGAAAATTCATAGTGATTCTTTCTTCAAATACTGCTTTTGCTATATTCTCTGTTTTCTGTCCTTTTGAGACTCCAATTATATAGAGGTTAGAACTTCTCCCATAACTAACTCCACATCTCATGTCCTTTTTCCTGTTTTAAAATTCCTTTTCTTTATTTAATGTAGCTATTTTATTTGGACTTATCTTCCAGTTTACTAATTCTGTCTTCTGTTATTAAAATTGACTATATAGAGTTATTAAATTTCAGTTACTGCCTTTTTTAATCTAAAATTTCAGTTTCAAAAAGTTCTTTGTAATTTCCAGTTTTCTGCTAAAATTACCAACATTTTTTAATGTTGAAAAATGCTGAAACATAAAATTGTCACAATTATTTTAAAGTCCATTTCTGATAATTCCAATATCACAATCTCTCATGGGTCTCCTTCTGTTGCATGGCTTCTACTGTTTTCTCGGTTTTAGGTTATGGGGTGTTGCCTTGTTATACCTAATTGTTTTTTATTGAATCCCAACATAGGTGTGAAAAATTGTAGAGAGAGTATGATACTCTGGATTATGTGATCTTCCTTAATGGAGGATTTACTTTTGCTCCTGATGGGCAGGAAGACTAGGATCAGATCACCCAATCCAATTATAGATTGAATAGATATAAAGCAGGGTTTCAGTCTTATTGAGTACATGGTTATTAGCAGTTAAAGTTTAGCCTCCCTGGAATTCAACTGGTTGGGCCTGATTCCAGTTTTTTCCCTCCAGCCACTTTAGGCTTTAGAAGCTTTGCTCAACTTCTTAGCCTCTCAGCTTCTAATTTATGCTTACTTACTTATTTTCTTAGAAGTATTTTGTAATTGGTGAATACCTCAGAAAAACACTGAATGTTGTGCTGACATCTCTGGACGGACTTCACTTTTCTCTGGGATATTGGCCTCTCAATTCCTTGCTGCTTGGGAGTTTTCCAGTGCCTTATTTTTATATTTTTGGTTCGGCTTCTCTAATTATTATAGGTGGGAGGGTTGATTATCAGTAAACGAATCTTCCATCACCAGAAGAAGAAATCGATAAGATAATCTTTTGAATAATAATTTATTTTGAATTCAAAACAGCATCTTTTTTTTTCTGTTGTTTTGAGATGGAGTTTTGCTCTTGTTGCCCAGGCTGAAGTGCAATGGTGTGATTTCGTCTTATCGCAACCTCCTGCTCCTGGGTTCAAGGGATTCTCCTGCCTCAGCCTCCTGAATAGCTGGAATTACAGGCATGTGCCACCACATCCGGCTGATTTTTTATTTTTAGTAGAAACGGAGTTTCTCCATGTTGGTCAGGTTGGTCTCAAACTCCTGACCTCAGGCGATCCGCCTGCCTCAGCTTCCTAAAGTGCTGGTATTACAGGCGTGAGCCACCGTGCCTGGCCCAGCAGTCTCTATTGAAACAATAAAGATAGGTTTTTAAAAAATACAAATAAGCTATTAATTTTAGCTCATAGTGGTATTTCAGATTTTGAGAATCAACTGAAAACTTTTCTTAAAAACTTTGAAGCACAGTTTTAGAGAGACATTAATGTTTTTCTGATTTTTAACTTGAAACAAAATTTGGCAAACTTTATACACTATTAGAAAAATATGTCAATTGTTTGCTTGAGTGATTTCCTATTTTTCCACGTTATGGGTATGTTGAAAAGGTGATTAATATTGCCATTCATTATCAGTAAGTTAATGAATACTTCACTCAAGTACAGCTGAATCATTTAACAACAGGGATACATTCTAAGAAATGTGCCTGTAGGCGATTTTATCATTGTGTAAACATCAAAAAGTGTATTTACACAAACCTAGATGGTATATAGCCTATTACACACCTAGACTATGTGATATAGCCTATTGCTCCCAAGCTACAAAGCTATATAGGATGAGATTTTACTGAATACTGTAGGCAATTGTAACATGATAGTAAGTATTTGTGTATTTGTGTATCTAAACATGTCTAAACATAGAAAAGGTACAGTAAAAATATGGCATAAAAGGTAAAAAAGGTACAACTATGTATAGCAGCTTCATTATAATCTTACAAGACCACTGTTACATATGCGGTCTGTCATTGACAGAAAAGTTATTACATGATGCATGACTGTACCTTAATAAGAGTCATTTTCTAAATTAGGTTATTACAAGTAACTATAAAAGTGGCAAACTTAATTTGCATCACTATGGAAATTTTATAATTAGAGCTTAATTTTTTGAGGATCTGCTAATCAATGTCAAAAGGAAACCAATGTTATTTACCAGTTACTTTTATAATGATTGTGTTAAACATACACAACACGGTGCTCAATATGGAGTAGAACATTTGGACAGTAGAGGGTGCAATTGTACCTTTAGTTCTGTATTTTAGCCATTAGAAATTAGTATTTAATGGCTGAGAGATAAATTTGAAGAATGTACTGTTTGCTGAAGCTGTACACTATTTATGGAAGTGTATTTAAAATAAACTGAGTCATGTAAAGAAGGAATACAAATTTCTCTATCATGTGATGCTTTATGCTTTACCTTGTACTTTTAAAAAATGAAACATTTAAATCTCAATCAGAAACTATTTGCTAAAAATATTATTTTTAACTGAATAAAGAATATATTTTCTACATATAGAAAGGCATATACATATCAACATGACATTTTTCTGTTGCAGAGCTTTATTAATATTAATTATATATGTTTTTCCTCTTGGGAAATGGTGCTTCCAAAAGGATTAGGTATATTGATGACTGCCTCATGAGACTCCCAGTTTGTGGGAGGAAAAATATAATTAAAACCACTAAAGATAAATGATGCAATGCCAAGAGGGTTTTTATATTCACATGGTTATTAATGCTAAGGTTTTGTTGAAGATCTAGAAGTTTCATACAGTTGTGAATCAGAAACTTAGATTTCTATTTAGACATTGAAGCAGCATTATAACATTACAGTTAAAAGCTTAATTTATAAAGATTTTTGGGACATACGTATGCAAGGCTTTGACTTTTTATCTTCAAATTTGACTCTTTCGTAGATAAGGATTTATTTTATTTTCTCATAGGAACGGCTTGTCTTTCGGTTTTTTAAGGTTGACAACAATTACTTTTTTCAAGACCTATATTCAAGTCTAATAAATTTGAAGAGCTTACGAAGTATTCTTTCTGACTTTTTAAAATTACAGAAAACATCTACCTGAGAAATATTCTTTTTTGCATTAACGAACCATGTATTCCTGTCTTTTGATTTAATTGAACAACCATTTAACATAGCCTTGTGACTTTATAATTATTGCTAATTCCCAAAGGTTAGCACTTTCATATTCAATTGATTGTGATGTTAAGCTTATGATTTTATATCTAGGGCCTAATCTGACATTCTATGGAGAAAGCAAAGCAAGAACAAGGGAGAGGAGATGGGAAATAAGTATATGTATGTTAAGAATTAAGTTAGTGAAGGAATTTTGCAGATGGATGTAAATTTGCTTCTTGAAATTTGAATCTTAACTTTCAAATTATAAATGATCAGGTAGGACACAAACATTGGTTAATAATTACAGAAGTTATTAAGTATCTTAATTGAAAGCATCTTCTTTCGAAATAATATTAAATGGTATGAATAGTTTTCTACAAGATGTATGTATTAAGAAGCACTAGTAAAGAAGGCCAACTCCAAATAAAACAATCAGCTTTTGAAAGAGTAGCTGGAACTGTGGAAGAAACAAAAAAGAAATTGCAAAACTGTTGATCCTGTAGACATTGCCAGTGTTACATAAAAGCACTGTACCTTGAAGACAACATATTATAAGCCTAAGAGTAAGAAAGAAGGTGAGATTATGGTGATTTAAAGTGCATTGAGAGAGTTGAAAAAAGTAGTTGGATATCAAGACACATTTCTAGAAAAAAAATCAGAGTTACAGGAAGAAAACACGGTTATCATGGGCCTTAAACAGGCAAATATGTTGTTCAAATAGTGATGTCTGTTTTTTTTTTTTTTTTTTTCCGTAGAAGAAAACCCATTTTAAAGTTAAGCCTCTGATATATTTGATTTATTACATACAGAAAGGCTTAAACTAAGCCTCTGATATGTTTGATTTATTAAATATTACACAACACCATCAATAAACAGAAAAATTGTCCCTTTTGATTCTTTTCCTTCAGAGAGGTGTGTTTTGCATGTTAAATAAATAATTGTTCACTGCATTTACTCCTGCCTTTATTTATTCAAAGCAATTAGCCAGTATAGTGAGCGCCTTCCTGTTCTAGGTGTTGATGAACAAAATAGACATAATTCTTTGCTTTCATAGTTTACAGTCTAATGGGAGATGTATCTATTTAACAAATATTTATGCAAATTAGGGTTAGCATTAAGGTTAGGGTTAGAATGCATAATATATAATTATGCATTCTGATAAAGTGCTTTTAGAAGGAAAAATATTATGGAGATGACTCTGAAGGATTATCAGAGGTAGTTTTATTTTAGGGAAGAACTGAAGAATAGATTTATTGAATAAACGACTCAAGAGATGAGAGGCAGTAATGGGGCAGTGATAGGGCTAGGATTTGAAGGCAGTGAAAGGGGTTGGGAATAGGGCTTCACAGGCAAAAAGAGAATTCCCATTGGAAGCTATGAAATGTTAAGACGTAATTGCTTAATGCTTGGAGAACTTAAAGAACTAAAGGATCACTGTAACACTTTGGTAATTAATTACTCATCAAATGCTCTATGTATTTTGATCCCATTGTAGTCCTTCCTTGAACATTTTCCAAACCTAAGCAATAATCCTGTGACCCAGTCTAATTTTAAAGGGAGGAAATGTGATTATGGATCAAATGGCAAGGCTAATCCTTCCTGTAGGCACTAAATTCGTTATATGTTCAGGGTTTTCTGTCATGTCATTGGCTGTGGCCACAGGCTGGGCAAATTGTGGTTTGAAAGGGGAGATGCGAGTAGTTGACAGTACTGTTTGTGGGACGAGAACTGTGTGTTCTTGTCTCAGATATTGCTGTGTATGTGGATAGCAATAGGGGATTTCACAAATGGAGAAAATGCTTGTACTTTCTATTAAATTGTCTAACTGACTTTTAAAGTATTAAATGCCATGAATACTCAGGTTCAACACTGAATGTATTAGAAGAAGGAAGGTTTAGTTTTTAAACAATGTATATATTTACCATTTATTTATATGGTATATACAGTATGTAATATTTTATGTATTTATTGTATATTTATTTTGGAAATTCATAATACATACCGGAAAGTTAAAAGTACTGATATTAATGCAGAAAGAAATCCTTTTCTTACATTTTTCTCAATCTCTCCCAAACATTTTTGACCATGAAACCCTTTTTCATTACATTTATTACCATTTTAAGGAACTAGTGTTCTTTAGTTCACATTCTGAGGGAAGCCCTGCATTAGAGTTGCCTGCTTGCTAGCAGAGCTTTACTTTGGCACTCCTCTTACAACAACATATTTGCCTGCTTAAGATCCATGATAACTATGTCTTCTTCCTGTCACTTTGAATATTTTCTAGAAAATATGTGTCTTTATACAACTACTTTTTTTTTTCTTGAAAGAATCACCACTTAAAAGATTCCACCTCTCAATGTTGTTGCACTGGGGATTAAGTTTCCAGCATATGAACTTTGGGGGAGACATTCACAACATAGCTGACACATTTGCTTTTTTTTCTGTGGGAGGTGGGATAGGATGGGATGTTAAACCATGGCATATGTTGCTGTCACTCCTTTAATTATCTGTATTTGTGTGTTTGTATGTATGTATATATATGTTATTTGTGTGTGCCCTTGAGAGTGACATAAAGTAAACTAAAAAATAGACCGAACGTGGAAACACTGTTATCTTAGGTAAGTTTTAGTTCTGTGACTGCTGAGAGAATATTACTTGCTGTTTTCTGATGGAGGGTCTGACCAGTGGAAACTGGAAAATGAAAGTAAGCAATTTTCACTAAGTTCTCTATGTTCCTAACAGCAGCAATTGCTTTTAATATTCCACAAATAAACATTGTGAAGATTTCCCTGTCATTTTTTCCACTTAAAAGTTGTAGTCAACATAGATGATTGTGTAAAGAAACTAGATGATTAGAATTTTGGCTGTATTATATTCTGGGGGAAAATTAGATGAATTTTCCATAATGCCTCTCTACATTAACTCTTTGAGTAAAAAATTTGTATGTAATACAGTGACTCTAGACAGACACTATTTTGCACTAATATCAAAAAAGTGTGAAAGTTCCTATTGTACATTTATTTATATGGTGCATTGAAACTATATGATACTTTAGATATTTCTGTTTTGGGTGACTTCTTCATTATATAGGTGTTTGCACATTTGTCTTTTAAGTTTAAATCTGGACCACTAATATTTAAAGTATTCTTTGCCTACCAGATTAAATGCCTGTGCTTTCAATAATGAATTTTTAAAAATCCAGTCTATACCATGAAGGAATTACTGAATCTTTTCTCAAAACCTGCATTAGGCAAGGCGAATGATAATGTTACAGTTAGTTACAAATACATAGTGAATGTTTGCATCTCCTGGGCCCCAGCCTGGGGCTCCTATCCTTGTTTCAAGAATAATACTTGGCAATATCTTGGCCCTGGAATGGTATCCATTTGCTTTACTAGCCTACTGCTTCATTTGCCTGACATTAGAAAAGTAGATTTCTGGATTTCCATCTCATGATGATTATAGAAAAGTCACAATATGAAGATTCCTTAATTTGAAGTTAGGTGATATTTACATGCCCATTAAGTTAATGAGAGTGGAGATCTCCATGTATTTCCCTACTAGGTCTTTTTGCCTGCAAAGCCCCCTCCCCCTTGAATCACTGACATTCTCACAATATAAATAAATTTCTTAACACCTTTCTCTTGCCCAATGCAGTCATTTTACCTACTAATAAAAATTCAATTCACTCAAATTTCTATATTATTATCTTTCTTACATCTTTAGTATTTTCTTACCTTACTATTTTTAAAGAGTTTGCTAACAAAATTTCGGTTTTCTTTATTTTAAATTTTGGTTACAAAACCTGTAAGAAGAAAATGGCCAAGTTATGTCATCCGCTAAATACTAATTAAAATAAAAACAACAGCAAAAAAGAAAAATCATGGACTATAGAGCTATTCTATAAGCCCCACGATATCAAATCTGTTTTCAGAATCAAAATTACTTTTGAAAGTACTACAGAATATTTTGTGGAAAATAATGATGATTTACCTTAGTAAAAGATGCACATTTAATATACCAGAAGAATCAGTGAAATGGAACTGAGCAACTCTAACTTATTTATCATATAGGGAGATATGTTGCATGCTTATGTGCATATTCATTAAGCTTCAAATGTAGTAAAATGGTATCTTGTGAATAAAGCATTTTAAATTCTATTTTATGCATTTAAAAATTTTGCACTTATTTCAAAATACAAATAACCTAATATTTTTCTTGATTTTTTTTCTTTTGGCTATTGGAAATGAGCAGCTGACTAAAGAGTACAAATAAATATTCATTTTGCTAGATAGCTCATGAGTTTTCATGAGAACTAGTTTAGCCTGAGACCCAGTAATAACTTCCTGTCATCTTAAGAAGGGGACTATAAAAATTCATTTCACCTAATATTAAGCATGACACTAATTCGGTATTAAATGCTAAGTACATTAGCAATTATGGTACAGTGCGCTATTTCTTTCCAAGTCTCTGCAGTAAGTTTTTCATCATTAATGGTTTATTTTTTTTTCTTTTCTATGCAGAACTTACCATTTGAAATAGTATAACTTGAAAACAGCCAAACTATTTCCATTTTTACTTATATCCATGTAAATACATATTCCTTATGGACAAATGTATCCACTAAACACAATTATAAAACTAGTTCTATAGGAATTAATAAAATAGCAGGCACTCGAATCTCTGTACTTAATTCATAGGGAATCAATGTAAGTTCCAGTTTCTGTAAAAACAATAAAGGAAAAAGGGATCCTTGAATTATTGTCTAATTTATCAAAGTGTAATTAAAATTCTATTGTCTGACTCATCCCCCTTTATAGTCCAAAGACAATTCCAGTTGTGCATTATCATTCATTGTAATAGGATGATTGCTTTCCTAAAACATATTCACACGAAGTAATGTATAAGTGGGTTTGTAATGTGCCTAAAATAATAGGTATTATCATTATGGATCTTCCTTGGTTTTACTTTTCTATCAGTAATGTGGAAAGCAAAATTTGAAAATATTTATAAACTAGAGCGGCTCAGATATTTTGAATTAATTAGGGTGACCAACTCTCCTGGTTTGCCCGAGACTGGAAGATACTTAGAACTTTTAGTTTTAAAGACAGGACAATTTCAAGCAATTTTAGGATTAGTACAATCTCTGGCAAATGGGTTCAAGTTACTTACCCTGAGCCAGAATGTAATCTTGTTGAAATAAAGACAAGACAAAGAAAAGACAAGACAAGAAAAAATAAAGACAAGACAAGAAAAAATAAAGACAAGACAAGAAAAGGAACTGTTTGAAAACCTTGTTGCTGCTCTTTCAGGATTTTTCAAATTTGTCCTCTTCGCCTCCCCAACCCCTAAGTCAAGCAAGTTGTTGTTAAGGACACTCTTCTCTCTCTGGATACAGAATAGGACAGTAGCAACACTTACAAGTTCTGCAGAAAGTAATGAGGGGTAGGGGCCTCAGCTCTACATCACCTAGTCTGGATATGAAGCCAGGGTTTGCCATTGATTAGGTGAATGATTCTGTGGCTCCATTTTCTCTAATATTAATAGAATATTAATAATATTTAATTTATAGTGTTGTATGAACAATACCTATCATGCATTAAGAAATCAAGGAAGTTAGTTAATTTTTTGTGATCTTGATTATGATTAGCAACTTAGAACAGACCGTTATGTCTGCCAGTGATAGTAGCTTTAAAATCTAGATTCTTAGGAGGACTTGCTACTTTTAGCAATCTTCTGCAAGAGGTAGCTTCTATCACCTGAAGGGCTCAGCTATATATTTGTTTGTTTATTTTTTCCCATTCAAGATATACACATGAAATGGAAGAAGAAAATTTCAAAACTTAAGATTCTTCCAGGAAATACAGTGTCAGTGGAATGGACAAGTGGGTAAAATTAGCACAGTTCTTTGGGGCTAATTATGTTTTTAGTGAAGGATGATAAATTCTACAGATTTATTTTTGAATAGCCAGTATTGTAATAAAGCTACTTTATTGGAATAGCTCATTAAATTATTCTGAGAGTCCGTTAAGGAAGGCATGTCAGTTTTTATTCTCAGTTATGAGGGTTGGGTGCAAGACTAAAGAGCATATTGGAGTTCAACAGGCCACAGTTTGGTCTGGCTACCAGTAGAATTTTGCTTCTATTAAAGTTATGAAAAAGGAAGACTGCTGAAAAGCAGGTTGTGAGTTGATTCTGGAATTCTAGAGTATGAATTCAGTTCCTTCAAAATTGCATTGTTCTAACTGTTAGCATCTAATGTCAAAGCTTCATTTCAGATAGGCAGTGGGGCAGGGCTCAGATCAAGCCATTCTCCTCTACTCTATCCCTAAAGGAATTTGAAGTAGACACTTCCTAATTAGCAGAAAGTAGACTTGTGCCTGATCTTTGATCTTGTAATTTAGCCAATTAAGTTTACTACATGACACTTAGTAAAGATAATTTGTCTGTTAAGATGTAATTGCAGGACTTTGATTTTTCACATAAGGTTTATTTCCAGCATTTACTAAGTACAACGCATAAGATGTTTAAGAAAATATTGGAAACACTCAAAAGGTTGAGATGGAAATCTGGTCGCTCAATATCTAAACAGCTGGTCAAAAGCATCATTGAAAAACATACCTAAAATATTTATTTTTACTTTAAAAATGAAAGAGAAAAGGCTAGAATCCTGGATTTTGCATATGAAATTATAAAGCATTTAAGGGAAAATCAATTTAAAAAAATAACACAGCCTGACATAACTAAATATATTCTATTCCTTGAACACCTTTTAAAGTCAATTATAAAAGTCATGTCTTTTCAGCTGCTTACTCTCTTTGTGTTTGTTATAACAGATTCCTGACTCTCAATATCAGATTCATCCTGGAACAGATTTTATATCATGAGATATAAATTTAAAATGGAAATGTAATGTGTATACATCCTATAGTTGCATGTAGATATGCCAGCTTAAATAATGAAAAGTATTTACGTAATTTAGTGTAAAAAAACTCACTTTTTTCCAAAATGCCTAAGTATATTTGGTTGAAGTCTTATTTTTTATTTTTGGGGAAAGTGCTTTAGTTTTTATTTTCCTTTGTACATGTAGACAGACTTTCTACAAATAAGGAAGAACCTTCTCTCTTTGTGCTGCTCAAAAACATTAAGTAACCCCATTTAAACCCTAAATAAACTCTAAAACATCAATGAAAAACTTATTTAAAATATTTGTTTTCACTTCAAAAATGAACAAGATGGCTGGGCACAGTGGCTCATGCCTGTAATCCCAGCATTTTGGGAGGACAAGGCGGGCAGATCACGAGATTAAGAGATCGAGAACATCCTGGCCAACATGCTGAACCCCGTCTCTACTAAAAATACAAAAACTAGCCGGCGTGGTGGCGGGTGCCTGTAGTCCCAGCTACTCCGGAAGCTGAGGCAGGAGAATCACTTGAATCCAGGAGGCGGAGGTTGCAGTGAGCTGAGATTGCGCCACTGCACTTCAGCCTAGGTGACCAGAGCAAAACTCCGTCTCAAAAAAAAAAAAAAAAAGAAAGAAAGAAAGAAAGAAAAGAAAAACAAAGAGAAAATCCTGGAATTCTGAACCCAGCTTAGCAGTTGTCTAATTATGTCCTCTATACATTGTATCTGATATATTTTTAGACATAAACTCATGGCTTCATGAACCCCAATAATAGATCTATAAGAAAAAGTCATTTTGTATTAAACATTTTCCCATGGAAATAAAGGATTCCCACAGGTTAAATAAGAATTTGGCCTTTTGCCCAGAAGAAGGAAATTTTCATGGAAGCTTTTTTAGACTACAGTGAGTTATACAAAGTCACAGTACTTCTGCTTGGTTTACTTTTAATTAAACAATAATTCAGAGCTATTATTTATTATTTTCAATATTTGTAAGTTGCTCATTTCTTCATTGCAAAAGAAAATGTTTTGAGAATGATCCATTTTATGTATCACATTTAGAAATAAATGCACTTCTGAAAGTCTGTGTTGGAAAGCAGAAAAATGAAGTGTCTTGTGTAATCTGCATTAAGAGAATTATTAGATCATAATCTACATAAAAGAATATTCAGGACTGTATATATTTTGACATTTAGTCGTCTAATTACAAACAAGTACACTTTAAATGAACAAGCTTGTTAACATACCTTGACCTCCCTCCCTCCTTTCGTCCCTTCCTCTGTCTCTAGCTTAAATACAAAAAGTTGTGTATTCAAAAGCAACAGTGTGCAAGTTATTTTGATACTATTCTTTGCTAAGTTCAGAATTGCATTGCAATTCAATTTTATTTTCTATCCACTTTGTTTTAGTGTTAAGGAATAACCAAATAGAGCATTAAAGATTATAATATTGAGTGCCCAAGAATAGTAATCAAAAGTCTGCCAATAAAGATGCTATAAAATTGGATGAGTTGGTAATGTCTTAAGCAAATATTAGGAATTTAGGTACGTATTAGGCAGATATTTGGGGATTCTAAACATGTGTTCCCATAATGGGAGAGTAACACTTGGATAGAAAGGAAGTTACCTAATTGTGATCATTTTGGGGAATATTGAGTGGGCAGGGATGAGGGTGGGAGTGGGTAGAGGTGGGGGTGACTGCAGTATAGTGTACAATTCACTGCAGCCCGCGTGGTCTCCCTCGCTCCTTCACGATTTTCCCTCTTCATCAAAGTTTGTGTCAGGATGTCTTCCTGGCCATTCAAGTGGAAAGATACATTCCTAGCAGCTTGGTTGTGAGGAAAGTAATATTTTTAAAGGTATGATTCAGTTTCAAGATGAAATTTTTGGAGCTCGGGAATGATTTTTAACCCCCACCCTCTCCCCGCCAAATTCAGCAAATGGAAGAAGCAAGGCCCATCCGAGAACTATTCCCAGGCACCAGGTCGAGGCGGAGGGCTCATGGGGAAGCTGAGTGGCCTGCTAGGGCCCAAATCCGTTTTTGGCCTTTGCCCTAAAACAGTTCCCTGATCAGAGTTTGGAAGGGGCAGAAAGGAAAGTAACTATCTGGAGCAGGCAAAGAGTAGCCACGCCTCGGGGGCTAAAATCGGAAACCCCACCCCCTACCCCACAACCCTTTCCCAAAGGTAGTAGGCTGAAAGGGGGAATTCCTCGCGGGCGCCGACTCGCTTGCATCTCCTGAGAGGCAAGTTTCTTCGCAAGCGTTAGCCACCTGTGTGAGGCGCTCCGTGTGGGAAAGGTGGCGTGGGAGAAGCGACAGCTCGGCCACACCGCTCGGGAGCTTTCCTTAGTGAGGCCGGCCGTCAAAATACCTCCAGAACTCAGAGCTTTGATGATACAGAGTCCCGTATGCCTCGTACGTCGCTAGGATCGTAGCCCAACATTCTCCAGGCTGGTCTGCTCTGGAGTCAGCTGAGGCCTCCCGAGTTTGCCCGGGGTCCTCCCTGTCCCCTCCCTCCCACCTCCCCACCCCCGAAGTAGTGCTCCCGCCTCGCTCCACCCGCACACCCCCGGCGCGCCTTGGAGGCTTATCAGGCTCCCCGCACATCCCGCAAGCTTCCTTGGGCGCCCGGCACGAGGGACCCTGAGAGCCCAGCCGCTGCCTCGGAGCCCCCATTCATGTCCCCTCCTCCCGCTCCCCCGCCACCGCGCCTCCCGGCTCTTCTCCCCCGCGCCGCGGCGCCCACCGCGTCTCAGGTTTAATCCCGAGTTGGCCCTGCTGGTTTGCTCTCCCCGCTCTGAGCCTCACAGCCAGCCCAGAGAAGTGGAATCTGCACTGAAACTCTGGGTGGCTGGAGCCGGCGGACTGGGCATGCTCAGAAGCCAGGGCTGGCTTTGGTCTCAAGTAGGAAGCTTTGGCACTCGGGAGGCAGCGGCGACTTTGGGGAAAGTTGATCGGAGAGGGGAGGAAGCCCCAGGACGCGGAGCAGCGGCAGGAAGGAGCCCCCGGCAGCCCGGAGGAGCATGGGCACCTTGCGGGATTTACAGTACGCGCTCCAGGAGAAGATCGAGGAGCTGAGGCAGCGGGATGCTCTCATCGACGAGCTGGAGCTGGAGTTGGATCAGAAAGACGAACTGATCCAGAAGCTGCAGAACGAGCTGGACAAGTACCGCTCGGTGATCCGACCAGCCACCCAGCAGGCGCAGAAGCAGAGCGCGAGCACCTTGCAGGGCGAGCCGCGCACCAAGCGGCAGGCGATCTCCGCCGAGCCCACCGCCTTCGACATCCAGGATCTCAGCCATGTGACCCTGCCCTTCTACCCCAAGAGCCCACAGTAAGCAGGGGTGACGCGCCGGGTCCATGTGGCGCCCTGGCGATGGGGAGCTGCGGGTCTCTGTATTGTCTGTCGGCCCCCGCCCCTCCCGCTTGCCATGTCTGTCCTCATCCTCAGAAATGTTTCATTTTAACGGGCACTTCTTGCGGGGCTGTGCACGTTTCTCAGAGCCAGACTCACTGCACATACGTTGCCTTCGTGTCTTTGTCAGATGTCAAGCTATTATTTTTAAATATACATATACGTTCGTGTAAGCCACCTAGTGTACGTAGAGTTTGAACACGTCCCAGGTGTGTGTCCGACCGTGTGTGTGAGTGTGAGAGAAGAAATAAAAAGCCCCCTTGTCTCCCAAAAGCCCTGGCAAACCAGCCCAGCTGGAAAATCCTAAATGCAGGCTCATCAGACTTGAAATGAAATGCGTCTGATATCACCCATACTTTCTATGCTTTTGTGGCTCTCCCGGATTTCTCTACCTGCTGGCGCTTCACGCTGGTACCCTTCAAACCTGACGTTCTTGTCATCATCAAAGTGTGAAACATAAGCAAATATGCATAGAAAAAGGAAGAATTTTTGATTTCCTGAATTGGATGACATTTACAATCCATAAATGGAAGACTAGTCTGTTGATTTTGAAGAAATATTTTTTCATAACATATGAGGGAGAAGATTGCTTATTTTCCTTAAGGAACGTGCATAATGTTACTAATGGAGCATCTCCATCTCCCAAGAGGTGGTTGCTTGTTTCCGGGGTCAGATACAGATAAGCACACTTATTTAAAACGTGGACCCATTGTTTGCCTTACTCTTGGCTTCTAATGCAACCACTCTGGCATTGTTCTAGCCTTTTAGAGAACTGTGCAATTCTGATGTTAGTGGGCTTCATAACTTGGATGGGAAAAATTTAATGAAACTTGTTATACAACACTCAACTCAGAGTTCATATGGAGAGTAAAGCGACAGGAACATGAGGTTAACAGAGAATGTGGGAGAGCACCCAAAAGAACGGCATTTTAAATTAATAGATAATAACATAATTGATAAAACCAAGGGTGTTGCTGCTTACTCTACTACTAACGACAACACTTTGGCTGGATGGCACGTGTTACATAATAACGCAAGGTCCATCGAAACCCTTCACTTCATAAATACATCAAGTTAAAATAAGGAGAAAGTAAATATTCGATTATCTCTATTTGTATTTATTGGATGTTTTTTTGGGGGAATCACAGTATGTACCAATTATTACTTTTGAAAACTTAGAGTTATACCTATACATATTGATTCCCATGGAACATTTGCTGTTCATGCAGGCTTAGTTTAGGGAGGAGTTTGTATTCTGCGAGGGAGTTGGAAAGAGACAATAAGGATAAACATTTCTGAGATTCTGACCTTAACAAATTGCCCTAATAGTTCAGCAGACTTAGATCTGCCTTAGAAACCTGAGTGATCTGAATAAACTTCAACTTTCTCTGGTAAATTAATTTGCAGTCCTGACATGCCTGACTGTTTTAGCTAACGAGGTACATGACCATCTCTCCTGGGCCAAGTTTTGCATAATGAAAAAATAACTCAAAGACAGCTCTCTGCATCTTTAAACATTTCATAGGATCTCATTTTCGTATCCGCAGGACTCTTGAGTGACACAGAGCAAACTCTGCTTTTACAAAAAGACCATTTTAATAGGTTTCATAGTGAAGCATGTTCAAGCCAGCTGATAACTCCAGTTAAACATTCCATCAGAGATTTACAAGATTCTAGGCAGTAGAGAATGAGCTATACAATGTGATAAGATTAAAAGCCTCTTTGTACATGACTTGTAGAATAACTGCATTGAAAAACAAACAAACAAAAAAGGTCCAGAGTGGAAAATAAAGCCGGTGTGGCAGATAATTTACAGCATCCCATTATAATACACATTTTATCTATCAAACAATGCTGTGTGTCCTGATACTGATTTCTTACTAATAACTTGTATTTTAAAGGACTCAGCTCTTAAGGTATTGCCATGATGCTTTGGGTGACTGAAGTATTTTATTGAGGAAAATGATAGAATGCCTTCCAAGCTTAAATAATTTTGGAAAAACATCTGTTCTTTTTTCACACTTACATAAAGAAAACTAGAAAAAAATTGGCTTGAGTAGTAGAAAGTGTACCTTTCTTAGGGAAAAAAGAAGTACACTGTATGCAAAATGAATAAATCTTATGTTGTTTGAATGCTTGTACAAGGTAGCTCCACAAAGAGTTAAGAAAACCTGCCAAACCAAAGAAGACTTGTTTGCATTTCAATGTATTTCACTATGAATAATTTGATTACAGGGACTTACTGGCAACAAGTGTTTGTGTCTTTATATTTCATCTTTACTACATCTTAAATGTAGCCATCTTTCTTATACATATAGATTATTGTGAGTTCAAGTTAAAATGAAACTATCTAAATAGACACATTAATTTCCAGTTTACGTTCATGCTAGTTTTTGATTCTCTTTCTTTTTAGATGTAGGTAACTGCCGCACTAATGTTCTGTTCATTTATCTGATATATGCAAATATATCTGTTTTGTTTTTACTTACTGAGGTTGCCTTCTGAGGATTATAATTTTTTTTTAGTTCTGTTTTCTTGGTAAATTTGGTCATTTAAAAATAGTATAAAATGTAAATTAATGTAATAACTTGAATCATTTTAACATTTTTGGCTTGGAATTTTTCCTCTAATGTGGGAACTGGAGGGAAGGTTCTGTCAGATTCCAGCACTGAGCCAGGACACTCCTGCTATAACTATGAGGTAGGAGGAGGGTTTTTATTGGTCTCTTTCACAATCTGTATAGATACGGTACTTACGTGAAGCAAAGAACTGATATAGCAAATTGGAATCTATATTCCACTGCTACCAAATAACTCCTTGAGAATGTAAAACTACTAAACTATATTTGGAAATAAATTGAGCAAATAAACCCTTAAAATGAAAAAACAAAACCTAAGCATTCATTATGTGAGATCAGATAGCCTGTTGATTGCCTATGTAGAATAGTTCTTATGCACTTAAGTAATTTTATTTCATCATTCCTGAAATTGATTCTATATCATGTTAGAAAATTCAGTCTCTGAAATTTTGATCTAAACCCCTTATCTTTTGAAAATATTCCCAAATCTTTTCCATTTTCATGTCACAGGGTTTCAGTCATTTCAGTTGGATTATATAGACTTGAGTTCCTAAAAGTGGTTAGTGTCTTTGTATTTTTGTAAGCTGTTGCTTTCACTCCATGTTCTATTTTATTTCCTTTTTTTTTTTCCTTTGTTGTTGTTGTTGTTGTTGTTGAGACAGAGTCTCACTCTGTCACCCAGGCTGGAGTGCAGTGGCACGATCTTGGCTCACTGCAACCTCCACCTCCGGGGTTCAAGCAACTCTCCAACCTCAGCCTTCTGAGTGGCTGGGATTACAAGCACGTGCCACCAATGCCTGGCTTTTTTTTTTTTTTTTTTTTTTAGTAGAGATGGGGTTTCGCCAGTTTGGCCAGGCTGATCTTGAACTCCTGAACTCAGGTTATCAGCCCACCTGGGCCTCCCAAAGTGCTGAGATTACAGGTGTGAGCCACCACACCTGGCCCCTGTTTCACTTTTTCATTGTGAAGTACTTTGGAGGAGTTAAGGATAAAAATATTTATATTTATTTATTTATTTATTGAGACAGGTCTCTCTCTGTCGCCCAGGCTGGAGTGCAGTGGCACGATCTCAGCTCACTGCAAGCTCTGCCTCCCGGGTTCACACCATTCTCTTGCCTCAGCCTCCCGAGTAGCTGGGACTACAGGCACCAGCCACCACGCCTGGCTAATTTTTTTGTATTTTCAGTAGAGACGGGGTTTCACAGTGTTAGCCAGGATGGTCTCGATCTCCTGACCTCGTGATCCGCCCGCCTCGGCCTCCCAAAGTGCTGGGATTACAGGTGTGAGCCACTGCGCCCGGCCTATTTTTATTTTTAAGGAGGCATTAATTTTAAGAGATTATTTAATCTTTTAAATTTTATATTAATATATCTCAAGAAAAACAAAATGTTCCTAAAGGCTGTATATTAAATTCTGTTGGAAGTTGAGAGAATTCTAGAATTCTAATGTAATTATAGATGGCATAATATTAAAACATAGATGTCTTGAAAGGTAGAAATTTAATTCCAAAAGTGCCCTACAGCTCGGTTCAATACTTCTATGGGATTGCCTGTGACGTGCAAAATATTGTAAGGCATTAGAGGTAAGAGCTACATAGGTCCTACCATCCAGGAGTGAACAAGGGGTTTACAATACTGCACAAGTAAATATTCTAGAAAGTAGATAGAGTAAGGTAAGTCACAGGGGAGATAACTAAGACAGGTGGCAAAACATAATCAAGCCTGTTTAGTTTTATGGTGTCGGAAACTCATGTGGAAGTAGAAGGGTTTAAAGTAAGTATTTGAAGAATGACTATGATTTAGGTGAGTGGAAATGAGAGGAAAGAGGGAGGGATAGAGATAGGGACTGGGGAAATACATTCCAAGCCATTAGCAAAGCGACAGCACAGAAAAAGAAAGCAGGGCCCCTCTGGGAATTGGCAGCAACTAGTGGCTGTGCTAAAGTACTGTAGTGGGAACTGTGGAAAAGCAAGTTTAGGCCAGTGAGAATGAGAATCTCAGTTTCCGTGTTGATAAAGTAGGTGAGAGGGCATTCTTCTGGGTGTTAGAATAGCTAAGGCTCATTTGTGTGTGTGTGTGTCTGTGTGTGTGTGTGCACATGTGTGTGTTTTATACCAAGGACTAATAGTTACCCACTAATACAGTTCTGAATGCCAGAATATCAGTTCAGCTTTCTTATCGCCACCATCACAGTCCTGTTAATAGTCATAACTATACTAACTAGGTATGAGTAGTTAATTTAAGCAAACAGCAGATGATTAGAAGTCTTAAAGAAACCAAGTTCCAAGTTCCTTTTTCCACTCACTTCCAAACATTCCCATTGAAAATAATCTAATTTCATGCCACAGACTAGCACTGCAGATTCCTCACATACCTAGGCAAGCTGAACATCTATGAGAATTGAACCTGAAGTTGTTTTTCGAAAGTCATCTTTTCTTGTTTTTGTGGAGGAGTTAAATTCCAACCTAATGTTATTCTAATAGAGTTTCCAATTTAAGGTTGATTGTTAATTTGACATTACAGTTTATGCAGTAGAATTGAAGTCCCGGAAGCATTTATAAAAATGTACGAGACCAGGGTGCTAAAACCTTTTTAGGGTATTTTGAAGCACAGTCAAGTTGCATGCCCCCAAAATGGGTCTCATAATGAAGATACTGGTAAGCCCTTAAATAGAAAGGCTCTAGAAACTGCCTGAGAATATAAATTACCAGCTTCCTTGCCCTACTGGGCCACATTTCCAAGCTCCTGATACTTGTTATCTGGATTCCTAATGGGAAAGGGTAGAAGAATACAGATGATGTTTCTATTGTTGCTGTTTGCAGGTTATAAGGCATATGAACACATTTTTTTTTTCCTGTCTGCCTAGCAATGGAGGGTCTCCATGGTATCCTAGCAACCATACTCGAACACCAGGCTGCTGCTCTTTCTGCCATATCTACCATAGGTGCTGCCGCCCATCCCAAGAAACTGGGTCTGTTGCTAGCATTCTAGATCCTCTCACTTGAACCTTTCAAGCTCAGAGAACGCAAGACAATGTGATAAATAAGCACATGCTGAAAGCAGCATTTACCAGTATGCTCAACAGCTTATTAGGCAATCACATCCTTGGCATTTTGAATCCTAATCTGAATTGTTGAGCTGGTACTGTTTGCCACCCCTTCCCCGACAGCCCTTCTCTGCTTCCTCACACTCAGTTCTGACACCGGTTCTGCTTCTCTCTCACCATCTTCTGTAACGACTGTGTTCCTCAGCACTTCCTTAAAATTTATTTTCTGAGAAGTTCCTTATGCGCAACCTGTTTGAACTTTCTAAGGATAATTTTGTTTGGAAGAGCAGAGGAATGTTCATCCTCCAAAACTGTCGTGTAAATATAAACAATAACACAAAAACTTCAGCTACACAAAACAGATGTTTAACACAAGATGGAACTAATAGTACACTCTCAAAAGTGTCTTATTTCTGAATGAATTTTATAAGCATACTACTCTCCAGCTTTTTTCATGGCTTATGAAATTCACATAAGCATTCCTTCTGGAGGCTCTAGGGGAGACTCCATATCTTGTCTTTTTCAGCTTCTAGAGGCTGCCTATATTTTAAGCATGAAATTTGTAAGCAATGAAAAAAGCTGGAGAGTAGAGTGAGAAGAAGAAATGCCTACTGAGGGGACAAGAAAGGGCAAAATGAAATGAGTATTGGTAAAGCTATGCCATATTTGCAAGGAAGTTGGAAAATAGTGATAGGCTTTGTGTGCAAGTAAATAGGTGACAAGACTGGAAAAGAGCTTGCAAGTAAGATAGTACTTTATGGATGAAGACTGCGGTAGAGAAGAGGCACCCAAATTGGAGTATATAGAAGGCTTGCCTTCTTAGGGAGCTGTACTGAAGATAGTTTCCCATTAGACCAGTGCTTGTTTTGAATGCATTGTATTGTCCCTTTGAAATGCTCCTTAATTTGACATCAGTGAAGACTTGGTGGTATTTGTGCAGCCCATAGTGCAGAGGACAAGAATAAGGGCAACAACTCAGTGCATCCTGTTTCTGAATGAAAGCGTCAAGAATTACATTGCTCATCATCATCAGATTGGGTAATATTTATGGAGCATTAACTCTGTGCCAGGCATTGCTCCTGTGCTTTATATAGATTGTCTCTTTCATTGATTGAATGATTGATTGATTGATTGAGACAGGTTCTTTCTGTCTTACTGCCCAGGCTGGAGTGCAGTGACACAATCATAGCTCACTGCAGCTTCAAACTCCTGGGCTCAAGTGATCCTCTTGCCTCAGCCTCCAGAGTAGCCAAGATTATAGGCATATAGCACCACACCTGGATAATTTTTAATTATTTCTGTAGAGACAGGGTCTCAGTTACACAGGCTGGTCTTGAACTTCTGGCCTCAAATGATTCTCCAGCATCTGCGCCTCCAAAGAAAGTGCTGGGAATACATATGTAAGCCACCGCACCCCACCTGATCATCTTTTTTTTAGGATAAAAACAACCCTGTGAGGAAGATTCTGGATTATCCCAATTTCACAGCATGAGAAAAAGAACTCTGGGGTGTAGAGAAGTGAAGCAACTTGCCCACAGTTACACAAGGTTGAGCCTGAATTTGAGCTCCAGAGCTTTTCTCCTTAGCCGCTAGGCTCTCTTACTGCCCAAAGGGCCATGGGGATTAGGTAGTTGCAGGAAAACTTTATGAATAACATATAGGTCGTTCTCTGGGGTGTATCTGTTCACCAATAGTTAAATAGGAAGCAGAAGGACTCTGGGACTAGTGGAAGAAATGATGTAGGACGGCGGTTCCCAAACTTTCCTGCACATTAGTATCACCTGAGAAACATAAAAATCCAATTCCTAGATTGTACCACAAACCAATTAAAATCAGAATGTCTGCGGGTTGGAAGCTACATATCAGTAATTTTTAATGGTTCTTCAGGTAACTTTAACATGTAGCAAAATTTGAGAACCACTCTGATAGGAAGATGACAAGAGGAGTGTGTGTGTGTGTGTGTGTACGTTTGTGTGTGATATTAAAAAACCAGGATAAAATGTTCATCTAAAGAGTTGAATGTCTCTTTTGGCTAAAACCTTTAAGTGCTAGGGGCCTGCAAAAGCATAGCTGGATTTTTTTGCCAAATTATACGTGTAGACAGTTTAGTTGACGCCTTCTTGTTTATTCTCCTAAACAAGTGATCATTTCCCCACCTAGCCCATTGGTTCTCAAACATAGCTGTATGTTACAATCACCTAGGGAGCTTTAAAACATACATTTGCTGGGCACCACCTCCAGAGCCTATGATTTAATTGTTCTGGGGTAGACATGAGGTATAGGTATATTATTTTTACTCCCAAAGTGATTATAATATTCAGCCAGGGTTGAGAACCTCTGCTATGACCCATTCATTGTTGATTGTTACAGACTACTTGAATTCCTATACTTTAGGGAAGCACCTTTCTTGTTTCTTTTTGAGCAACCCAAGTCCCTGGCTTGCAGTGGAGCCAGACAGCTTCAGCTCTCCAGTCTCCCTAGCATCTGAACCTGTCAGTGTGACTTTAATCTCTCGGGTTACCTGTTAAGGACCTGGGGCACACAAAAGTGGCAGCAGCTCTGTTCAGTGGGTAAGTACGTTTCCCCTTTCCTGCCAGCCAGGGTTCCTGGCCACTGTTCAAATGTGAGACACATTCGGATCAGCCTTCATCCCAAGTTTTTTTTTTTTTTTTTTTAATTCTCACTGAGGGCAGCTGCCTCTGTGGCCAGATAGTTTCTTTGGGTCCCAGCTCCTGCTATCCGATGCTAAGTTGAAGGTGAAACAATGATGAGTGCCTCTTGGAAGAGCAGTCCTGGGCTTGTAGCGTCTGTCCTGGTATGTGATGTCTCTGCAGCCAGCTACAGTTTTGTTTTTTTTTTTCCTACAGATATTTTATCCTTTTAAGGCAAACAGCGTGAGCTCAGGCTGAGGAGTACTTTCTGAGGAGACTTCAGAGAAAGCAGAACTAGCACATCAACCTTTCAGCCCCCTTTTCAGGAGGCTTGGTTTAAGTGGACGGATCTGGGCATTGCTGGCAGATGAGAGGTCTGAGACGACACCTGCAATAAAAAATCTTGGTGTGTCCCTCATGAAGACTTCCAGGAGAAATAAGAATTCCTAAACCGTGTGGTCAGACCTCACTGCTGCCCCTATTGCCAGCTCTGTGTGTCTTTCCTGCCCTCTGTCCCCTTAGATCCTTGTTACAAACTCCTCAAGGTGTTGCTAATGGTCTCTGCTAGGAGCCTATTTACATTTGCAATTTAATCATTATTTTCTCAGGTAAGGATCAGCCAATATATCACTTTATATAAGCAATGAAAATAGCTAATATAATTGCAAATACTTTTTGATAAAAATATTCTTAGAATCGGAGTCAGCAAGGAGCTTTTCTGTCTTTTCCCCACTCCTAAAATATGAAAATGTATTCAGCTGACAGATAGTATGTTAAAACAGAATAGATGTAATAAGGCTGCCCAGAGGATTGAGGACATTAATTATGCAGGGAAGTTAATCATAAGTAAAGTAAACACTTTCATTATGAATCCAGCTTCATGGAGTGCATTTGGTTATTGCACGTAATTGGGGAGGGATAAGAGGAATTAGAAACAATGAAAAACATGACCAAAAGCATGTGTTTAATTATTATGACTTAGCAGTTAGAAGCAGAATGATAGGCAGAAGTTGGTGGTAAGACACTGGGAAAATATCTGTGTCTTTGCATTCTTATATTCCAACCTATGAAAGGATGGGAGTTCATATAAAAAGAAGAAATTAGTGACAATTTACTACCAAGATATACTACTTTCACCTGCATCAAAAATAAAATAATGTTAGTTACTTTTGCCTTTCTAAAGATCATAAATGTAAATTAAACTTCAGATTTGCTTTAAGATATATGTAATTTAATTCACTTCTACATAGATGTGGAGAGAAAATAATGTAAGCTATTTACTTATGCTTTGGCTGGGCATAAAGCATAAGTAAATACCTTATATTATTTTTATGTGGTTATAATATGCATCAAAAAACAGATCTAATGTTATTGACCTTCTAATATTTAGTTTCATTTTCTCACTTTTAGACCCTACCTACTGTTAAGAATTAACATTGTACTGCTTTGAACATGAGGTAATTATAGTATCAGCCAGTCAGTTTAATTTGGTTAATTGGATTGAATGTCAGTGATGACAAATACACTCTAGTTAAGCAGAATACTTGGACTATTTTTGGAAACAATTGTATTATGGTAATATCAAGCTTTCACCAGAGCTTGGCCAAGGAATAAGGAGATAATGTGAGGAAAAAACATATCTTCTGGATATACTGTACATCATCTTAATGGTCCAGTTTTATCAGTAAATTATGGTTTTGACAATGCTTCTAAGTTTGGACTGAAAAGGAAGAAGAAAATATGGCCAGGACAAAAAAGAAAAATGCAAAATCTAAGTTTTGCTCCTCTGGAGTAATTGCTACAGATGGAAAATAGGGTGGGTTGGTCATAAGCTACCATGCCTGCAGGTGGCTGGCAAACATGCTGTAAAAGGAAGCACAGCTCCACACTTCCATCTTCCTAATACCCACCTTACCTAAATCACTGGTGACTAAGTAACACGTTTTGTATTAAAGCGAGTAAGAGAAGATAGCCTTAGATTAGATTTGG
Organism: Hylobates moloch; assembly: GCF_009828535.3. NCBI lineage: Eukaryota > Metazoa > Chordata > Mammalia > Primates > Hylobatidae > Hylobates > Hylobates moloch. The sequence continues at coordinate 47,096,061 of NW_026652278.1, forward strand.
GCTGGTTTGACAAGAGTGTCGCCATATCCTTCACAGAGGAATATTAAACATATGAAAGTGACATTTTGCTAAGCCTGTGTTGACAACTCATTATGTCAGTGGGAAGAGAGAAATAAGAAAATATGCATTGGAATGAACCCCTTTTGGAGGATACCAAAGCTTAGAAAAGTACGCCCAAAGACACTTAGAAAAGTAAGAGTAGTGTTTTTTTTTTGGCTGGGAGATCGATTCAGTGAGTTCCTCTCTGAGCAAATGGATTTTACTTAATGTAACATTTTTTTCAGTTCTGAATGTTAGAGGAAAATCTTTTTTACCCATAGTGTATGGTACAGTGCAAAATGAAAGAATTGCTCAAAGTTCGTAGTCATTCATTGAATACCTAGCTTTATAAAAATGTAATGTGAACTCCATCATACACTTGTATGAGCAGTGTTTCTTGTTACAGATCTGAAAAGCTTTAGAAATAATGTGAAAGAAAGTATGCTATGATTTTTAAAAATAGTTTTAGCCTTGGTCAGGAAAAAGTCATTTTTCTCTTCTTCAAAATTTTACTTCAGATTTTTTGTTCTTCATCAAAGGAAAATATGACATGAAAAATTGTAACTTGCCTGATTCTGCTTTCCAGATGTTTTACCATTACTTAGTATGGAAACCTATATTCTCTTGTTGGAAAAAAAGGAGCTAAGTGAGAACTAAGTGATTCCCTGTTTATGTAGCACTGAATGGCATACAAATAAATAGATGTTACTTTGAAACTGTCCTCATGGAAAGGAATGGCAAATAAATAAAATAAGCTCACTCTGAATGAATTATCTTTTTTAACTTCTTGACACCTTTTACATACTTCATGAGTTTATCTAGCCTTTGCCTTTCTGTTGGTTTGCTTAAGGCATTAACATATTTATTTTCCCTTCCTTTTGGCTTTTGGTGGGAAATGCTCAGCTTAATAAAAGTATTTTCTTTCTGATAGATAACAGCTAAAAGAGTGTAGCCCATATCCTTTCCAATAACAATAATTAGAGAAAGAACTTCCAGAAATAGAGAATTTAGGCACTTAGAAGCATTATGGATATGTGTGTTTGGGTGTTTGTTTACATGTTTTTAAATAATTATAATAACCTTTTTCCGAAAATTCTGATATTTGAAGAGTATCCATTAAAATTCATATTCTATTCATTATATAATCATGATAGTTTTAAGCAACTCACACCCTTAGAAAATGGAGAACAGAAGAACCAATATTGAAATATTCTGGTGAATATACCAAATTTGGTGTGCAGACAGGTGTATCAAGTTGAACAAACAGATTACTAGCTCCCTTATCCTGAAGTGTAAAAGCAAAAACACTGATCATCAAAGAGGAGGATACTCTTCTCCAGTGACCCTTTCTCATCTGAAGTTCGTCTTATCTTTTGGTGCAGTCACTGAAGTCCTGTGCTATGTAAGTCATCTATCGTAATAGAGCAGTGCTCCATCTTCTGGATTCCTAAGGGTTACTGTCAGGGTGATGGATGGAAAATGGCTCAAGTGCACATTTATTTGTCTTGGCAAGAGTGAGATTCTCTGCTAGATGGTCTTAGAGGTTATTAAAGAATATCTCAGGAAACCCTTGCTAGTGAGTTTTTAAATCATCTCTGACAGCTTTTCCCTCTCTTTCTTGACTCCTGTTAATAGATTTCAACACTTCTTTTTGTAGTTCAATCCATTGCTTTATCATCATGAAAGGAAGAATATAATATTAACAACTTCTCTTGCTCAAACTAGGCTCGCTTTTTTTTCTTCATTTTTTTTCTGGACCTAGAAGCAATTTCCTCTGCAAAGAAATCTTTGATAAAGTGAAAGTAGTAATTGTTACTTTTTAGCCTTGTCTTTAATGGTCAATTATTGATGATGATGATGATGATGATAATGATGATAATTACTAAAAATATTTGTCTAACTGTATATCATATATGTGATCTCATTTAATTCTCACAGCCATCTGATAAAGTAGCTGCTATTATCATCCCAGTTTTTCATATGGAGAAAATGAGGCACAGAGAAATTAGACAACTTGCCCAAAACAAAACAGTGGCCTGAAGTGCTGCAATGCAGGGTTATATAAGCCCAGAGCTCATGTTCACTCTCTATATGCTGTGTTGTTTAGCTATTTGTTTCATCAACCCATTGTTAGCAGAAGTCTCTTGTGCAGTTTTGTTTTTTTTATATAGACAGCTCTTTGGTAATTTTTAATATACTGTATATCCATACTCATGATGGTCATGGGTACATTCTCTTTTAGAGACTAGCATGACTTAGTATAATGATAGTTCTTTCAATAATACTGTATTGCTACTATATTTAATTTTGGTTTGTGGTTTTGTTTTGTTTTGAGACATGGTCTCACTCTAGTGCCCAGGATAGTGTACAGTGGTACGATCTTGGTTCACTGCAACCTCCGCCTCCCAGGCTCAAGCGATCATCCTGCCTCAGCCTCACAAGTAGCTGGAATTACAGGTGCATGGCACCACATCTGGCTAATTTTTGTAGTTTTTGTAGAGACAAGGTCTTACTGTGTTACTTAGGCTGGTCTTGAACCCCTGAGCTCAAACGATCCACCAGCCTTGACCTCCAAAAGTGCCAAGATTACAGGGGTGAGCCACTGTATCCAACCTCTATATTCAAATTTTTATTAAACACAACTACATATACCTAAAGCATTTCTAGTTGATTCATACATAGAAAGTTTTCCCCATCTTGTACTTGAGTATTTTGTTTTTAGTTTAAAATTTTTAAGTAGCATTGGCTTGTTCCTCTTGAATCAAATTTCCATTTTGAAGAAACATTCCCTCAATTTTCCAATGGTTTACTTCCTCAATTATTTCCCTCTTTTCCCTTAAATATTAATGTCTTTAATAGAAATTTTTGGAAAGTGTATCAGTGCTTTCTGATTCTTTATTCTGGCAATTAATAAAAGTTTCTATGGATTGGTTTTCAGTTTTTTTTGTGGTTCAATCATTTACCAAATATTTATTAAGGAACTAATATAGAGTAGGACTATAGTATATGTGTCTTCTTCTCACTCACATAGCACTTAATATCTGAAAATTAGTGGTTGTAGGTTATATGCTAAAAAAGACACTCCCTTGTTTCTTCCAACATGGATTGGACCCAGCATTCCTAGGTTGGAATTGTGCTTCCAGTTCTCAGTGTTTGGGTTTGTGGTGCCATGTACATTTTTTCCATATCCATCAGAGTTTGAATTTCTATGTTTTGACTGTTGTTGGTTAACAACTACCTCCCCCAGAAAATAGTAAGTTACATGAAAACAAAGTCGATTTCTCTGTTGCTCCATGTTACATCCTTGGAGCCCAGAAATGGGATGGCACACAGTAGATATTTAATATGATTTTTTTTTGTCAAATAAAGGACAGGCTAAAACCTCTTCATGTTTCTGGCCCTTAGAGACTTCAGTTTCTAATTTACAGTTTTAAACATTGCAAACCTATGTCACTGAGCTCAGTAGAATTTCCCAGCATGTTTGGTATTGCATTTGGATGCTTTGGCATGCCTTTGTGGATTGCCTGTGCTCCAAATGGTCATGATAATCCCTATCACTCCATACTCCCTTCATCTAGCCCATACCCCTTGTTTATGTTATGGGCCTGCCCTCTGAAGGCATTTCCATTTTTCAGATTGGGATTACGGTCATGAAAAGTTCCTTCTAGTTTGAATAATCTGTGATTTGTAATGCCTTTCCAAGGAAGCACACTTGTTCTACAATTCTAATAAATGTGTAATCCCAAACTCTGCAACATAAAATCTCATAAATTGGTTAATCTTAAAAATAAGATAGACTGATTGCTAATAAATACAAGCATGGGATTAGTGGAAATAGAAGAGAATCTTTTCAAATTCTTACTAATTTTATTTTGCAGACACAGCCAGAACATGTACTAAGAAAATCCTTTCAAATTTAGATATAATTTTTACTCTCCAAAAATTCTTGAAGATCTTAAAATTATGAGTTGGTAGAGACCATTAAACACATAAGGAAATACTTTTTAACTAGGTGCTTGCCTCAACATTAATCAAAATAAACACAGGAAAAATGTAAAGGTGGAATTTGCTTGTATATTGTCTCTTAGCTCTTCAGGATGGAAACTGGGAACACCTAATCCTGTAAAAAAGTTTTCACCTTATCTAGTCATATGCTTATGTGAGTATCTGAAGTTATTTTTCTAGGTGACCTATTTACCAATGCAACTATAGATTTTGCAACATATTCATTGGCTAGAAAAATAAATATGTGTATGATTTCATTTATGCCTCACAATATCTGAGCAAATAATGGAGGACAGATCATCACTGTTGTACAGATGATAAAATTAATTATCAAAGAGTTAAGGTAATATAACCTAAATCTAGTAGTTCTTAAATAATACCACTGTAAGCCCAGTAGGTCATCAGACTTAGTTCAACCCATTCTTCACTCTCTGTGGGCATGAGATTACCTTGAGAAGTCACTGAGTCCTGTGATTCAGCAATGCATTTATGGAAATTACAGAAGGTAAGCTCAGAACATGGCATATACAATGGATAAGAGAATGGGTTCTAATTTAATTGCTACTTTACCACTAACTAGGTGTGTAATATTGAATCTAATCTTCCATGTTCTCACTGTAAATGAGGATTATAACTTTTCCCTGATTGGAGATAATGCTTGAGAATCCCTCAGCTCAGTGCTCAAAACATAGTATGAGGCTCAATAAACAGTTGCTGTTGAGGTTCTCATTACTATCATAATTTTTATCAGTTTTATTAAACCATTTTCCATTGATAAAGTGCTGTGTACATATCTAAACCAAATGGAAGAGCATGAGATGGAAAGAAGTTCAGTAATGACAAGGTCCTGGAGCACAGCCCAACACAACCCAGCTTGGCTTTACTGAGTATGACTCAGAGGAAGATTGAGTGACAGAAAGGATCCTACACAATTTCTGTGTGGGATAACTGTGGGCAAGAAGGTTTGAACATAGGCAAGTGTGAAGTTCCATAATAATGTTATTTATTTTATTCAATGAGCAGTTATAGGTCTACCAAAAATTTAAGAATGGATTAATGAAGTTTGTATTGAGCACTATGTATTTAAACCATGTTAAAAAAATCATGAAAATAATTGTATTATGCCAAGGGAAAGCTGTCTATGCTCTAAAAGACAGGAAGTATTAATATTTAGTGGTTATTCTGTGCAGATACATGTATGTGAAATTATAATAATATTGTTCACAGCATTTATCTTAACACTTGCAGCCACTATATATGTAGACTATGGCATTGCTGCTCTGGAGGAAAGTTTTAAAGACCCACTGCTTTAATGATTTGATTTAAATCCATCAAAAGTGTTCAAAGAAAAATGGCTTTTCTGTTTGTTGAAATGTTTGCATAGAAGTCATTCACTAGTAATAGATTTCTATTTGAAAACCATTTATTCCCAACTTGAATGTTTTCTGTCCAGCCCAAGAAGCTATCATATGTAGAACATAATCTTAGCTTATAAATGCTTTCTGTTAATGACCTTGATACTGTATCTCAAGATGTCTTTTCAAAAACAATATGATTGTGGGTAAAAGCAATGATAACAGCCCTGCTTGCCTGTAGAGGAATACATTAATGGTCTTGGACAAATTCTTGACAGTCATAATGATGAGCTGATAATGGAATGCTTTAGAATAAAAATACTAGTTTATTTTGAGATGTGTCATGTAATACAAGAAATATTATTTTTAACAGCTTTATTGAAGTATAATTTATATACCATAAAACTTACCTAGTATACATGTAAAATACAAGGTTTTTCACTACATTTATAGACTTGTATGACCATCACCACAATCCAGTTTTGGAACATTTCAATTAGCCCCCAAATTTCCTGGAACCCAATTGCAGTCAGTCCCTGCTCCACTCCCAGGACCTGGCAACCACTAATCTGCTTTCTTTATTTATAAATTTTCCTTTTCTATACCTTTCATATAAATAAGCATTTTATTTTACAAATATCAATTTACTTGAATGACTATGTGACACAATTTATGGCTTAGTCAATGAAGTTTAGAATGCTAAGGTTGTATTTGGACCCAGGGCATTTGTTGTTATATTGGACACTAAATCTCATTAGTGTCAGAAAAGCTCAATTGGCCTGGTTTTTGTTGTTGTTTTTGGAGAATTGAAGCATTTAGTTTTGTACCTAGATCTGGTATATTAGTGTATTAATGACCTGATTAGCAGTAACAACAGCAGTGGTAGCAGGTTGCCATTTATAGAATACTTAACGGTGTTCAGGCATTCTACTGAGGATTAAGATCCCTTTTCCCTCTAATCTTCATAAGAGTTCTGAAATATAGGGAGTAATTGCTCCATTTTAGGGACAGCAAAAGTAAAGCAAGCTCAGAGAAGTTAAGTAATTTGCCCGAGATCACCTGATGCTGCCTGTGCCTATACTAAGAATGATTAATCTTGAGGTACTCTGGTAAGCAAACTGTATGGCTTCTGCTTTTCTGCAGCTTTACAGTTACTTCTATTTTCTTCAGCACTAAGATATATCCTTGAAATTACCTTCCAACTTGCCTTTTTGGCTTCCTGTGCAAATTCTGCCATGAAGTATTAAAAGAACAGAGTCAACAGTTTAAAGATAAGCACTGATCCCTGAGGTGAATATAGAATTGATCAGGGAGCTGTTTGTGAAATGAGAGAGGCAAAGAGAGAGAAGAGATTTGATTGATGAAATAAAGAAATGGACAAGCACACATGAGAAAAATGTAATACAAAATAACTTTACAGGCTTAGAGAGAAAGGGAGAAATTTCAGTTCTTTAGATGTGCCTGAAGTGATGATTTCATGAAGAAAGTGGAGGGTTTCAATTAAACTTCTCTTTTGAATAGAAATGATTTTAAAGGAAGAATTCTAATGGGTTCTTGTGCCAGTGAGGCTGAAAGCAGATGAAGAAGATGAAATGGTCTCTAATGTAGGTGGTCCCAACCCCAGTGGGACATAACTGATTTAGGTGGCTGAAGCTAACTCCACTTTGTCTCACTAAGGATCCTCCTGGCTTGCTAACTGGCTGGCTATGTTCCCCAGAAGCCTTTGCTCTGATGCCTATCAGTTCTGCCTGGTGCAAAGGCTTCTGGGTTATGAGCCAACTGGGGATGCTGCCAAATCTGTTGCTTATTCAGCAGTGAAATGAGGTAGCACTGTTAGCTTGCTTTCTTATTGTGCAGGTACCAGAAATGAAGTTTCAGTGTGAGAGAATAAAGAATAGTCTTACTTTGAGGATTCACTGGAGATTGATAAAGGAATTTCAGAGACAATAAACTGTTCCATGTGTTTATAGTAAGTTGGAGATTTAAGATTCAGTGACAGATTTTTATATTTAAATAAGTAATGGTGAACAAAAGTGAGCAATGTTTGTGGATGGGAACCAGCTTGGATAAATAACTAGGTGCAAAGCAATTAGGAATTCAAAATATTAGAGATACACCTATGTATACACTTAAACAAAGGATTTAGAGGATTTTATAAAAATGCATGTGATGCAACAGGATTTTCCAAACACACTGTGAATCGTTGTGCAGCTTGATACTGCTTCCTTGTGTTTTGTTTGTTTGCAGAATCCAGAATGGTGAGCAAAACCTAAAAGATATAGAGACCCTGCGGTTCTCAAAGTGTGAGCCCTGGACAAACAGCTTCAGCGTCACCTGGGAGCTTGTTAGAAATGTAGATTCTGAGATATCTCTCCAAACTCTTTGAATCAGAAACTCTGGGCTAGGGCTAGCAATCTGTATTTTAACCACCCCTCTAGGTGATTCTGATGTGCCTTAAAAGTAGAGAACCCCTGGAATAATATAGGATGGGAATTTAGAGCTGAATGTGGCAGACTGTACCATAAACACTAGTGGAAGCAGTTTATCCTAGTGCCCAAAATAATGGAGCAGAGATTTTTAGTTAGGAGCTGTCTCTCCTTGCACTTTGCTAGTACTTGGCTTGTTCCCCTCCTTTTCAAGGCTGATCTGCCTTTCACTTCCAGGTGAACTTTTCTGTCCATACCAGTCTGAAATACTTTGTCTTATGGTATACTATAGGTTTGCATTTCTTTAGGTCTAATATTCTTTTGGTTTTTAATGTCAACTCTTGTTTTGTTAATTATTACTTCATTTTTTTTCACATTTTGTGAGGGTGTACGTTACATATATCTATGTATGTGTATATATATATATATTTTATATGTATAGTATATATAAATATATGTGTGTGTATATTTTTATATATAAAATACACACACACATACACACGCACTCAGGTACTACCTCCCTTCTCTGAACAAGTCACTTTTATCCCATACATTCTTTATTGCATTATCTTACCTTGGTTTCTTGAGAGCACTTAATTACCTGAAAGTATGTATTTATTTGTTTCCTTGTGGTTATTTGTCCATGTAAGCTCACCTTTGTTGATCCAGGCCCCAGGCTTCAGACCCCAGAACGGTGCTTGGCACAGTAGACGTGAAGTGAACAATGAGTGCTGTTTGTCTATCCTGATCTAGGCTCTAAACTACTAGGGGACAGAACTTGTGTCACAACCTTAAATTAGAAATACATATGTAAAGAGACTAGCGTAGTATCTAGGGCATAGAAAACACTTACACAGTGTTTTATATATATATATATATATTTCCCTTTTATTCTTCTTGTAGCACTCAGCTTCTAACATTTATTTGCACTGAGTCTGTACTTGAAGATAGATGAACATAACAATTGAGACAGTGTATTAAATCTTAGCAATTAGGAAACAATGGAATATATCAGTATTCTCTGTGTTTTCATTCTGTATGGATTACTTATTGAATGGATCGTGTTTGGTTTTGAGCTATGAATATAAGAAATTCTAAAAATTAAAATACATGCTAAACAATTAAAATCTGTAACATAAATGCATAATTCTTACCTGAAACCTTTGGATCCCAGTGTGCTTTAGAATCCAGATTTTTTTTTTTCTTTCAGATTTTTGAAAGGTATCATGAAAGATACATGTAGAATGGATTCTGTAACATCCACTGGGGGTCTAGGGCAGCGCTCCATAAAAAAAAACGTATCTACATTTCTTCAGCAAAACATATGGATATTTACTGAAATAGGAAACACAAAAGCTGCCGAAACCCTTGTGGTCAAATTAGGTTGGGTTTTGTGACCGAGTGAGTTTTCTGCAAACGTACAAAACTTTGGTGTTTAGAGTTTTGATTTTGGCTTTATGTGTAAGGATTTATAGACCTTACAGTCTATAAGCAAAACTAATATTTATATTTCAGACTGTTTTTCATCTTCAGAAGCTATATTAGTCCACAGTTAGCATTTGAGGCACTTGAAGCTTAGGGAAATTAAATAACTTGATCAAAGTCACAGTACAGTATACAAATAAAAGCTGAATTTGAACTCGGGTCTGGTTGAATCCACATTCCTTACTCTTTTCCCTACAGAGCACTGATCCTTAAAATCACACGTTACAGATAAGAAAGGCTATAAAAGTTGCAAAATGTACCCCCTTCATTATACAATTAATGACAAAGACCTCTAGAGGGTTTGTGATCTATAGTAACATCACTGCTAAGAGGCACATTCAGAATCCAGGTCTCTTAATATCTAGTTCTGTACTCTCTCATTTTCCATGCTGACTTCTAGTTTCGGGATTCTTCTAAATTATTGTTCTCAGAAATCATGGTTGTTGCAGAGGTAAAGGCAGTTTTCTTCTAGTTTTTCTCTTCTATATGAGCTCCCAAAATGTTTTGGTCAAACGGTTTGGCTCTCCGTGTTTTTGTAATCAAATACCCTAACACTGGTAACGCACACTTAACTCAGGTTCAAGCGGGGGACTTTATTTACTTGGGCACAGCTAGAGTGTATTGTAATTCCCTGTTTCCTTAGTTGCCTTGAAGAGTAAAGTAAGCAATTTCATTTAAAATTAATAGCCCCAATCTTATTTTTGCCTTATTCACTTAGGAAAACCTTATAGTTAACAGCAATTGCAGTTATTTTCAGCACTATTTCAAGGGAATTCTTTGATAGCAGCCAGACCGCGTGCCCAGCTTTGCTGCTTTTAGACAAACTCAAGTATTGGCGCAGTGTGATACTCAATACTGGGGAACTGCATTCCGAGTCAAAGCAAATTAGTTTGCTGTCTGCTTGAGGACTTTACAGATTTACACATCTTCCCAATGAGATTTGTAAGAATAAATTTTTGTAAATCAAGGGTTTGAAGACTCCTAGTGAAATTCACATTTAAGGTAGAAACAGTATTCTTCATTTTATTGAAGTCAAATGATTCAGGAAAAATAAATTGAGGACTTTTGGCAGGCTAAAAGGATCTGGAAAACTTTAGATGTATTGTTTTTACCTCTTGTTTCAGAGATAGAAATGTAACGTTTTTAATTATGAGCTTTTGTGTTTTGTTTGTGCTTGAATTTATGTGTTATATGTTCCCATAAAAGTTGTGTGTGTGTGATATTATTACATAATAATTAGAAATAGGCAATTATTTTTATTTAATACATTTAGTAGAGTTTTTTTTTTAAATAGTAGATAAAATGAAGGCACAGCAGCTCAAGAGGGATAGAACTGGAAGAAAGGGAAAGAGGAGGGAGGTGAAAGAAGGAAAGATGGGGCTTTGAAACCGATCCAGGTCTCTGTGTAATGAGCTCTTGGTTCCTCATCCCACATTTGTCTAGTCATTGAAGGTAGAAATTAACCCTTATGTTGCATTTGTCCCTGAACTAAAGACAGAGCCTGTGTTTAGACACTTAATAATTTTTAGGTCAGTAGCCCAGTTGGCATTCCTACTAGCCTCATGATTGCAGAAACTGGATAGTTAATAGACCATGGTGGTTTATTGTATGGGCTCTGGAGTCAGAGAAACCTGAATTCAAATTTGAGTTTTGACAGTACTTGTGCCCTTTACCACTCTGCACCTTGGATTTCTCATCTATAAAATGGGAGGCAGCATAGTATACCGGGTAAGAGCATGGTCTCTGGAAGTACACCTCCCAGTTGGACTCTCAGGCCTGCCAATTTAATGCTGTGTTACTTTAGATAAGTTGTTTAACAACTCTGTGCCTTAGGTCCTCCATCTATAAAACAGAGATAATAATAGTGTCCCAGATTTCTGTTAGGAGAATTACACAAGATTATATAGCAGATGCTAGGCCTCCTCATCATTCCGCTAGCCCAGTGACTTTCAACTGGGAAAGACTGCTTCCCAAGGGCATTTGCAATGTTCTGGAGGTATGTTTCTTGTCACAACTGAGAAGAGGGTAGATGCCAGGGATGCTGCTAAGTATCCTATAATTCACAGGACAGTTTTCATAACAAAGAATTATCTGTCCCAAAATGTCAATAGTGCATTAGCCTGTTTGGAAATCTAGTTCCCTCTACCCCAGGTTCCATAACTGTCCCTCTGGTACCTACAGTGGGGTCTTCCCCAAATGTTAGGTCTCAGCCTAGCGGTCTGTTCCCTGGTATCTTTTCTGGTTGACTCAGATCCTGCCATGGGTACATATAATGCTGGTTGTCCATCTCAGTGATGACTTTCCTGGGCAGGGATCCATATAGGAGGAAAACATGCAGGCTGCAACCTGAGGTTTTTTATTTTTATTTTTTTTTGACAGAGTCTTACTGTTGTCAGCCGGGGCTGGAATGATGCAGTAGCATGATCTCAGCTCACTGCAACCTCCACCTCCCGGGTTCAAGTTATTCTCCTGTCTCAGCCTCCCCAGTAGCTGGAATTACAGGTGCATGCCACCACACCTGGCTAATTTTTGTCTTTGTAGTAGGGACGGGGTTTCGACATGTTGCCAAGGTTGGTCTCAAACTCCTGGGCTCAAGCAATTCACCTACCTTGGCTTCGCGAAGTGCTTGGGATTATAGGTGTAAGTCACCACACCCTGCCTTTTTTTTTGCATCCTATAGTGCTCGTATTAGAGCATTTGTGGCTATCTAACAGACTGATTAGCAGCCCCACTTTCTGTTACTGCCATCTTCTTATCTCCTTTCCATAGGGTTTTTCTCTTTGTCCAAAGTTCCAGAAGCAATTCCAACAAGCATTGCAGTGCCCACCCTCCTTCAGAGCAACTCATCTTCCAGGAATTTTTAATGCAGATTACCCTCCTGATAGACATAGAACTTCAGTTGAATTTTGCACTCAACCTTCTGGACGGCCCACAGGCAGGAATGGACAGAGGCCATTTTCTTCTTCCGGAGAGATTTTTATCTCTCAGCTTTCAATGCTTTAACTCTTTTTTGGATCCTGGCATGATTCTTGAGAAATGATAGGTCTTGGGCTAGCTTTTCTGGATCTCCTCCACCCCCAGTTAACTGGAAAAAAAGCCAGCCTTCTTTTCATGGGAAGTATCATGGAAAGATCATGGGTTTTTGGGTCCTCTGACTTGTGTTGAAGTTCTCACTATGCCCCTTAGCTCCTATGTGAGCATGAATGGATTATCATTAATTTCTCTTCTATTAGTTTCTTTTTTTCCCTGGAATATCACTAAGAATACATGTCTGAGAGGTTGTTAGGAGAGGTAGTATGCATAGTGTTTATGAGCATGCAGCTGTGTTTGAATTCAGGCTCTACCACTTTCTAGTTGTAAGTTCCTGGACAAGGTACTTTTCTGTGCCTCAGTCTCATCTTCACATCTGTCAAATATGTATAATACTGCTATCAGAGCATAGTTAGGAGGATTAAATTGGGAACTGTATGAGAGTCTTGTTATTTACCTATTCCTTCATCTTTCCCGTGTCCCAGAGGTCCTGAATTGGAGATAGTGTGGATTGGGTTGTGAATAGCAGAACAGGCCAAGACTAATGCAGGTGGAGCAAGGTGGACTGGAATGGAGCAAAGTGAATTGGTAGAGATATTCCTCATAAAGACGGGTCGCTGAATATGGTGGAAGGATGAAAGTGAGAAAATGTGGGCCTGTGTTAGCCTTTTTTTCAGAAGCAATGATGCTTTGGTAAAAGAAGGTATAAATATATGCTTAAACAAAGTACATAACTTTTGACATGGTCTAACAGGGAAACAAACTAACCAACAGACCCTTAAACTCTCAACTTTTTGAAATTGTCAAGCTGTCCATGAAGGGCTCTTTACAAGTTTTAAAGGACACCTGTATGTCACGCAGATCCCCTTGGTTTCCTTTTAAAATCCTCACATGCCATTCCCCACTTTAAATCCACTTTTGCTTCCAATAGCCTGCATTGGCCACTCTTCTTTAGCGAGATTACCCTGGGTAAAACTAATGGTTTTTCAGGCATCAAGAGAACGCTGGAAGCATTTAGGTGATTCCACCCACCCCAGGGCAAACCTTGCAGTTTCTCACATATGGGAGCATAAAAGGCTAGCTCCCTTGCCTCAGAGAGTTGTAATTTTTCCTCCAGAGTTCCCTTGCTGCACTCTGTGAAACACACTCTATAGAACATTGCGTGAAGTTGCACCTTGCTTGGCTTTTTTTTTCTGGGGAGCACTTCCTTAATAAATTCTTGCATGTGAACCCTTGTCTCAGGATCTGTTTCTGGGGACTTTAATCTAAAGGAGCCCTTCTCTGAGGCTCACTTCATACAGGAGCCTCATACCAACATGAATCCTCATTCCTGAGGAAGAACACCCTGGAGTGAGGGGCAGAGATGGGGAAAGAACTGAAGAAGTTATTTTTACACTTTGTACAGTAAGACAAAGCACCCATTTTATAATTTGACATAGCTGTAGGTGGTTATATTAAATTGTTTTTGCCTTAGATACAAGCATTCAAGAGACACACACAGACACACACAAACTCACATGCTTTTCATTTTAATAACTAGCATTGCAACAATATATGATTTTCTCTAGTTTAAGGAGGTGTTTGTGGACTCTCTTGGGAATCTAACTAGGATTTATGTTCCTTATCCTCTGGGAAAATGTGTTCCTAACTTGAAATACTTGACCTGAGGGAAATGGTTTAGTAATGTAGTAGAGATGGATGACCTACATTGAGGTATTTTTTTAACCCAGGACTCTGTGGAATAAAGTTAATGAGGAAAACATTCTTGTGCCCACCCTGAGCACTCTGCTAGATATTGCTAATAAAGAGACTGTCATTAGAATATGTTCTTCTCCCTGGAAATGTGTAGGATGTCCTCTTTGTCCTCGCGTAATAACATTTTTTGATCATACACTTTGCTGTGAGTGTAATTTTAGTCATTGTGTTTGGCTCATCGTGAGCCCGTTTAATAAGAAAACTTCGTGCCTTCAGTTTGTGTTTATTTTATTTTATTTTTTTTGAGACAAGATCTTGTTCTGTCACTTAGGCTGGAGTGCAGTGGCACAATCATAGCTAAGCAGCCTCAAACTCCTGGGCTCAAGCCATCCTCCTGTCTCAGCCTCCTGAGTAGCTGGGATTCTAGGTGTGCACTACCACACCTGGCTAATTTTTATTATTTTTGTAGAGACTGGATCTCACTGTGTTGCCCAGGTTGGTCTTGAACCCCTGGCTTTAAGTAATCCTCCTGCCTCGGCCTCCCAAAGTGCTGTGATTACAGAAATGAGCCATCATACCTGATCTAGTTTTGTGTGTATGTTTTAAATTACTTAACATATTCAATTGGATAAGAAAATAGGGAGGCCTTAGGAAGGTGAAAATAGAAAATGTGAAGTGTAATCTTGAAATGGATGCTGTAGACTTTTGAAATTTATAAGGGAGTATTCTTGAAAATTTAAAATGTCTAATGTTTACAATGTGGCAATGACTTAAGAAACCACACTCAGCCACTCAAATGTATGTTCAATGAGATATCCATTTCCTGATTCATTCACTGCTGAATTGCCTGCATTTTTCAGTCCAGATTCTACAATGTCTCCAATATGTAACACAATGAAGTACAAATACCTCATTGGTTGATAGAATATCAAAACTGCTGCAACTGTTACAGCTGTGACTGCCAATAAGCATAGCCCATAGCCCTTATTTTTAATATATGTATCTTATCAAATAAATATGTTCCTTAAAATAACCAGGCTTCACTAAAGACTTACAGGTAAGAAGCCTTTCAAACCTTTGGTATTAGGACCAAAGTAACTGATGGAGGAAGTGGTAATAGAGTTGTTACCTGTATTTTGAAAGGCAAGACAGGAATGTAGACTCTTGAAGGAAGATGGAGAAAATAACTAACAATTCTAAAGAGTTATGAATCTTGCAAGCAAGAAGAGCCGTACTCTGGGGAGATCAGCCCAATGCTGAGGCATTGCTTAAACAGGTTCCTGGGCTGTGAACAAAGGGTGATTCTGAGTCTATTTACTCTTCTTTCTATGCCTCTCATCACGAATGCAAAGTGGTTTTGAACCAACATGAGGATGAAGAAGTTTTCACCAAGGGAGTATCTTCTGGCTTGGTTCTCATCCCTCTCGCCAGGCACTAAGGAAAGTTGGAAATTTTTTTTCCTGTTACTGAATATTTGTGTTTCTACCCCACACGAGAATTCATAGGTTGTAGCCTTAACCCTCAAACCTCTCCTGTGACTTTATTTGGAGATAAGACCTGTAAGGAGATTTAGGGTTAAATGACATCATAAAGGTGAGGCCCTGATATGATAGAATTAGGGTCCTTATCATAGAAAGACACCAGAGAGGTCTCTTGCTCTTTCTCTTTCCTTACCGTGTACGGACACAACAGGAAGATGCCCATCTACAAGCCCAGGAGAGAGGCTTCACCAGAAAAACCCAATTGGCTGGCACTTTGATCTTGGACTTCCCAACGTCCAGAACTGTGAGAAATACATCTCTTGTTTAAGCCATTCGGTGTGCGGCATTTGTTATGGCAGCCCAAGAAGAGACTAATACAGGTGCCAAAAGTCAGACTCCAGATTACTTGTCTCATGTTTTGAGAACTTTGTATTCTCCTTTCAGAAGCTAAAATCCTATCATTTTAGTATATGACATGATTTCTAGTTAGCAATGGAAGATTAAACAGATGCACATATTTCCACTCCTTCCCCAAACATCCGTGAAATAATAAGAGTATTTTTTATAAAAATGCTCAATTCTACAAGGACAAAAACCAAACAGAGTTGGAGATCATAGTGAGAACATGTTGGAAGCTGGAAAGGAAGGAAGAGAGAGAAACTTCTGATTATCAGACCAAATAAAACTGAAATGCTGAGAAGCAATTGGATTAGTGTTGTTCAATTTCAGAAAACATAAGGACTGGAGTCACCAGTTACCCCTGGGCCTGGGGTAAAATTGAGGCTAAAAAGAGATGAATTGATTAAAATGTGTTTAAGAATTAGTAAGACCTCAGATCCCCTCCCTGACTTTGAGAAACTGGGCATCTGCCCAGTGGTGTGCTGGCAAATACTTAACAACTAGGTCTCAAAATAGTTGTGATTTGTGGTATTTGCCAATTTCTGTGGAGTAACTACTACCATCATGGCCAATGTCAAGCTACTGCATGACATCACTGAATGCAGAGTTGGGAAGAGATGAGAGTAGCACACCTCGTGTAGTAGAAATACAACATGCAAGTGACCTCAAAAGCATAAAACATAGTATAATAACTAGTAAGTGATGAGTTTCTTTGTGTTTATTACCTTTGTTTTAATATAAATTTATTTAATTGCATATTTGTATAATTTACTTTTTAATAATGACTGTTTAACAATCAGCATGACAACTTCCAAAAATTTAACAGCCTGCTCTTGTGAGCTGGAGGACAAATTGACTCCTATAAACTACCACAATAGCTTCTTCTCCATTCTGGCAAGACTGGATATTTATTATCTATAAGTTTAAAATAAAAGGTCTCTGGAGTTGGAAAAAAAAAAAAACAGGCAGAATTAAAGGCAGAGACTTTCAACCTAAAAAGTTAGAATTAAATGGAAGTTCATAAGTGAATTTAGAAATTTCCTAATTCTTATTTCCCATCCGGCTCCTGTTACATTGGAAGCCAGACGTATTCCCTCTTGGTAAGAGACTGGAAGCATCTTTTCTGGGAAAATTGACCCGCTGAAAGAGTGGACAAACTCTAAAAGTTTTGACATTGAGAGTCCACAAGGAAACACACTAGGTAGATCAGTCCGTTGCAAGGACCATAGTTAACAAGCCCCATCTATGTGAACAGAGCTTCAAATCAGCATATTTAGTGATGCAAATGTAAGCATCTTTCAGGGTTCACGAGGTATTTTGGTGAAGCAAATAATGTAAAAGAGAAACACACACACATACACACACATACAGAGACAGAAAATTGCTACTTGGAGGAGACAAAGTATGCATGGAGAGGAAAGTTTTTAAAGCAATCATCTACCATAAATAACTTGAGACAGATAAGAGAAAATATATGAATGGAACAAGAAGAGGATACTGGTAAGAGAGAAAGAAAAAGTGGCAGAGCACAAAACCAGCTCTTGGAAATGAAATGAAAAATATAGCAGAGTGAAAAACTCAAGATATGAAATTGAGAAAATCTTCTAGAACATTGAACAAATGGCTAAATATTCGAAAGTAAAAAAAAATAGTTAGAAAATGAGAGTGTTCATCTAGGATATTCAATAGAAAAAGAGAAGATCTATAGAAGGGGGTCATTAAAGAAAAATCCAAGTAAACTTCCCAGAATTGAAGGACAATGTTTCCAGATTATAAAGGCCCAGTAAGGGCCAAACATAGTGATGAATTAGATCCACTAATGAAGGCATTTGATCATGAAATTTTAGAATACCGGGCAAGCTTCAAGGGGAAATATATTTCTATTCAAAGGATTAAGAAGCAGAATGACTTTATATTTCTTCGAGCTAAAAAAAAGCTGAGCAGTGTCCTCAAAATTCTCAAGGAAAATGAATTTCCCAACATAGAATTCTGAGCCCAATAAAATTGTCACTGATTGTGATGATAGACCGAAGACATTTCTGATAGTTTAGCTCTCAAAAATTTTACCTACTTCACACGCCTTCTCTGAAATGTAATAAAGGATGTGCTTCACCAAATAAGAGGGAGGAGGGGGTCAAGAAAATGGGATCCAGATGAGTTGAATCAAGAGTGAGGTGACAAGAAAACTCAGGTTAACAGGCAGGAAGGGTCAAGCTTCAGGAGCTCCTGATCCTGACTGAAGCAAAGCCAGTATCTTTGGGAGTGACTTCATGTAGATGAACTTGATAGCATACCTACTAGGTATGAATAAATGTGTTGAGAAGAAAGAGTCTGGAGTAAGTACATAAACAACCAATTACCTAAAACAGAAATGAGCACAAAAACAACAGCTGCTAACAATCAGAAAACAAAATGCTCTTCAGAAAAGGACAATTACTCATAATGTACTGCATGGATTGGCTATGAAGGACATTTATAGAGTCATAACAATGTGAGCATTCAGTAATGATCTCACCACATTTGATATTTCATAGAATTGGGAGGAAGAGGTAGATGGGAAGTCTGTGTGTTTGTTTGTGTGTATATGCATGTGTGTGTAGTAGGAGTGGCAGGAAGGGGAAAGAGGGCTGAATCATTTTCTTCTATAGTAGCAAGTAAATAGATAGTTCCTAAACAGAAAACAAACAGTAGCAATATAAATATGTTAGTCAGATATATGAGAGAGGAAAAAAGAATCATCCCCCACAATTAAAAGGGGTTATTTCTAGGGTGCAGAATTTGGGTCTGGAGTGGGAAACTGCTGTTGTAACAAGCCTTATGGAATGGTTTGACCCTTTATACAATCTTCACCTACAACTTTGCTAAAAACAAAACCAAAATTAAACTATATATTGTGATACTGAAAGGCATTACTGACAAAATGAATGACAAGAGATAGTTGAATATAAGATATAAGTATGTTAAGACACTGAGAGGAAGTGGAAAGCCTTTGGAACATATTTTTGATGCTTCTGAATAGAGCTGCAGTCTTTCCTTTTTTCTTGAGATGGAGTCTCGCTCTGTAGCCCAGGCTGGAGTGCAGTGGTGCAATCTCTGCTCACTGCCACCTCCACCTCCTGGGTTCAAGTGATTCTTCTGCCTCAGCCTCTGGAGTAGCTGTGATTACAGGGGGCGCTACCACACCTGGCTAATTTTTATTTTTATTTTTATTTATTTTATTTTATTTATTTATTTATTTATTTATTTATTTATTTATTTAGTGATGGAGTTTTGCTCTTGCTGCCCAGGCTGGAGTGCAATGACATGACCTCGGCTTACTGCAACCTCCACCTCCAGGGTTCAAGTGATTCTCCTGCCTCAGCCTCCCAAGTAGCTGGGATTACAGGCGTGTGGCACCATACCCAGATAATTTTGTATTTTTTTTATTACAGATGGGGTTTCACCATGTTGGTCAGGCTAGTCTCGAACTCCTCACCTCAAGTGATCACCCACCCTGGCCTCCCAAAGTGCTGGGATTACAGGCATGAGCCACCGCGCCCAGCCCTGGCTAATTTTTGTATTTTTGGTAGAGAAGGGATTTCACAGTGGTGGCCAGGCTGGTCTCGAACTTCTGGCCCGAAGTGATCTGCCCACCTCAGCCTCCCAAAGTGCTGTGATTGCAGGTGTGAGCCACTGCACCCAGACCAGTCTTTCCTTTTGAAAAATGTGTTGTGTTATATTTAATTAAAATGGATTCAATTGTAATTTATAGATAAATTGAAAAACATTCTGGAGCAAATAAAGATGCAAAAGGATACGTATAATGCAACACCATTTATGTAAAATCTCCAAATGCAAAATGGTATAATTTATTGGTTATACAGTGTAGTTATAAAAATCTCTATTAGACTGATCTCCTACCTCGGATGTGTGGTATTATGTGATGAAGGAGGGAGATAAAAGGTGTGGGAAGTGAGGTGCTAGCAATATCAAATTCTGTTTGTTTCAAAGACAGTGCACGAAGGGAGAAATTAAGGCTGAGTCAAATATTACAAAATGCTAACATCTACAATATTGAGTAGTAGTTATACGGATGTCTATTATTTTTTGTAATTATCTGCATCTTTGAAATGTCTTATAACTTAACAAAGGAATAAATGAGCACTGGTAGTCAACAAGCTGTTATCCTAAACCTGGAGAGTGGGGACAGATAGACATTAATATTTTTCCTTTTATTTAGAAAAATAATTTCAAAAATTGATTCTGAGTCTGATGACATATAATTACTAGAACAATCAATTTTATTGAAAATGTTACTAGTTTTGCCTTCATATTGTTTTTATGAGGACACAACACCAAATATAAACTAAACTTTGAATATGGATATTCAAGGTTTAGTACCCCATGGCCCTTACCTGGAAGACAAATTAGAGCAAAATTAATGAATATATGATTTTGTGTAACAGCCAATTCAATTCAATAAGTAGTTATGAAATTTCTACTTTATAAGAGACAAGACAGAAAAATAGCAATGAACAACCAGGGTTTTGTTTCCCAACATGATTTCCACTCTGGGAAAGGATGGAGTAGAAAGTAATAGGTAGGCGAGTGCCCTAGAATCAGATAATGGGGTTGAGTTAGCTGAGTTATTTAACTCTATGAAAGTTAATACTTACTGAATTTTAGATGAGTTATTAAGCCTCTCTATGCCTCAGTTTCCTTAATGTAAAATAGCATCAAGAATACTATACACCTCACAGGATTATTGTCATTAAATTAGCAAATTCAGATTAAAATACACATTTCTGTGCCTGGCCTAGAAGTATGGTAAATTCTCAGTAAATGTTAGTGTGATTGAAAATTGTGAAGACATTAGCATCACAACTCCCGGGAGAATACATCATTCAAGACACGATGGTTCAGCTAGAGAAACAGATGTACACAGCTTTAGGTGAGGAAGGATTCTTTTTTGCTGGACTGAGAAATTCCAAGAAACTCCCTAATGAAATTTAAGCTTGGAATTACAACTTAACTCAGCTTCACAGACTAGCAATTTCTTGACATCAGAACCTTTCTTAGAAGGGGAAATGTCTGTGCTTGCCCTGCTCAGATTCACTCAGGTCTTGGCCTTTCTTCAGCAGCAGAGACAGATAAAGTCCCACCATGGAGCCAGCCAAAAAATGAGCTTGAATCCCCAGATTCAAGGCCTTGTTACTTCTGGAAGACTTGCAAAATGAAGCCAGGGAATAGAAAAACAAATTAAGTTGTGGTTTGAATATGTCACTGAAATGCTATGTGGATAACAAAACTTCATGGTGGAGACATCAGAGAGATGAATTTCATAGTGTCTGGACATTCATTAATTCATCAAGTGGTTAGTGAGCACTTACTATCTGCTTCCCAACAAGCATGATGACAGGGACATAATAGTGAACAGACAAAAGTGTCTTAGTTTTTATTAAGCTCATAGAAGCTGAAGAGATGGACAAACAATAAAAATAAAATACAAGTAAGTGAAAATGCAGATGGTAACAAACGTTTTGAATGAATGAAACAGCCTACTGTTAATGACTGAGTGGGGTAAGAGGCTGGGCTAATTTAGACTGGAGAGTCTGGGAAGGACTTTTATTTAATCTGAGATTGTACTTATTAAAAGGGGGTGGCCATGAAATGATATGGGAAGAAACAGCAAGTGCAAGGGCCCCAAGGTAAGAACAAGCTTCGTGTACATGAGGGCCAGCAGTGCTAGAGCACAGTGGGTGAGTGGGAATGCGGTGGGACACAAGGTGAGGAGTTGGGTAGACATCAGCTCTCGTGAGGCTATGTAGAAGCTTGGATATTATCCCAATGCAATAGCAAACGTTGCGAGGATTTTATAGTGGGGTGCGATATTATATGATTCACAAGTTTAAAAGGATTATTTTTCCATCTCAAGAAACTAGAAAAAAATGAGAGTAAATTAAACCCATAGTAAGTAAAAGAAAGGAAATAATAAAGATCAGATTAGAAATCGATGAAATAGAAAATAGTAAAAACAATGTGAAAAAAATAAATGAATCTAAAAGTTAGTTCTTTGATAGGATCAATAAAATTGATGAACCTCATCTGGGTGCTTTCATGCCTATAATCCCAGCACTTTGGGAGGCCAAGGCAGGAGGGTCACCAGGAGTTTGAGACCAGCAACACAGTGAGACCCCATCTCTACAAAAAACTGAAAATATAGCTGGGCATGATGGCATATTCCTGTAGTCCCAGGTACTTGGGAGGCTGAGCTGGGAGGATCTTTTGAGCCGGGGAAGTTGCAGTTGCAGTGAGCCATGATTATGGAACTGCCCTCCAGCCTGGGCAACAGAGCAAAACCCTGTCTCAAAAAAAAAAAAAAAAACAAACCTTTATAACCAGACTTAATCAGCAAAGAGCGAGAAGACACACAATATCAATGTCAGAAATGAGAGAGAGGCATTTTACAAATTTCACGGGTATTAAGAGGATAATAAGGAAGTTTTTCGAACAACTTTGTGCCAATATATTTTACATGAAATTTACTTACGAGAAATGGACAGATTATTTAAAAGGCACATACTACCAAAGCTCACTCAAGAAGAAACAGGTGACCTGAACAGCAGTATATCTATCGAATAAATTAAGTTTATATTTAAAAGCTTCCAACAAAGAAAACTATTGATCCAGAGGGCTTCACTGGTACATTCTACAAAACATTCAAAGAAGAAACAATGCCAATTCTGTACACACTCTTGCAGAAAACTGAAAAGGAGGAGATATTTTCAGCTCAATTTATGGGGTCTGAACTACCTGATATGAGAAAGAGAAGGGAATTAGAAGGGAAGAAAACTATAGACCAAGATGCTTCATGAACATAAATACAAAAACTCTAACAAATTTTAGCAAATAGAATCTAACAAAATTAAGAAAAAAGATAATTCCTCATTATCCCCACTGGTATACATCCCATGAATATGAGGTTGGTTTACCATTTGAAGTAAATCAATGTGATTTACCAAATTAACCAGCAAAAACAAACAAACAACAACAAAATCAAAAACACTGTATGATCATCTCAATTGGCACAGAAAAGGCATTGGACTTAAGCCAGTACCCATTCCTGCTGAAAGCTCTCCACAGGAATAGAAGGGAGCACTCTTAACTTCATAAAGGGCAGTTACAAAACCCCCATAGCTAACATCATACTTAATGGTGGGCAATTGAATATTTTTCCCGTAAGATCAGGAGCAAATGAGGATGCTTCTCTTTCCACTTCAGTTCAACGTTGTACTGGAGCTTCTAGCTAATGTGATAGGCAAGAGTAAAAAATATATTTATATTGGAAAGGATGGAGTATAAATAGCTTTTTTTCAGGCAATATTATCATCTAAGTAGAAAATCAGATTGATTATATAGAAAAGCTACTAGAACTGGGAAATGAGTTTAGTAAGATGCAGGATACTACATCAATATGCAAAATGTATTGTATTTCTCTATATACACTCAGAAATTGAAATATATCTCTTACAATATCATAAAAATTTAAAATGCTTAGTGATAAGTGTGACAAAAGATGTAAAAAACCTGTAAACTGAAAACTACAGATCATTAATGAAATAAATTAAAGAAAAATCAGTAAATGGAAATATAAAATACCTTCATGTGCCATTCATAATATTGTTGTCAATTCTTCAGAAAATTGATCTATAGTTTTAGGGCAATCCCAATAAAAAACCAAGCAGGCATATTTGTAGAAATTGATAGACTAATTTTAAAGTTCACATGGAAATGCAAAGGACTTCAAAATAACCAAAAAATGTTTAAAAAGAAGAAAAAATGGAGGACTAACACCACTTAAGGTTTATTATAAACCTTCAACAGCATAGCAGTGTGCTGTTGGCATAAATATAGACAAATAGAATAATGGAACAAAATAGAGAGTCCAGAAACCGACAACCGCCCCCCCAACACATATATAGATACATGATTTTTGACAAAAGCACAAAGGCAATTAAGTGGAAAAGGGATATTCTTCAAGAAACAGTGAGTGCTGGAATAATTGGATATCCACCTGCAAAAATATAATCCTTACCTCACCTAATACAGAAAGATTCAAAATGGACCATAGACTTGAATGTAAAACCTAAAACTATTAATAAAGTAGTTTTATATATAAACCTTCCATCTTTTAGAAGAACACATCAGATCAAAACTTAGCGCACTTTGGTTTGAGCAGGCAAAGATTTCTTAGACATGACAGCAAAAGCACAATCCATAAAAGAACAAATTGATAAGCTGAACATTATCAAATTAAAAACTTCTGTATTTGAGAAAGAATAAAAAGGAATGTAACAGACTGGGATAATGTTTTGGAAATAAAATATCTGATAAAGGATTTATATCCAAAATATGAAAAGAACCTCAAAATTCAAAAAGAACAATTAAAAAAAATTGGCAAATGTTTAAACAGACATTTCACCAAAGAGGATATATGAAAAGCAAATAAGCATATGAACAAATGCTCAACATCATTAGTCATTAGAAAAGTACAGACCAGAAAGTGAATCGTTAGAATGGTTAATATTAAAAGAATGATCATACCAAGTCAGAAGAAGCAAACTTATACACTGACGGTGGGAATGTAAGATAATAGAACCATTATGGAAAACATTTTGACAGTTTTTTTAAAAAAAAACGGTTAAACATACATCTACCATGAGATCCACCTATTCCATCCCTGTGTATTTACCCAAGAGAAAAACAAAAGATGTTCACATGAAGACTTGTGCATAAGTGTCCATAGCAGATTTATTTGTAATAGCTAGAAACTGGAAACAATGCAAATGCCTATCAGCAGGTGAATGGATAAACTGTGGTATATGCACACATGAAATACTACTCAATAATAAAAAGCAATAAGCTGCTGATACACACTACAACCTGAATAAATTATGCTAGTGAAAGAATCCAGAAACAAAAGAATATATACTGTATAATACCATTTATATAAAATTCTAGAAAATGCAGACTAATCTATAGTGACAGAACAAACCGGTGGTTGCCTAGGATGGAGAGAGGAATGAGTGGAAGAGGCTACAAAGTGTCAGGAGGAAACCTTTGAGGGGAGTGAGATGTTTATTATCTTGACTGTGGTGATGTTTTCTTTAGTATAAACATATGCCAAAACTTATCGATTTATATATTTTGTATATTATATATTTGTGTATATTTTATACAAAATTTTGTATATTTTATTGCATATCAGTTATATCTAAAGAGAGCTGCTGAAAATTAGGACTAGCTCATTCTAGGGGCTAAACAGAGAATGAACTGTGAGGGAGAGGATGAAACTGAAAGCCCAACTGCGGAGTCCACTTAAAAGATGAGAGTAGCAACAACTTGGTGATAGCTGAGCAAATGGGAAAGAATGGTCTGCTATAGTAACTGTATGTGAAATTAATTTATCTCCGTAGTCAACCCTCTAACCGTATTTGAAACAGCATATCGAAAGGGGAGAGTTTTTTATCATCCCTGTGTTGGATTTACAAGTACACTTCAATGCCAAGGAAAGGTGCAGATAGATGAAGCTGTGTGGTTCTTTGGGGGAATCCTGAGTATTTCAGTTCTGGTGAGGTACAGAGTTGATAGAGTAGTACTGGAGAGGTTTGGAAATGTAGAACTGAGCCCAGCTGTGGAGAGCCTTGCATTTTACTACTTTATACAGTAGGTGGGCAGTAAAGAACCATTGAATCATTTAATTAGGAAAGTTACCTTGTTGATTTTTTAAATTAAATTAAATTATTTTTTATATTTTTAAATTTTTTGTGTGGGCACATAGTAGATTTATGTATTTGTGAGATACATGAGATGTTTTGATACAGGCATACAGGGTGAAATAAGCACATCATGAAGAATGGGGTGTCCATCCCCTCCAGCCTTTATCCTTTGTTACGAACAATCCAGTTACCCTGTTGATTTTTGGAGGAGATTAATTTGGAGCTATTTGTAGGATGCCCTGAAGTTTGGAGGATGTTTTAGACAGGGAGACAAGTTAGGGGAAGCTAATGAAGTCTTAACTTGGAACTGTTGAAGTAAGGATGGAAAGATGATTGATGCAAAGGGACTACCTATTGGGCTTGTGAGTTGATGCTGATTGATTGGTGGGTGAGAAGAAGGGGAGCCTTCACAGTTGGGCAAATGGCAGGATGCAGGATGCTTATAATAGTTGCTGAAATCCAATAAGTTTGTGTGCATTTCTAAGGGACTTGACTTTCCACTAAATTCTTTGTTTGATTCATTCATGTGTTTTAAAAGAGATATTTACAAAGCTCTCTGATGAAGTTAGCACATGAAGAAACTGAAGTTCAGAGAAGTGTTTTTACCCAAAGGTAGAAAACTGCAGAGCCAAGAACGGAGAATAGTTCTTTACTTTCTCCTGATTTAAAGATCTTTCTTATAAAGCCACAGTATATGTCAAGAATGAGCAGTAGGGTGTTATTTTCTGTTGCCATGCTACTATGCACCACCTACAGAGCCTATCTGAATTGTTGTAGTTTTCTTTATTTTGTGCTGAAAACATTGTTTTACGGATGGAGTGTAAGGTAGAAAATAGGTTAAGTACAGTAGTATATGTGTTTTATGTGTAAAGACAGTAAAGAACCTTTTCCTCCTAGTAACTGATCTTGTCTTATTTACCTTTCCTGGGTGAAGGAGTTCTGGCAGTTGAGGTCTCAAATCATCATTGTATTGCAGTGGTAAGCACTAGCTAGCTTACATTTAATACTTTTAAAACATTTACTGGTTTCCTAGGAAACAATGCCTTGACTACTGTATAACCAAACTTTACCATAGATACTAGTTATACAATTTCTCAGCAGAAAAAAGCTTTCGGGTTTTGACACAGAAATAAAAATGTAGGTTGTTGGAATAGTATATGCTGCTTTTTCTAGTTCAACAAAGGAGACCAAAAAAACTCCACAACCTCAAAATAGATCCTTCCACTAAAAATAAATATTATATATAATACAGATCTTGCCAGATTTTATCATCCTCATGAATTTCTGAATCTGGAGTCTCTTTTTTGCCTTTCATTAGATTCATAAGAACATTTGCCAGAAATGTTGCTAGTTAAAATTTACAAAACTGTTGTGACATATGAGGCTTGAACCAGATCTGGATGTATTATGGAAACAGATCTGATGATTAAAGTACCAGACTAGTTTCTTTTGTTCGGATATTTAATTTTTATTGTATATTTGGAAAATTAGGATAGGGTGAAATGAGGAACTACATGCAGCATTTTAAATTTTCAGTCTTCTTTAGTTCACTCTTAAACACATGTATGTCCATAATGTTATGAGTTTAGTGTCAACCATGTTAACTAATTTCCATTTTTCCAAATTCATATGAATGCTAGAGTAGTTTGACATAGTATATAGAAAGATGTTTGAAAACACTGTTAGCATATTATGGTGCTATTCAATATACCAGGTTGTATTCAGCAGAAATTGGAATAAAAAATTGCAAAAGCTCTATGGGCTTCAACTAGGCAGAAGGAGACTTTAATTTTGATTCAACAGCTACCAAAATCCCTCATTAGCTGATGACATGGAACAATGATTTTACACCTCTGTGCCAACTCCCGTTTTCTCATAAACTACCAGACACCCATAGGCTTTGCTTTTCTGATATGCATCACAATGTGGTGGAAAAAGCATTTAACTTTGCAGCAAAATAGACATGGATACTGATTCAGTCATTAGTGAGTGAGGTTCAGAGAAGTAAAGTGACTAACTGAAAGATGCACAGCTAGTCAGTAGCACAGGTGGAAACAGGAGCTAGTTTTCATGAATCTTCAATCATGCCAATGCAGTTGCCACTATATTTTTATGCCTTTCTGTTCCTTCAGAGTCTTTCAGTTGAGCATAAGGGTGGCAGTGTATTATTCAGGGTGTTATCTGTGAATAGCTATTATCCCACCAATGAAACCAACCAGAGCCATCTTCTCCCTAGCTGCCCTGCCCACTTCTTTGTTACTCCTTTATCTTATTTTGCTCCTCACAGGAAAGAAAAGTTATCAAGTAAAAACCGTTAAGTGTTTTTAAATTCACATCTATACATGTGTAGAGAGCAACTAATCTTTATGAGGGAGATCCTGTTTAAAATACAAACAATGAAATTTTGCAGTTTGCATAGTCAAATTACATTAGCATGTTGTATATAAGTAGAAAGGAACTGTTTTAAGCATAAACCAGCCAAAGCAGTAGGAATATTTTGAGCATTCTATTTAAAAAAAAAAAAAAAAAAAAACTAAAAGAAGAGGAAAAGTGAAAGCCTCAATAAAAAAATGTCATTTTTGCCAAACATAACTCAATTCCATTGAAAGTAGCTATTTCTGTAGTAGCAGTTGGCGTTGCACCTATGAGCTTCACACTCAGAACCTGAGATGCATTTAGGGAAGGGGGATTTCCAGGGGAGCACTTCAGAAAAAGTCAGCCTGTAAACGTGTGTGTGTGTGTGTGTGAGTGTGTGTGTGTGTGTGTGTTGCTTTGATCATTTTAACTTAAACTGTGTTTCTTTCCTGCCTCATAGTTTAACTAATTGATTTCCTTAGCTCAGAAACAAACTAGCATTTAACATCCTCCAGTATATAGCTTCACTTTGCTTATTCACTTCTGTTCCTTGTTGTCTTTCAACGTGAAGATTATACTCTAATCAAACTTCCTTTAATACTACATTGCTCCTATACAACATGATTTAGGTTAAATATGCAAAAGAACATACTGATATGAAAGCTTGGGAGGTTGTGGAAACTCTTTCAGGAGAGTTTTTAGATAGATTATTTTCTCTGCAATAAAGAGTAGAAATAGCTTCATTGATATATTTTGTTTTGCTTTGTTTTGGTGATGCTTTCCAACTCTATGATTTCCTAAAGAAAGTCAGTCAGCAATTTTTCAGTTGTATTGATTGTCTGCTACCCATGAGTGACTCTGTGTGTGTGTGTCTGTGTGTGTGTGTGTGTGGATGTGCGCATGCCTATGTTTAGAGGACAAAGTGTGAAGGGGAGGGGGACAAGGTGGGAAGGGGAACAAGAGAAATGTAAAGGTAAATAACACTTTTCCTTTTTTCAATTATTCCTTTTTTCAAACCTTTAAAAAGAGCCTGGAAGCAATCAAGTAGATAACATCAACTAAGATGTGTGGAACTGGTATTCTGAGTGGTCATTTACATAGAAAATGTTTGATTTTCTTGAGGATAGAGGAAGAGGCAGCTTTATTATTTTTTTCTGACTGGTGTACTCTTTTCAGCTAGACAGTTACTGAAGTGTATTGAGGGGTTAGATAAGGTGCATTCTAAAACATTGTATAGGTTTCCACAAATGACTTGGAGCCCAAGTAAATGGGCAATTAATTTCTTCATTTTAAGTATTTACCAATATAATGGTATTTTATCCTGGAAGTTTGGTTATTACTGCTGGATTAATAGAAACTTATTTGAATATTTGTTGTGGCTTATCCAATGAGTATTTGTGTGTAATATCGGATATATTATGTGCAAAGTACAGAGAAGCATACATCTAAAGATTTAAAGAAAGAGGCCAGTGCAGTAGCTCATGTCTGTAACCCCAGCATTTTGGGAGGCTGAGGCGGGCAGATCACGAGGTCAGGAGTTTGAGACTAGCCTGACCAACATGGTGAAAACCCATCTCTACTAAAAATACAAAAATTAGCTGGGCATGGTGCCGCACACCTGTAATCCCAGCTACTTAGGAGGCTGAGGCAGGAGAATCACTTGAACCTGGGAGGCAGAGGTTGCAGTGAGCTGAGATCAGGCCATTGCACTCCAGCCTGGGAGATAGAGCGAGACTCCGTCTCGGGGTGGGGGGAGGGAAGATTTAAAGAAGGAGAGATGTTATAATAAATGTTCCTTTAAACATATATATGTAAAACAAATGTGAAAGTGGGGAGAGACAGAGAGAGAGAAAGATAATTGATGAGATTCTTTTCAGCCAAATTTGGGAGAGGTAGGATGTATGTGCTAGACCCTAATAAATGAATGCGAGGGGGTAACTTGTAATGTAAGAATGATAAAGAAGAAGGCTGGGTGTGGTGGCTCATGCCTGTAATCCCAGAACTTTGGGAGGCCGAGGCGGGAGGATCACGAGGTCAAGAGATAGAGACCATCCCGGCCAACATGGTGAAACCCCGTCTCTGTTAAAAATATAAAAATTAGCTGGCGTGATGATGCGCACCTGTAGTCCCAGCTACTTGGGAGGCTGAGGGGGGAGAATTGCTTGAACCTGGAGGTGGAGTTTGTGATGAGCTGAGATTGTGCCAATGCACTCCAGCCTGGATGACAGAGCGAGACTCCATCTCGGAAAAAAAAAAAAAAAAAAAAGGAATGATAAGAAGTACCAAAATTTCCTTTTAAGAATTGTCATAGTGCAAACATAGAGAAGAAATCAGGGGAAAAGGGTAGCAATGGAAAGTCAAGGCAAGGTTGCTCTTGTAGAGGAGACTGAGTACATGTACAGGCTGGGCGAAGGAGAGAGCTTCACTGTAGGGAGGCAGTTCTGGCGTGGTGGTGGAAAAGTACTGGGGTTTTACTCAACAGATTTAGAGTTGTTTCTCATCTCTGCCAGTTGGTAACTAATTGAGAAAGGTGAGTAATTTGCTTAATTTACTTGAGTCTCAAATTAAATAACAAATGTGAGGTCAGTTTGTGAATGGTAAAATGCTGCATCAATAATGTGGCATTATCCACGGTAGACTGGCGGAACACATAAGCACCCTGCCCCACTGAATTATTTCAACCATGCATTTCCTGCCTCTTGCAGAAGAGAAACAAAACAGAGGACACTGAGATGCTTTGCACCTCACTCAAAATGAGTAGAATGTAATTATAATCCCTTCAAAGAACTAGAACTCTTCAGTCCCTGAAGACACAGCTTGTTGGGCTTCTGTATGAAATGAAGGACATGGACTAATCCTGGAAGGACATTCTAGTAAATTTGGGATGAACAATATTCATGTATCATGGGGATTAAAGCCATTTGAAAGCAACATGCAAGGAGGTGAATGTTAATATGATGCAAACAGAATACAGAAAAGCTGAAGTTGAGGAAGTGAACAGTAAAAGGTGTCTGCAGGAATTCTTACAGGAATTGAATTCTGAGCCAGACTTGGAGGAGGAAAGGCAGGAACTGGTGGGATGATGGTAGGAAGCATTTCCTCTGAAATCCCCGGAGGGGGTTGAGTTCAAGATGTAGTTAATAGACCAGTGGGAGATGATGGGAGAGAGGGTGGAAGGCTGGATCAAGAAGGTAAGATCTGATACGATGAGCAATATTGACCAGTGGGGAATTCCTGAGCAAGAAGATGACATTGCTATCAGAGGAAGATTGTTCCACCCTTTGGCATCTCTGTGCAGGATGAGTAGAGGTGGGAGCCTGGAGAATCAGATAGGTGGCTGTTGAAGGCATGGGGTAACAGGGCTGATGGAGGCTGTGGAATCATAAGAGGGCATGGGTAGATCTGAGAGATAATGGAGAAACATACTTGAAATATGACATTTTTAGTTAACCTGTGCATGACCATTTGTTCTGCTCTCTCTTATTGTGGAGCCAATTTTGAGAAGTAATATTTCTGTATCGTAGTGAACATGGAAATGCTTCATGGGTATTCCCCAATTTCAGTTACCCTGTATCCTAATTATAGAGAACCTGGGCTCTTAAATACAGCACAGCATTTTCTTTCACTCTGGTACAAAGCAATCATAGGCCTGCTTTTGCCATGGATCCCATAATGCTTCCTTGTTCACAGTGTGGTGAAATTCTCCTTATTGGGAAAGTCCATAATGGTGTTACATTCTTCTTATATTCTATCAACATTTTAACCAGTTATCTTGCTCCTCATGTGGTAGCACTTGTCAAGCTGTATTTTTTCCCAGGCAATAATTGAGGTCTTGGCTGATGAAGCAAATGGCCTAATGAGTAATAATCACATATTTGGAATGTACACGATGAACCAAGCATGTTGCTAGGCACTTCATGGACATTATTTCTAGTGCTTACCACCATTTGTTGAATGCTTACTATGTCCCTAGTACTGTGTGGGCACTGTGTGTTTGAT
This sequence comes from Hylobates moloch, assembly GCF_009828535.3. Taxonomy (NCBI): domain Eukaryota; kingdom Metazoa; phylum Chordata; class Mammalia; order Primates; family Hylobatidae; genus Hylobates; species Hylobates moloch. The sequence continues at coordinate 47,128,088 of NW_026652278.1, forward strand.
GTGGGTAATCTCATGTAATTTCCGCAACAATTAGGAAGTGGCTAGCATTCTTTCTTCCATTTCATAGATAAAGGAGACAAGACAGAGTTCTAAGGGAGGCATCGCTTTACTACAGCAGAAACAATTTTTGATATCTTTGTAAGAAAGCTATGCTCATATAACATACCTTTTTGATTCCTTAAATAAAATATGTTACGTAACAGCTCTCAACGGAGTAAAGATGAGATACGGCTGAGCTTTTAAGTTGTTTTCTTAAACATGATTGCAGTTCTATGTTTAAAAATGAGTCAAGAACATCTGCTTCTTTCTAGGGAGATATTCCATGGCTTCTTAACAACTGCTCTAACTTTTGTGGCAGCTGTCTGAAAGTTAGCTATCTCTTGAGGCAGTGATGTCTTTAACACTAGGGGGTTTTCACTAAAATCTCAGTGATGACTTGCAGATGTCATAGATGTTGGATGAGGGGAAGGGAAATTGAATTAAATGGCATTGGAGATCCTTCCTAACCCTGAGAGTCTTTGAGGTTCTAAGTTCCATTAAAACTATTTCAGGACACAGTTAAGAGAAGAGCAGCAATCTTTAGGTCAGTGTTTTATGGCTTTTGGCCAAAGGCCATTTAAAAGTTGATGGAGCAAAGAGAAGTGGATATAATGGGATTTCGAAAAAAATAAAAAATAAAACAAAAAGTAACTTTCTGTGCAAAAGCAGATAACTTTTAAGGGTAAATTTTAGAAAAGGAATCCTTAGATCAATTTAGCGCCATGCCATTTTAATTATAGAAAGTAAATTAATATCTGGTCTTTAAAAAAGACAGTTAAAATGGTTCTAAAAGTGATGTTTGAATTCAGTGAGTTTCTAAATTAGCTTAAGTTCTCAAGAAAGCATTAAAAATGATAATAACTCTGTTTATTATCATTACAGAAAGCTTTCGTACAGTACTTTTATCTGTGCCAAATACTGTACTAAATGTTTTCCATGAATTTTCCCGATAATTTCTACACTAACACCATGAGATAGGTATCCTTATTAGCATCAGTTTTTCGAATGAGTACTTCAAGGTTCAGGAAAGTAAAGAAACTTCCCTGAAGACAGTATCTCAATTAGAACACAGTTCTGATTCCTACGTTTTCCCTCTGCAACCTACTGTTGTTCTATTCATCTCTGCAGAATATTCTATTTCATTTACAGTAAATGACTATAGCTGTTGTGCCTATTTATGGTTTAGCTTGCTAAGGAGTTAAAGAATTCTTGCTGGAATAAGCTAGGTTAATTGAAGGGAAAAGCAACAGCATATTGGTTCTGAATGTTAAGCTTCAAATTATTTTGGAACCTGGTCTCTTAGTAACTGATAATGTTACTGTTACATTTTAGGTAAAATAAAAAGGAAATCATGAAATCCTAAGCCATATCTTGGACCTGAATATACGTTGCTTTAAGCAATGAATAGCTGTCCTTTGAATAATTCTTCATTTCCTGCACTACCTCCAAAACACAATAAACTTACTGTCTTAGTAGTCTGAAAATGTAGCCTTCCTAATGTTCACTTGCTAAATTCATATTATTTGTAACATATAGGCTATGGTGTCCCTATTCAATTAGTATGGTTCAATTGCACCACATTATGTCTTAGGTAAAGTAAACTAAATTAAATTTTCAGGGAGCGATGGAAAATAAAAGGAAATATTCACAGTCTTTGAGTTATTGATCTTTGTGATTTTCACTGCCTTATACTTTTGCCTGAAAATATTAACACGTTTTATAAATCTTAATTATTTGCATAATTAGAGAAATTTTATTGATTATCTAGAATATGTTAAATTTTGAAGAGAAATCTGGAATATCAAAAATACACATTTTAGACTCATGGTACAGATGTGTACGGTTAAATATGCTTCTCAAGAAAAAAGAGTCATGCCTTAATCTAGGAAAGATCATATTTTGATAGAGAAATTTTTGGCAAAACAAAAATATATAAAACCACTTTCTACTCTAATTTAATGACCCTGTTCATTTCCTGTTTTGATTTTGGACATAATTCCAACACTAACTCTCTAGAGACTGTTAAAATTCATGGTCTAAAAATATAGTGACAATTTTAACTTTACCACAAGACAAATCTTTCCATTTTACAGTACGATCATGTTGATATACTTTAAAATAAAATGACACTTAGAATTAAGATGAGAGGTCTTGGAATTTTAAAATAAGACTTTGGATTCATATAAAAATAATTAATTTTTTAGTCAATATTCTAGAAAAGTTATAATTTATGCTTATCAATGGAGAAGTAAGTCTACTTGAAAACAGAAAACTAATCTCTCCTTAAATGAGAAGAAACAGTGATCATGAGCTTAGACATGAAAGTTTACAAATGATCACAGGTCGTAAGTTTCTGTGGGTTCTCCATATATCAGTGTCAATAAGGCCTTACTTTCAAATTTCCCTTTTGCATTTATAATGTTTGTGAGGCTTATTGAAAATTTAATTTTTTAACTTTTAAGAAAAAGGTTTGGAGCATTTTATTATTTTTTGAAAGATAGTTGTGGAACAGGGTGGAGGAACTTGCTGTCTAGAATTTAGAAGCTTAGTAAAATCCCAGTGTAAATAACAAAATGTTCTCACTGCTCCTAAGATTACAATTTTAATGGAGAAAATTACCTTAAGCTAAATAATGATTAACTATATGAATATTAGGGAGGGCAAGGTTGTTGAGGTTGTTGATTCCGATTTTTCTGGTATTGCCCAAATCACAACAAATTACAAGGCCCCCTGTGAAGAGGAAAAAGGTGTACAAAGGGATATTTAAAGTCTTGAAGTCAATCTTCACATATATCACTATTTTTTAGGCCTAGTATACAATTTTCTCTCTCTGTCTTTCCTTCACAACATTTTCAAATTACTTTCCTCCTACATTTTGTGGCCCCTGTTTTTGAACAGAGCTGAACTTTTCATCTCTGTCAAATTCAAGGAATTTCTCAAGCACATGTAGAGGAGTTTGCAGTGACCATCCAGAAATGACATCCTAGGATTTAAGTTTCTATAATGGACTTGGTATATTTGACTTAGTTATGTAATAGACCAAGTGGAATCTTCATTAAACAGCTATCGTTATTTTCTGTTAGCATATACACTACACATGTATTGTCTCTTTGTCATTTTGCCAATATAATTTAATAAAGCAAAGAGACATTGTATTAATTTCCTATTGTTGCTGTAACAATACCACTAATTTAGTGACTTAAGTGATATTGTTATAGCAACAGTAGGAATAAATTTCACACATTTTTATTGTATAGTCTTGTAGGTTAGAAGTCTAATGAGGGTCTCACTAGGCTACAATTAAAATGTCAGTGGGGCTGTTGTTCCTTTCTGGAAGCTCTAGGAAAGAATCTGTTCCTTGTCTTTTGCGTCTCTTAGAAACTTCCCACATTCTCAGCTCTTGGCCCCATCCCATCTTCAAAGCCAGCAATGCAAGTCTAGGTCCAGTCTTTCTCATATTGCATTACTGAGATCATCTCTCCTGCCTCCCTCACTTACAAGCATCGTGGTGATTAATTGAACCCACTTGGATAACCCAGAGCAATCTTCCGAGCTCAATGTTCATACCCTTCATTACATCTGTAGGCCCCGTTTTCCATATAAGGTAATATATATCCAAATTCTGAGGATCCGAAAGTGGACGTCTTTGAGGAGCCACTATTTGCTTTCTGCAGGCATGCAGAGTTTTTGTTTAATAGTAGAGACGTGTCTTTGATGGAGGAAATTATTATATTATTTTTTGATACATTTAAGCATAATTTTTAGCTCATGAGTTTTTCTTTCTCTGCATTCTACTTTGGGACACATTCAAACTATCACTAATTAAATAAATACAGTAGGGAAGAACTTCATTACAAATAATAATACATAACATTCATGAAGTACTACACTCAGAGATGAGAACTTTTTTTGTTGTATTTCACTTAATCCTCATAACAACTCTCTGCAGAAGGTATTTTTCCCTAATGTTTATAAATAACATAATTGAAGATTTAAAATTTTAATGATTTTTTCCAAGGCCACCCAGCTAGTAAGTGACAACCGTAAGAACACAGGTAATATGGCACCAAGATTGGTGTCAAAACTCCTTCAGAATATGCATATTTATTTGAAAATGTCATAATCACCCATCAGTACATCATTCACAATGGGCACCCACTAACTGTTCGTTGGATTCGTGAATGGTCTTGCACAGTAATATGTTTCATTAATTTTCTGCATGGTACAGTTAACAAGTGAGATAAATATGGTCCTAATGGCATAGTATTAAGGAACACTGCTACACTTATTGCACTTACTGTTCTCTGTGATGGTGATTGTTGGCACTTACCTCAAGAGCAGGCCCTTGTCATTGCCAGCCCTCTGCTTCTCGTATTGTACGTACATCTGTTGTACCTTCTGCTGTACCTCTAGCGTCATGTCGCTGCTAAACATTTTGGCAGAAACTTTAGAAACATCTGTTGCCTTAGCCCAGGAACAAACTAGCAGCTCCCTATTAAATGAGGATGGCACTTGGAAGTTCAGGCTTTAGCCTTCTTCAGAAGTCCCTTTGGTCTAAAGCAATGGAACTAAATCCTTAGAGCTCTACCATCTCACATGTGTAGCAAAGGGCAAAACCCATATGAAAGGCATATGGTGGAACAAATCACAATAATGCATCATGCCCTTCTCCCAAACAGTAGTGAGACATCCATCTTACTGGGATGCCACATGGAGACAATATCAACACAGCACCAAGAGGCTTTTGTTCAAACACCATTTCTAGTCCTAACTCTTCCAGATAATGGCTAAGTGATGTTAGCCCTGTGTCTTAACCTCCGTGGGAAGAATAAAAACCTAACCCATCTGGGTTGCCTCTTGTGAGTATACACGTGTGATTAAGATTTGGTCTCTGATTACTAAGGAAACTGTAATTTCCCAAGGAAAAACTCACATATAAAAACCCAATTCATGTAAATCAAAATCACAAACTATCAATAGTTATTGCTAGACATATCCTTCTTGGTTTTCTTCTAAGAAAGAAAAAAGCAGCCAGTGACATCCAGCAACTGATCTGATGCTCATAGCTGGACCTCAGTTTATTACAAACTTATTTGACACTGGCAACTATGCCATGTTGTTCTCCTGTTGAGCATAAATAATGTTATAAACCACCTACTTCAGACCGTGTCACTGTGCATACTACAAAATAGACCAGATCTCTCTCTCTCACTAAACCAGGTATCTTCCTGTCTCAGTAAATGCTCCTTTACTAGGTTCAATTTCAGGCTTCCCGTAGCCTGCCCTCTCTATAAGTTTTATTGAGATATATAATCATAACATTTCCTCTGCTTTCTGACAACACACAATGTAGGACAAACTTCCACTTCCTTAGAACCTTCCTCAAAATTATTCAACAAAAGCCCCAATTCTATAATAGATTCTTCTGACACTGTTGTACTGAGCTACCTCACAGGTGGTTCCCTGTGGTATGCATTCTCCCTCTGCATTGAATAATACACCAAACTTGTGCACTTACATTTTTAACTGATGGGCATTGACACTTCCAAAAACTAGTTCTGTCAATGACTGAAGTCAGATAATTGCATAAAAATCCTAACATTTTACAACAGTCTTAATTAACCTCATTCTTAAAAAATAAATTTTATTACTGTTATCCATATTTATGGTTTAAAAAATCAGCCCCAAAAAAAGGCTTATAGTGAAGAACAGTAACTTCTTGCATGCTCCGTATTAGGCCTTTCTTGCATTGCTATAAATAAATAAATAAATACCTGAGGCCGGACCTGGTGGCTCACGCCTGTAATCCCAGCACTTTGAGAGGCCGAGGCAAATAGATCACCTGAGGTCAGGAATTTGAAACCAGCCTGGCCAACATGGTGAAACCCCATCTCTACTAAAAATACAAAAATTAGCCAGGCATGATGGTGGGTGCCTGTAATCCCAGCTACTCAGGTGGCTGAGGCAGGAGAATCACTTCAACCTGGGAGGTGGAGGTTGCAGTGACCTGAGATCATGCCATGTGCCACTGCACTGTATCCTGGGCAATAGATCGAGACTCCATCTCAAAAAAAAAAAAAAAATTACTGGAGGCTCTGAGACTGGGTAATTTATAGAGAAAAGAAGTTTAAGTGGCTCGAGGTTCTGCAGGCTGTATAGAAAATATGGTGGCATATGTTTCTGGGGAGGCCACAGGAAGCTTACAATCATAGCAGAAGGTGAAGTGGAGGCAGGCACTTCACATGGTGAAAGCCGGCGCGAGAGAGTGGAGGGAGGGAGGTGCCATGTACTTTTAACGGGCCAGACCTCATGAAAAATCACTCGCTATTGTGAGGACAGCACCAAGAGAATGGTGCTACAGCATTCATGAGAAATCCACCTCCATGATCCAATCACCTCCTTTCAGGCCCCACCTCCAATACTGGAGATTAGAATTCAACATGAGATTGGATGAGGACAGAGATCCAAACACTATCATGCTCTTTTCATCCCCATTCCTCAGAGAAGATATGACCTGGGGGTCAATCTACTCTTGATCAGAACCTGATCAAGCTACTGTCCTTAATTCTTAATTTCCAAGTACTTCTTTTTCTCTGATTATCTTTTCTTCATTGTGTTTTCTTAGATTTTTGTCAGCACACTGTCCTTTTGATATTCTCTTTTGTGGACCCAAATTTGATGTAATTATTATTTTTATTGATGATATTATTTCAAATCATTTCTTGCCCCTGAAATATTATGTGTGTGGGGGTGTGGAGTGGGAGAATGGAGAGGGTCTTGTTCTTTCACTTTCACCTTATAGAAGTGACCTTGATTACCTATTTACATTGAGGAGAATGAGGATTTAGAAAGTTGACCCATGTTTGTGGGTGTGGGACTTGATAGCATGGGAGGAAAACTCACATGATTTTGATCCCTAAAGGCCAGAATGCTGAAGGCTTTGTTCTAATTTGCTGATTTGTAGTTGTGTCTTCACTGGAATCAGTCATATATGAAACTTTTATGTACGAAAGATCTTATGTATGAAATTTGTTCTTAGATTGACAGTATTACTTCACCATGTAAAAGAAACCTGGCTTTAGCCCTAATTGTTCTATATTCCTTTTGTTTGCTTACAAAACAATGGGGAAACTCCAAACAGGCTCAATGAAAGATCTGAGTTAATTTGCTCTTTAGTTACCCATCCAATTTGCATATCCTTGTCCTCCCTGAACTCTTGGGCAAAACTACTCAGAAATAGCCTATTATTGTGCTCATCTGTAGTTCTATCATGAAGATGCTCTCCTTTGAGTTGACATATGACCTGCGATGTTCTAAGTGCTTTATGTATTTTACCTCGTTTAATTTTCATATCAACCCTGAGTCAACTTAGATATTCTCCGTATTGCTTTTAAAATATTGGCACTTGGCCAAGCATGGTGGCTGATGCCTATAATCACAGCAATTTGGAAGGCCAAGGCAGGTGGATTCCTTGAGCCCAGGTTCGAGAGCAGGTTGAGCAACATAACTAAACCCTGTCTCTACAAAACGTATGAATACCAAATTGGCTGGGCATTTTGGCATGCACCTGTGGTCCCAGCTACTCATGAGGCTGACATGGGAGGATCACTTGACCCTGGAAAGTAGAGGTGGCAGTGAGCCAAGATAGCACCACTGCACTCCATCCTGGGTGACAGAGTGAGACCTTGCCTCAAAAAAATTAATAAATTATAAATTACATAAATTTACTTAAAACATTATAAAGTATAAATTATATAAATTTATTTAAAAATTTGGCCAGGCACAGTGGCTCAAGCCTGTAATCTGAGCACTTTGGGAGGCCGAGGTGGGCAGATCACCTGAGGTCAGGAGTTCAAGACCAGCCTGGCCAACATAGTGAAACCCTGTCTCTACAGAAATACAAAAATTAGCCAGGCATGATGGCGGGTGCCTGTAATCCCAGCTACTTGGGAGGCTGAGGCAAGAGAATCGCTTGAACCCAGGAGGCAGAGGTTACAGTGAGCCGAGACTGAGCCACTGAACTCCAGCCTGGGTGATGGAGTGAGACTCCGTCTCAAAAAAAAAATTATTTTTCAAATTATATAATTTAAATATAAATTATGTGTTTCAAAATATATACATATAAAAATTATATATTTTTAATTTAATTATATAAATATATAAATTATATAAACTTATTTAAAAACTATAAATGTATAATTTATATATTTTAATTATATAATTATTTACAATTATATAATTTTTAATAAACTTATATGATTTATAATTATATAAACTATATAATTTATAAGTATATAAATTACATGATTTATAAGTATACAATTTTATATATGATATAATTATAAATACATATAATTATATAATTGTATAAATTATATAATTTATAAATATATGAATCATATAAATTTATTAAAACATATAATTTATGGATTTAATGCTATTCCCATTAAACTACCATTGACATTCTTTACAGAATTAGAAAATCATACTTTAAATCTCATATGGAACCAAAAAGAGCCCATATAGCCAAGACAATCCTAAGCAAAAAGAACAAAACTGGAGGCATCAGGCTACCTGACTTCAAACTATACTACAAGGCTACAGTAACCAAAACAGCATGGTACTGGTACCAAAGCAGATAGACCAATGGAACAGAAAAGAGACCTCAGAAATAACACTACACATCTACAACCATCTGATCTTCAACAAACCTCACAAAACCAAGCAAAGGGGAAAGGATTCCCTATTTAATAAATGGTGCTGGGAAAATTGACTAGCCATGTGCAGAAAATTGAAACTGGACCCTTTCCTTACACCTTGCATAAAAATTAACTCAAGATTGATTAAAGACTTAAATGTAAAACCCAAAACCATATGCACCCTAGAAGAAAACCTAGGCAATACCATTCAAGATGTAGGCATGGACAAAGATTTCATGATGAAAACGCCAAAAGCAATTGCAACAAAGGCCAAAATTGATAAATGGGATCTCATCAAACTAAAGCGCTTCTACATGGCAAAATAAACTACCATCAGAGTGAACAGGCAATCTAGAGAATGGGAGAAAATTTTTGCAATCTATCCATCCAACAAAGGTCTAATATCTAGAATCTATAAGGAACTGTAATTTACAACAACAACAACAACAACATCAAAAAGTGGGCAAAGGATATGAATAGACACTTCTCAAAAGAAGACATATTTGTCGCCAAGTAACATATGAAAAAAGCTCAACATCACTGATCATTAGAGAAATGCAAATCAAAACCATAATGAGCTACCATCTCACACCAGCCAGAATGGAGATTATTAAAAAGTCATGAAACAATAGATGCTGGCGAGGCTGTGGAGAAATAGGAACACTTTTACACTGTTGGTAGGAATGTAAATTGGTTCAACCATTGTGGAAGACTGTGTGGTGATTCCTCAAGGATCTAGAACCAGCAATACCATTTGACCAAGCAATCTCATTACTGGGTATATACCCAAAGGAATGTAAATCATTCTACTATAAAGACACATGCACACATATGTTTATTGCAGCACTATTCACAATAGCAAAGACATGGAACTAACCCAAATGCCCACCAATGATAGAATAGATAAAGAAAATGTGGTACATATACACCATAGAATGCTATGCAGCCATAAAAAGGAATGAGTTCCTGTCCTTTGCAGGGACATGGATGAAGCTAGAAGCCATTATCCTCAGCAACCTAACACGGGAACAGAAAACCAAACACCACATGTTCTCACTGATAAGTGGGAGTTGAACAATGAGAACACATGGACTCAGGGAGGGAAATATCACACACCGAAGCCTGTTCGGGGGTTGGGGGCAAGGGAAGGGAGAGCATTAGGACAAATACTTAATGCATGCAGGGCTTAAAACCTAGATGACAGGTTGATAGGTGCAGCAAACCACCATGGCACATGTATACCTAAGTAACAAACCTCCATGTTTGGGGCATGTATCCCAGAACTTAAAGTAAAATAAAAAATTAAGAAAAATGAAAATGCAAAAAGGCAATTAACATTTTTTCTTTGCTTTAAGAAATGAGAGGTTTTTGTGATACTCAAAAAAAAAAAAAAACCGGTTAGACTTAGGAATATAAATATCAATTCCTTATCTAATTTAATTGAACCCAGAGTTGCACATATAGCAAACTGTTTTCACACATGAATTTGAACTTTAAGTGATTCCATTTGCACAGAATTCAAAAGCTAGTCTAATGTTTTAAGAATATGTTCATTATTTTTATCAGTATTTTTGTGTGGGACATTAAAATTAAGTGAATTTGCATTTGCCCTCTTTGTCATAAGTTAATCCATCTACTTTGCATCTGTGGCTTTGCTTTGAAAAACTAATGTTGTGTAGCTTTTAACTCCTAATTTGCAAAGTAAAGGAAAAAAATAAAATGTATGGCAGCAACATGACCTCTAGGCTGAACAGATTTCAAGCTGAAATGCCTAGTATCTATCTACACTTACACCAGGGTAAGTGGAATTGCAAATCAAATGCATCTAGTTTTCCAAAGTCTGATAAAGAGCCTTTTGTAGAATCTTACTTTTAATTGCCATAGGAATACATTATACATTTGGAGTAATTAAAATTAAATACTTGGTAATTAGAAGTTAGATTTTATGGCTTATGTAGTAAGAAAGATACACAGAATGCTTAAGAGAGTAAAAATTTAATATTCATGTCTCAAGCTTAGCATTAATAACCATCGATTTAGCAGCAAAGACGTTAATTCAATGAAAGTTTATGCCAATACTATATATATATATAATGAAAACAAATATATTTTAATGATAGTAATCTTTAGTTACTTGTAATGATGGCCTGCAAGAAGACATCTTACTTCAGAGTTTTAATGTGACTCCTACTCTTGCCTTTTGGCTATCTGGAATACGGTCTCTGTAAATTTTTCAGGTGATCTAATGATGATGATGATATTGACATATTATGTTTGTAAGCACTTTGGCTTTTGACATGCTTTTATATGCGTCATCTCAGTATCTTTATCACCACCTCCAAGTTTTTCACAACAGGAAAACACAGTAGAAGACATAAACAGAGCCAGGTGTGGTGGCTCACGCCTATAAGCTTAGCACTTTGGGAGGTGGAGGCAGATGGATCACATGCAGTCGGGAGTTCAAGACCAGCCTGGCCAACATGACAAAACCCCATCTGTACTAAAACTATGTAATCCCAGCTACTCGGGAGGCTGAGGCATGATAATCGCTTGAACCCGAGAGGCGAAGTTTGAAGTGAGCCAAGATTGTGCCACTACACTCCAGCCTGTGCGATAGAGTGAGACTCCATCTCAAATAAATAAGAAACAAAGAAAAAAAAAAAGAAAACATAAACAGGAATATTTCCAACTATCTGCCTGCAAAAGCCTTGAAGTCTAATTTGGGGACAAAACTTTTTCACTTATAGTTAAATTATAAGGTAGAGTCAAGTGAGACAGTTAGACACATCCCCAAGGAAAGAGCTTCATTAAAGTCTTTGGAATTGAAACTTGAATATGACACAAACTAGAGATCTACAAGTCAGATTGGAACCATGCATATATTTTAGTTGCCTAGCAAGGCAGTTGGAAAGCATTGAATTTGATGTCTTTTGGTAGCCACGTTGCCCCAATATTCTCCAATCTCTATTCTCATTTGTGATGACTTCCCTAGCCCTGAAAGAAGGGTCACATGTTTCCCTCACTCCAGGGGGCCCTGGTCCCATCAAATTTTATGTGAATAGGGCTCCCAGGAGCATCAAGGTGTAGGACTTTCCAAAGAGAGTGGAGTTTCGTACTGCTGGTGTGGAGGATAGACAGACCCAGTCTCACTGGGTGCAAACAGGGAAGACTACAGGGAAGAGATGACTTCTGAGATGGACCTTCAAGCATGAACTTTATTCTAATAGTTTTGCATTGATAGGCTGCCATATAGGAAACAACCAGAAAACTGGAGACTTGATTTGTTTAAAACTGAAGTAAATCAGGGCTTTATTTACACTACTTACTTGCCAATCCAGTTGTTCAAGTCAGAAGCCTGTGAATCATCTTAATAAACCTCTTCTCTTCTCCATTCTCTAACAGAGAAGTTAGAGGCTTCTCTGGCTTCCCTTTCTAAATATTTTCCCATCCTCTCTTCTCCATCCTTCCAGATCTCATCATAGTCCAGATCCTATTCATTACATGGCAAGCAATCTGTCTCTCTGACTATGAGAACCCCTGCCTAAGTGCCTCCATATGTCTCTGTAGCCTCCACAATAAAGAGAAATTTCCCTAGCATGACATAAACAGTCTAGTATAGCTAGGCTCCTCCATCTCTCTTCATCATTATCTCTTGGTCTGCTCATTCACTATCAAACTGTTTATAGTTCCCTAAATACATCATTTTATTTTATATCCTATATCTTTAACATATTTCAGAAAAATAAATTCCATCTACTATTTTTTTATTTTATTTTTTGCTATGCATCACCCACTCAATTTTCTGGTTGAACAATAAAGTAAAGTATAAAAAACTAAATAATCCTAGCACTTTGGGAGGCCAAGGCGGGTGGATCATGAGGTCAGGAATTCAAGACCAGCCTGGCCAAAATGGTGAAACCCCATCTCTACTAAAAATACAAAATAATCAGCCGGGCATGGTGGCAGGCACCTGTAATCCCAGCTACTGGGGAGGCTGAGGCACAGATTTGCTTGAACTCGGGAGGCAGAGGTTGCAGTGAGCTGAGATCTGAGATCATGCCACTGCACTCCAGCCTATGCAACACAGCGAGACTCCATCTAAACCAAAACCAAAACAAAAACAAGAAAAGAAAAAGAAAAGCTAAATAGTGATTAAACTGGACAAACTGACATTCTACTCAAGGAAATGAAACTGCAGGATACAAATGAGTTTTATTGAAGCCCAAACATTTATCATATGCCATATTAAACAATAAATAGTCAAAGCATTTATTTCTTTTTAGTAACAATTAATGTTCCTGGTAGATTTTTCCATCCTCTGAAATATTTATATGGCATGTTTTTGTTTGATTTCCTTCATTCATAATTTTAGTTTCCTTCGTACTTCTCAATCTTCAAGTATCAGATAATGTTTTGAAGTACAATTAGAAGTATCCAGAATTATTTCATATCTGAGTTAACCTTTGAAACAAATAAATGACACATCTTATTTTTGTAGAGTTTATTCTACAAAAATATTCTGAGGAAGGCCTTAAAAATCTAATTATCTCATTGTAAAACTCCACATAACACTACTACAGATAACTGTTTTAGTTAAATTTGACATATAAATCATTGTTCATGTAACTTTTGTTTAACCTATTAAAACGGAAGATGATGGACTGGGAGCGGTGGCTCATGCCTGTAATCCCTGCACTTTGGGAAGCAGCGGTGGGCAGATCACCTGAGGCCAGGAGTTTGAGACCAGCCTGATCAACGTGGTGAAACTCCATCTCTACATACATACATACATACATACATACATACATACATACATACATACAGTGGAAGATGAATGTGGAAGGATAAGGTACAGTTTGTTTACTTGTGCACAAGCATTGCAATATCAAGTTGTTTGTCTCCTAGTGGCAGTTAATAGTATATGGTTCTTCATTCCTTTTTCATTCAAACAGCTTTCATTGAATGTCTACAAAAGAAAAATGCCTACAAAAAGAAGAGCTCAGCTTAGTGTTTAGGGACTTTCTCACTTTTTGCAGGCTTCTTACAAGGTTTGATGGACCTTGAAATCCGTTTGCATTTGTTGGAGGGGTGGGGATGGACAGCTCTGGCAGAATTTTTATGCCAGAAAAATGGCTGAAGTAAATATTATCTGTAATTTTTCTCAAGAAGTGATTGCTTGATCAAACATGCAATAAATAGATTTTTACAAAGCTTAAAAGGATCTATCTATTCCCAGCCCACCCCTCTGTCTTAGCTCGAGAAATAAACAAAAATTAAAATTACCTATAAACCTCAGGTGTGGGTTTGAAGTATTAAAAAAAATGGAAAAATTGAGCTGAAACTTTCTTGCATAGAGAGATATTAGAGATATGTCTTTCTAATGAAGGACAGACTCTCCACCACTTATCCTGATTTATACTTTTAGTTCTTCTGGGTTTGGGTTTGATTGGGCTGGATAGCTAGTTAGCTGTCGACTGCCTGAGGCTACTTGCCCTAATGCAGAGAAATTCCTGGTTCTCAGAGTCACAGGCAGAAAAACTTGAAATTATTTATTTCTACACCCCATCTCTTTCAATTAAAAATATTAAGACAATTTATAATAAGATATGTCTATTTAATAAGATTAGTAAAAGACACTGAAAAACTTAACAGTCAACATCTTACATGTTACGAATGTCATCATAAGGCTATTTCTTGTGTCTTCCCTAGATAAAAGGTTAAACTTTATTATTAAGATGTAGTTTTTTTTGAAGACACTTTATTGGGGTAGAGTCTCTGTGAGAGACAGAACTCTGTTTGTCTGATTTAATAAAAAGACAAACCTATGCAATCTGCAAGTGTTTCTCCAAGCGTGATTTATGGACATCAGCACATACATACCGTATGTATTTTATATATTATATATATATTATGTTTTATATATATTATATATGTTATATATATAATTTAAGGGTCTTGTTAAAAAGGCAGATGGTAAAATAGCTAAGTAAATTTCAAATGTCTCATCACAAAAACTGATAAGTGAAGTGATGGATATGTTAATTACCTTCATTTAATTATGCCACATCATATGCATATGTCAAGACATCAGAGTGTACCCCATAAATGTATATAATTATGATTTGTTAATCAAAAAATGCATATGGTTGAGTACTAGCTGAGATCTACTAAATCCAAATCTCTGGGTGTCTGCCTTGGTGTCTGCATTTTAACCTGTCCAAATGAGCCTTACAATGAAATTTGAGACATAGTTGGGTGGATAGTGAGAAGTACCCTTAGTGATGGCTGTCTTACATGGATAATCCTTTCCTAAGGTAAATCAGAGTGATGGGGGCCAGAGTGCAAATGTCATCAGTTATCTGAAAGGGAATCTGCATGTAGATGGCAAAACCAACCTTCTATACTATACTCCCAATCCCGTAAGCTCTCCAGCCACACGTGTCAATTGTAGCAGCTAGTCTTCACCAGGAGTCTTCTTATACCTCAACTGTGCCACTCTTGCAAAGTAGGGTACCTTTTCTCTCCTTTCCCTTGTCCACTGCTCTTACAATCTGATGATAACCACCATCAATTTTGCACTGATCACTTCTAGGCACCTAAACCATTATTCTATGTATTGTAGTGCAATCCCAGAGATAGGTGTTGTTTTCATGCTCATTTTACAGATAAGAAGACCGAAGCTCAAATAAGCTATGGAATCATGGACAAACATTGAGGAAATAGCAGGAAAAAAGATTCAAACTCAGGTATTTTTGCAGCCACTCTGCTGGACTGCTGTCCTGCAAACATTTACTGCCTGACTTTCTGGACAAGAGTGTGGAGAGCTTTGATTTCTAAAACTGCAGCACAGCTAATAATGAAAAAGAGATGGCCTAGTTCTTTATTTACTTATCCCCTGCAAGCTTTTATACATGATTTTAATATCAAAGGGAGGATATTAAATCTCACTCGTGAATTATGATGAACGCTAATTCACAGACTAAAAAAAAAATCTGCATAAATGGGTAGATATGTATTGTATGCATTTTGTGAAAAAAAAAATACATTAAAAAGATAAATGGGAGAGGTGCCAGAGACAGTATATTGTTAAAGCCTAAAATCATCAACATTGTATCTCCTCTTCCTAATTAATTTATTCCTAGATCTTGACATAATAAAACTATGTCTTTTATCTCCCTGCTCCCTCATTTAGAATCTTATTTAAAGTTAACTTATAAGAAAGCAAAACTTAAGAACTCAACATCTTTAAAAGTCTTACAGATCTCAAAACTGAATTCAAAATTTTAATGTTAATTGATTCTAACATCCGCCATTATCAGAAATCTGAATGCATTCTTATTGCTTCCAAATTTAGAGGTCTAACAATTTTTTGTACTTTTAAAAACTTCAGTAAATAGGAGTCAAGGATTTAATGTGCCAGATGAAAAATTTTGCAAATCGATATAATTATTGGAATTCCTAAAATCTGTTTGCAAATGCGGGGAATTTTGTCATTACTTCAGGCAACCTGTATTCTCACTGTGGTTGTAGCATCAGTTAACTCTGCTCTCATTAGCTTTCTCATTTTTAAAATCAGGGATTGAATCAGATGATCTCTAACTGATGATCTCTTCTAGCTCAAATATCTTTTACTTCTTTGAAAAATGTAGTACTTATTGTGATACCATGCAGTAGTCCTGAAAATGCTTTAAAAGGATTCCAAGTACTTGATGTTACTGTAAACTGCACCATGAATGTGGAAAGTTGAGCACAAATGGCCAAATAATAGTGGAGAAAATAATAGTGAATGTCATCCTTTTGTAGCTCCTTTTCTATCATAGATTTAATGGAATGTGAGTCTGCGGACTTTGCAGAGAACTTTTAGAACAGAAATATGTATTTGAACCCCTTCCCCTTTCTTAGATATTTGAATGACATTATAGTTGTGTGTCCGGAATTGGTGGGTTCTTGGTCTCACTGACTTCAAGAATGAAGCCGCGGACCCTCGCGGTGAGTGTTACAGCTCTTAAGGTGGCGCGTCTGGAGTTGTTCGTTCCTTCTGATGTTTGGAGGTGTTCAGAGTTTCTTCCTTCTGGTGGGTTCGTGGTCTCGCTGGCCCAGGAGTGAAGCTGCAGACCTTCGTGGTGAGTGTTATAGCTCTTAAGGCGGCGCATCTGGAGTTGTTTGTTCCTCCCGGTGGGCTCGTGGTCTCGCTGGCTTCAGGAGTGAAGCTGGAGACCTTCACGGTGAGTGTTACAGCTCATAAAAGCAGTGTGGACCCAAAGAGTGAGCAGTAGCAAGACTTACTGCAAAGAGCAAAAGAACAAAGCTTCTACAGTGTGGAAGAGTACCGGAGCGGGTTGCCACTGGTGGCTGGGGCAGCCTGCCTTTATTCTCTTATCTGGCCCCACCCACGTCCTGCTGATTGGTAGAGCCAAGTGGTCTGTTTTGACAGGGCACTGATAGGTGCGTTTACCATCCCTGAGCTAGACATAAAAGTCCTCCACGTCCCCATCAGATCAGTTAGATACAGGTATGGACACAAAGGTTCTCCAAGGCCCCACCAGAGCAGCCAGACACAGAGTGTCGATTGGTGCATCCACAAACCTCGAGCTAGACACAGGGTGCTGATTGGTGTGTTTACAATCCCTGAGCTAGACATAAAGGTTCTCCTCATCTCCACCAGACTCAGAAGCCCAGCTGGCTTCACCCAGTGGATCCCGCACCGGGGCCGCAGGTGGAGCTGCCCGCCAGTCCCGTGCCGCGCGCTCGCACTCCTCAGCCTTTAGGTAGTCGATGGGACTGGACGCCCTGGAGCAGGGGGTGGCGCTCGTCGGGGAGGCTCGGGCCACACAGGAGCCCATGGAGGGGGTGGGAGGCTCAGGCGTGGCGGGGGAAGGCAGCTAAGGTCCGGTGAGAAATCGAGCGCAGTGCCGGTGGGTCGGCACTGCTGCGGGACCCAGTACACCCTCCGCAGCTGCTGGCCTGGGTCCTAAGCCTCTCACTGCCCAGGGCCGGCAGGCCGGCCGGCTGCTCCGAGTTGGGGGGCCCGCCAAGCCCACGCCCACCCGGAACTCCAGCTGGCCCGCAAGCGCCGCGCGCAGCCCCGGTTCCTGCTCGCGCCTCTCCGTCCACACCTCCCTGCAAGCTGAGGGAGCCGGCTCCCGCCTTGGCCAGCCCAGAAAGGGGCTCCCATAGTGCAGCGGTGGGCTGAAGGGCTCCTCAAATGCCGCCAAAGTGGGAGCCCAGGCAGAGGAGGCGCCGAGAGCAAGGGAGGGCTGTGAGGACTGCAGGCACACTCTCACCTCTCAGTTGTATCTGAACTACACCGTGGTCTAATTTAACATCTGGAATGGCATACCACTTTCCCCAGAGTGTATAATATTTGATATACCACCGCCCTGAAATATTGGCTCATAAACTACTGAAAAAATATTGTTAATCATAGAAAAGTAGAATATCACCCAATAAACCAGTGTATATACAGCCCAGAGACTCCTTTGGAAAGTAATAGAATGGATAAATAATTGGGATTTTAGCAGCAATTTGGATAACTTATTTACTCACTTACTCAACAAATATTTTCTCATCAGACATTCATTCCCTGTCTATGTTGAGTTTGTGGAGTACTTGTGTGAGGGAATATATTGAACAAGAAAGTTTAAGTATGATGACTTTTACAAAAGAAGTAGAAGGTGCTGTGAGAAACTAAAAGAGGAGTTAATTCATCTAATTTGAATGGATGGCTGAATCAGTGGAGGATATCTGGGAAAACTTTCCCAATTAAGGGATTTTTAGCAGAGATCTGAAAAAATAAGCAGATAATATGCCAAGCAAAGATCTGGAAAAACCATTTTAGGCAGAAAGAATAGCTTATTTGACGTTTTTAAAGCAGGAGAGAGTGTTATTTTTGAGAAATTAAAAGAAAACTAGTAGAGTTATAGTGCAAATCCAAGAAGGAAAATGGGGCATAGAGTAGACTAGAATTCTGATGGGTATGAAAGTCAATGTAAGAATGATGGACTTATTCAGGGGCACTCAGAAGTTTTAAGAAGGGGTGGGGCAAAAAAACCCAGAATATAATCAGAGTTAGTTTTTCTAAATAGTATTTATTTTGAAATAGTTGAATACTCACAAGAATTTTCAAAGATAGTTTAGAGAAGGTTTGTGTACCTTTCACCCAGTTTTTCTCAATGATAAGATAGTACATCACCATAGTATGGTGTCAAAATCCGGAAATTTGTGTTGACACAATGTTATTAGCCATGCTGTAGATTTTATTTGAATTTTTCAGTTTTTACATGCAAAATTTGTTTTATTTTGGTTTTGGTATTCAAAAGTTTACTAAAATGTTTTTAAAGGACTGAAAAGGATTAAATACGGATATTGGGGGAGCAGTTTGTAAAATGAAAAGGAAAGTCGAGTTGATAGGTGAAGGTATCCTAACCTAGAAGTGGCATGGTCTCAATAAGTATTTAGGAGGTAGAAATGATCAGTGAGTCTCGGTGAGTGGATATGGCATGTGAGAGAGGGAATAAGGTCAAAGGTGATGTATGGATTTCTATTTTGAGCAGTTGGGTAGGTGGTGATGTTCCTAGTTGAGGTTAAAAGTCCTGGAGGAGAAGCAGACTTGCTGGAAAAGGAAGATGCATTCAGTTGGGACTTTGGTGAGCTTCAGGTACCTGTATAGGCAAGAATGCTTTCTGCCTGGAGCTCTGGGAAAAGCTAGGGTGTGAGATATAGATTTAGTCATCCTCAGCATATAGATAGTAATTTCAGTGAAATTATCTCAGGAGAATATGTTAAATGAAAATATTTTTTAAAAGTTTAGAATAGAGCCCTGGAAACTAAAAATATTAAGTGGCTTGGGAAGAAGAATGAGCTGGTAAAGAGACTGAGAGGAAATAGTGAAGAATATGGAGAGAGTTTTTAGTGTGTGTGGGAGGGGGCGGGGGGAGAGAGAGAAGAGGAAGGGAGATGAAGATACAGGAGATATATGGAAACATAGCAAAATTATGTCACATAAGCAAAGTCCTAGTAAGCTCTGTCTCTTCTCTTTGATTTCTTCTGAAGTTATAATTGGAAGGTTTCTTGTAGTTCTCTATGTGTGCCATTCTTTTAAAGTTTAGTATTTATAATGTCGCAAACTCAATTTCATGATAAAGTGTGATGTTTTCTGCAACATTATTTACATCTTTCAAAATGTTATTTTGGATTTAGAATACTTGAATATGCCACATTTTAGTAACTATTAATTAATTGTTTCTTTTTTTTTTTTTTTTGAGACGGATTGCTCTTTTGCCCAAGCTGGAGTGCAGTGGCACCATCTCGCCTCCCGGGTTCATGCCATTCTCCTGCCTCAGCCTCCCGAGTAACTGGGACTACAGGCGCCCGCCAACACGCCTGGCTAATTTTTTGTATTTTTAGTAGAGACGGGGTTTCACCGTGTTAGCCAGGATGGTCTTGATCTCCTGACCTCGTGATCCGCCTGCCTCGGCCTCCCAAAGTGCTGGGATTACAGGCTTGAGCCACTGCGTCCGGCCTTAATTGTTTATTAAAGTGAATAGGAACTTAAAAACTATGGCGGTGGGGGCGGGGTGGGGGGCAGCGAGGAGTGGTAAATTGTGCAAAAACGTTTAGGTTTAACAAGATCCAAAATCCTGTAATTAAAGTATATTTTAATTACATATATTTAAACTATAAATATATGACAGTAAATATACCAACAACTGGGTCATACCCCAAGCTAACTGAAATCAAACTTTCAGGATAAGTCCTGGGTGTCTGTATTTTTTAAAATCTCTCCAGTTGACTCTGATGCCTAGTGTGGATTGAGAATGATTGGAACACCTAAGTACTCTGAGAATCTTAGGGGTGGTGAGAAGGTTCTATACAGCGACTTGAATACTATGACTCTGTAGAAATCTCACTGATACCAGTATAGCAAAAGTCACGTCAAATAAATTTTGAAAGAAAAGAGGTTGCCGGTAAAGAATTAAAGGGCATGTCCTTTGCCCACTTTTTGATGGGGTTGTTTGTTTTTTTATTGTAAATTTGTTTGAGTTCATTGTAGATTCTGGATATTAGCCCTTTGTCAGATGAGTAGGTTGCAAAAATTTTCTCCCATTCTGTAGGTTGCCTGTTCACTCTGATGGTAGTTTCTTTTGCTGTGCAGAAGCTCTTTAGTTTAATTGGATCCCATTTGTCAATTTTGGCTTTTGTTGCCATTGCTTTTGGTGTTTTAGACATGAAGTCCTTGCCCACGCCTATGTCCTGAATGGTATTGCCTAGGCTTTCTTGTAGGATTTTAATGGTTTTAGGTCTAACATTTAAGTCTTTAATCCATCTTGAATTAATTTTTGTATAAGGTGTAAGGAAGGGATCCAGTTTCAGCTTTCTACATATGGCTAGCCAGTTTTCCCAGCACCATTTATTAAATAGGGAATCCTTTCCCCATTGCTTGTTTTTGTCAGGTTTGTCAAAGATCAGATAGTTGTAGATATGCGGCATCATTTCTGAGGGCTCTGTTCTGTTCCATTGATCTATGTCTCTGTTGTGGTACCAGTACCATGCTGTTTTGGTTACTGTAGCCTTGTAGTATAGTTTGAAGTCAGGTAGCGTGATGCCTCCAGCTTTTTTCTTTTGGCTTAGGATTGACTTGGCGATGTGGGCTCTTTTTTGGTTCCATATGAACTTTAAAGTAGGTTTTTCCAGTTCTGTGAAGAAAGTCATTGGTAGCTTGATGGGGATGGCATTGAATCTATAAATTACCTTGGGCAGTATGGCCATTTTCACGATATTGATTCTTCCAACCCATGAGCATGGAATGTTCTTCCATTTGTTTGTATCCTCTTTTATTTCGTTGAGCAGTGGTTTGTAGTTCTCCTTGAAGAGGTCCTTCACATCCCTTGTAAGTTGGATTCCTAGGTATTTTATTCTCTTTGAAGCAATTGTGAATGGGAGTTCACTCATGATTTGGCTCTCTGTCTGTGATTGGTGTACAAGAATGCTTGTGATTTTTGTACATTGATTTTGTATCCTGAGATTTTGCTGAAGTTGCTAATCAGCTTAAGGAGATTTTGGGCTGAGACAATGGGGTTTTCTAGATATACAATCATGTCATCTGCAAACAGGGACAATTTGACTTCCTCTTTTCCTAATTGGATACCCTTTATTTCCTTCTCCTGCCTGATTGCTCTGGCCAGAACTTCCAGCACTATGTTGAATAGGAGTTTTGAGAGAGGGCATCCCTGTCTTGTGCCAGTTTTCAGAGGGAATGCTTCCAGTTTTTGCCCATTCAGTATGATATTGGCTGTGGGTTTGTCATAGATAGCTCTTATTATTTTGAGAAACGTCCCATCAATACCTAATTTATTGAGAGTTTTTAGCATGAAGGGTTGTTGAATTTTGTCAAAGGCCTTTTCTGCATCTGTTGAGATAATCATGTGGTTTTTGTCTTTGGTTCTGTTTATATGCTGGATTACATTTATTGATTTGCGTATGTTGAACCAGCCTTGCATCCCAGGGATGAAGCCCAGTTGATTATGGTGGATAAGCTTTTTGATGTGCTGCTAGATTTGGTTTGCCAGTATTTTATTGAGGATTTTTGCATCAATGTTCATCAAGGATATTGGTCTGAAATTCTCTTTTTTGGTTATGTCTCTGCCAGGCTTTGGTATCAGGACGATGCTGGCTTCATAAAATGTGTTAGGGAGGGTTCCCTCTTTTTCTATCAATTGGAATAGTTTCAGAAGGAATGGTACCAGTTCCTCCTTGTACTTCTGGTAGAATTCGGCTGTGAATCCATCAGGTCCTGGACTCTTTTTGGTTGGTAAGCTATTGATTATTGCCACAATTTCAGAACCAGTTATTGGTCTATTCAGAGATTCAACTTCTTCCTGATTTAGTCTTGGGAGGGTGTATTTGTCGAGGAATTTATCCATTTCTTCTAGATTTTCTAGTTTATTTGCATAGAGGTGTTTGTAGTATTCTCTGATGGTAGATTGTATTTCTGTGGGATCGGTGGTGATATCCCCTTTTTCATTTTTTATTGCATCTATTTGATTCTTCTCTCTTTTATTCTTTATTAGTCTTGCTAGCGGTCTATCAATTTTGTTTATCTTTTCAAAAAACCAGCTCCTGGATTCATTAATTTTTTGAAGGGTTGTTTGTGTCTCTATTTCCTTCAGTTCTGCTCTGATTTTAGTTATTTCTAGCCTTCTGCTAGCTTTGGAATGTGTTTGCTCTTGCTTTTCTAGTTCTTTTAATTGTGATGTTAGGGTGTCAATTTTGGATCTTTCCTGCTTTCTCTTGTGAGCATTTAGTGCTATAAATTTCCCTCTACACACTGCTTTGAACGTGTCCCAGAGATTCTGGTATGTTGTGTCTTTGTTCTCGTTGGTTTCAAAGAACATCTTTATTTCTGCCTTCATTTCATTATGTAGGAGCAGGTTATTCAGTTTCCATGTAGTTGAGCGGTTTTGAGTGAGTTTCTTAATCCTGAGTTCTAGTTTGATTGCACTGTGGTCTGAGAGACAGTTTGTTATAATTTCTGTTCTTTTACATTTGCTGAGGAGAGCTTTACTTCCAACTATGTGGTCAATTTTGGAATAGGTGTGGTGTGGTGCTGAAAAAAATGTATATTCTGTTGATTTGGGGTGGAGAGTTCTGTAGATGTCTATTAGGTCCACTTTGTGCAGAGCTGAGTTCAATTCCTGGATATCCTTGTTAACTTTCTGTCTCATTGATCTGTCTAATGTTGATAGTGGGGTGTTAAAATCTCCCATTATTATTGTGTGGGGGTTTCATTCCCTTTGTAGGTCACTCAGGACTTGCTTTATGAATCTGGGTGCTCCTGTGTTGGGTGCATATATATTTAGGATAGTTAGCTCTTCCTGTTGAATTTATCCCTTTACCATTATGTAATGGCCTTCTTTGTCTCTTTTGATCTTTGTTGGTTTAAAGTCTGTTTTATCAGAGACTAGGATTGCAATCCCTGCCATTTTTTGTTTTCCATTTGCTTGATAGATCTTCCTCCGTCCCTTTATTTTGAGTCTATGTGTGTCTCTGCACATGAGATGGGTTTCCTGAATACAGCACACTGATGGGTCCTGACTCCTTATCCAGTTTGCCAGTCTGTGTCTTTTAATTGGAGCATTTAGCCCATTTACATTTAACGTTAATATTGTTATGTGTGAATCTGATCCTGTCATTATGTTGTTAGTTGGTTATTTTGCTCGTTAGTTGATGCAGTTTCTTCCTAGCCTTGATAATCTTTACAATTTGGCATGTTTCTGCAGTGGCTGGTACCGGTTGTTCCTTTCCATGTTTAGTGCTTCCTTCAGGAGCTCTTTTAGGGCAGGCCTGGTGGTGACAAAATCACTCAGCATTTGCTTGTCTGTAAAGTATTTGATTTCTCCTTCACTTATGAAGCTTAGTTTGGCCGGATATGAAATTCTTGGTTGAAAATTCTTTTCTTTAAGAATGTTAAATATCAGCCCCCACTCTCTTCTGGCTTGTAGAGTTTCTGCTGAGAGAAAGGACATGAACAGACACTTCTCAAAAGACGACATTTATGCAGCCAGAAAACATATGAAGAAATGCGCATCATCACTGGCCATCAGAGAAATGCAAATCAAAACCACAGTGAGATACCATCTGACACCAGTTAGAATGGCCATCATTAAAAAAATCAGGAAACAACAGGTGCTGGAGAGGATGTGGAGAAATAGGAACACTTTTACACTGTTGGTGGGACTGTAAACTAGTTTAACCATTGTGGAAGTCAGTGTGGTGATTCCTCAGGGATTTAGAACTAGAAATACCATTTGACCCAGCCATCCCAATACTGGGTATATACCCAAAGGACTATAAATCGTGCTGCTATAAAGACACATGCACACGTATGTTTATTGCGGCACTATTCACAATAGCAAAGAGTTGGAACCAACCCAAATGTCCAACAACGATAGACTGGATTAAGAAAATGTGGCACATATACACCATGGAATACTATGCAGCCATAAAAAATGATGAGTTCTTGTCCTTTGTAGGGACATGGATGAAATTGGAAAACATCATTCTCAGTAAACTATCGCAAGGACAAAAAACCAAACACCGCATGTTCTCACTCATAGGTGGGAATTGAACAATGAGAACTCATGGACACAGGAAGGGAAACATCACACTCCGGGGACTGTTGTGGGGTTGGGGGAGGGGGGAGGGATAGCATTAGGAGATATACCTAATGCTAACTGACGAGTTAATGGGTGCAGGAAATCAACATGGCACATGGATGCTTATGTAACAAACCTGCACATTGTGCACATGTACCCTAAAACCTAAAGTATAATAAAAAAAAAGAAAAAAAGGAATAAAGAACAAGAAATTTTGAGTTGACCTACTGAATTTGGAAGTCATCATCACAAATCGTATTGAAAGTTGGAGTGAATGAGGCAGGGGGTTGATTTATGGTAGATTTATGCTATGACGAGCTGAGTGACAAGTTCAGAATGAAAAGCTGAAATGTCTCAGAATTTTTTCATATTAGATGGAGAGAAAAGGTCACACCAGTTTGAATAAGTGATAACTGAAGGCTGAAATAAAGCTTTGGTTAAAGGAATGATGCAAGAGAAGGTTGATGATTAAATGTTGTGGGAAGAAACACATGTGAATTTTGCTAGACATGTGACTGGGGATAATAATAAGCTGAAAGTTACTTTGGGGACTTTCACTAGGAGGGGAGGTTATGTATTGGTGGTTCCAAAAGTAGCTTATTAATTAAAAGTATTTACTTTCTACTTGTAGATTTGCTCATCATTATGTTTTCAAAAGAATGTAAGGTATCTAAGAAGGTCATTTTTAGTGGTTAAAATTATCTATGAACATAAGGAATAAATAATAAACATGAGGGTAACTGAGTCAAAAGTGAAATGAGGTAGTCATTTTATTAACTATAAACAGGAGCTTTGCTTTACCGGTATTTAGAATTTCAAAACACTGTATTCAGCACAGAAACCTTAATGATCCTCATGGTGCAGTCATTTTTCTGAATGGTGTCATTTATAATGCAATTCTAAACTTAGGAAATAAATGGAGGGGAGGGTAATGAGGCTTATATGATGTCGAATGAGTCAACATATGATTAATATTGAGTCTCTTTCATGTTCACTATTGCCTGCCTTTCTGCAAAGTGGTTTTTTATCTGCACTAACTTGGTATGAGAATCAAATCTATTCAATAAATTTCTTATAGGGAATATCCTGTTAGGTTGCTAACAAGTATATTTCCTCAATATTAATGAATTCTTCTTACTACAAATATGGCAGTCTAATTTTGATTTAGTTCAGGTTGATTGCTATTTTGCTCTGATAAATGAGGAGGAATCCAGTCTTTTGGGACGTTGAGTTTTTTTTTTTTTTTTTTTTTTTCTAGACAGAGTCTTACTCCATCGCCAGGCTGGAGTACAGTGGCATGATCTCTGCTCACTGCAACCTCTGCCTCCCAGGTTCAAATGATTCCTGTGCCTCAGCCTCCCAAGTAGCTGGGACTACAGGCAGGCACCACCATGCCCGGCTAATTTTTTGTGTTTTAGTAGAGATGGGGTTTCACCATGTTGGCCAGGATGGTCTCGATCTCCTGACCCCGTGATCAGTGCTCCTCGGCCTCCAAAGTCCTGGGATTACAGGCATAAGCCACTGCGCCCGGCCACATTTTTTGAACAGGTGATGTGACCTACTCTTTCTGTAAACTTACCACAGTAAGCTTTGTAGACTTTAGTGTTTATCTACTTAGTATGGTATGTGTGTGTTTGTGTACAGTTTTTTAAATGTAGAGCATAGCAGTAAGTCTTACTAGCTTTCTTTCTGGGTAAGTCTGTTTTCAAGCAAGTTTCAGTTGCTGCGATACCCTTATGCTTAAAGTAATCTGAGAAATAAGACCATGATAAATGCATTTTTAAATGATTTTTTAAAATTAGCACAGTGGAGAGCAGTGTTTATTATTGCTAGACTAAAGCACAATATTCATTTCTAATGAATCATTGGATGACCTCACAGATAGAATGGCCAATGATTTAAAAGTAATCATACTTGAAAATATGGCTCTGGCAGGAATCCAAAGGATGAGCCATTCCTTCTCCTTGAAATGCTTCCCTCCCACGACCTCCCTGATGTCCACTGCCCTGGTTGTCTTTTTGTGTCTCTGCTATTTCTCAGTCTCCTTTGTGGGACCTCTCTCTTGACCCCATCTCTAGGTTTATTTAGCCTTTAAGAACCAGTTACTTGTCTAAGTCTAAACAACCAATGTCTATTCAGTTGCTCAAGCTGGAAACCTAGGGTTGTCCCCTTTTCTCCATCCTTACATTCATTCTACCAGTAAGTCCTATAGTGCCCACTTGCAAAATATACTTTCAAGTTAGTCTCACTTCTATTCCTCTCTGCTGTCACCATCCTAATCTAGGCCATCCTTATGTCTTACTTGAAAATAGTGCAATAGCATCCTTTCTGAGTTTTCCTTCCCCTCTCCTTCTACCTGGAATTGCTCCAGTTTATTCACTGAAATTCTAGAGATGTTTTTTACAATATAGATTTTATCATGTCACTCATTATCTTTGCTTTACCCCTTTAATAGCTTTCCATTTCACTAAGAATTCAATTCTTTCTCACCATCTGCAAGACCATGTCTAAAACAGACTCTGCTTATGTCTCCAAATTGACCTGTAGCTATTCTTTCTCTTGAGCTAAAGGATCTGGCTCACCAGCTTCCTTCTCCAAACTAGAGCCAGAAAATATTCTGTTCCTTCTGCTTTGAGCCCCTTTCCCTTAGATTTCCTATGGGGTGGCTCACTGATCCTTCAATCTCAGCCTAAATGCTACATTGTCAAACAGGTCTTCATTTTACATGCTAAATAGATCTTCCCCTTTATTCTGTATTCAGCACCCTTTCTGTGACCTTTAAAACACTTTCTCTGTCTTAACGATATATTTGTTTGTTTACCTCTGTATTAACAAGAGGTACTACTAAAATTTTAGCTCTGAGAACACAGATACTCTGTTTATTTCACTTACCCCCTTACCCCTAATCCTTAGCACAATGTCATATATGAGGTACTCAAAAAATGCTTGTTGAACGAATAAATGAATCAACAGTGTAAGGATCAGGCTGAGCAGACTCCTGTGTAAAGGCAAACTGACACACCCGGAGCAGCGTGGTTGTTAAGAGGGGGTCTGGGGTGGAAGTTAAATGTTGCATAACCATTATTTTAACTAACATGACTGATTTGTTTCTGTTTCCATTGGGAGGATTAGGTGAGATAACATGTGCAAAAATGCCTAAAATAAAAATATCGTATACTCAAAAGGCTGTCTTCTGTGTAGCTCTCCTCCTTGTACTAGACTGTGTGGCGAAGAAAAGTGAGACTTTCCTCATAGACTACCTCCCCTTTTCATATCCCTCTCTCTATTCCCTTTGTTTATTCTGGGAAATGACCAAGAACCCTAGAGACTGTGGCAGGGCTGTGTGCAGAGTGTGTGTCCAGCAATTCTTGCACCTCTAATAGCATATTCCTACCTGTGGGTAGGTCATAACCCAACCACTGCATGAAAGAGTCCCCTGAAGTCCTGAGAACTGCTGCCCCAGAAACATTCTGGAATTACTGGCTTCTGTCTGCCCTCTGAATTCTTTTGTTCCATCCAGCTGCCTCAGGTTGAAGAGCCTGTATCTTGGGCTTAGTTTTCATTTGTATGCTTGAGCTCCCTTTGGATTAATTCTTTAAACGGTTTCTCTGTAGACCACAGTTTTGCTCAGTGTCCCACAACCTCAGGGACCAACACTCATCCCTCTATACCCTGCCCCTGATTTCTGGAATCTCAGCCCGAAAAAGACCTCAGCATCCTCCTTTAACTAGCTGGAGGCTTTCACACAGGGTTACATCATGTGCCTGCCTAGTTATCTGCAGTTCAAGCATACATTGTGCTCTGAACCCCATGTCTTTTGCATTTACTTTTTATATTCAACCTCCTTGGCTTCACGGCCTGCCTAAACTTCTTTATTGCCTCTCTGTTTCTTTTTGTCCTTCTGTCAGTGATTGTTGTGACCTTATTTTCACAAAGGATACATTTTTAGGAGTGTTTTTCCAGATTGTGAATAACACTTACTTCCATAAATACTGTACTTATGTCAGTGGCAACTCTAGGTCACTCTTTAAATCACTTTGTGGATAATTATAGTTGTGTTTTAAAACCATCAATCACTATTGCCTGTATTTACCTGCAGTGGCTGATTTTGAAGCTAGAATTGTTGTGCTGGAAATATAATAAATATTAACTATTTACTACTGAAAGGGACAAACTTTTAAAGGACATATGGTACATGATAAATAGTAGATTCAAGTTATAAAATCACATTTATTTATCTTCTTTTTTCTCAACCTTCCTTTCTTCCTACCCCCTCTGTCTTATGCCATGAAAATCTTAAGGTAGCTAACTCAGATTATAGTGTTTGAACCCTTACACTAACATGCTTTAAGGTTACAAATTGTACATATTACATTTCTACTGTAAAGTACTTATATGGAAAGCATTAATGTTTGGTATCTTATATTCAGACTTCTCTGAAATATTATAATTTCTCTGAAATATTATAGGTCATTAGTTACATTAATTACACAATCTGCCATTTTGCAGTTTTTTGGAATTTTATATTTTATCTTATAATGGGAGCTTCCTTTTTATTTGAAATTCAAATACAGATCTCCATCCAAATTGATAACAAATTTTGTGTACTTCATTTCTCCTCCATACTTATATATTGAAATATCTGAGGCAAGGTATGTAGGAATAAAAGGAGAGAAAAGGAGAAAGAAAGATGTGTGCTCAAGTCAGAGAAGAGAAAACAAATGTGAAAACACTGGAATCAAAATAAGTTGAATCCATTGCTGAATTCAAGAAGTGTTTCTGTATTAGAGATTATCCTTCTGTAAAAGCCATAAAGCATGCTCAAACTTCTGTAATGTAGAGAATGAACTAGATCAGAAAGGGAATCTCTGAATGAACTATGACAGAATTTTCAAACTACAGAATTATTGCGAAATGGCAGCAATTACCTGCTGATAACTATTGCAGTGGATTTGTTGACTGTTTATTCAGGTGAGTTTAAACGTTAAAATGGCCAAAGGTATGAGAAAAAGACAGAAAAAGAGAAGAAACAGAGAGAGAAAAAAGAGAGATAAAAATATCCAGAGAGAGAGACACAGACATAGAGAGAGAGAGACAGAGATTATGAATGAATGAATATGAATGTGTGTCAAATAAAAGAAGGTTTAAAAAGTGTTTTATTGCAGACTAATAGTCAGTGGACCTGAGTCCTACTTTAATCTCTCACATGAACTTGGCACGCATCTAACCTCTTTATACCTTTGTTTCCTTACCTGTCAAATAAGGACAAATAAGGTTCTACCTACTGCACAGGTCTGTGGCAATAATACAATGAAACATTAGATATGGAAATGTTTTGAAAGCATGAAATGCTCTCTAGATAAAAGTCATATTATCCAAGCATAACATTCTTCTAAAATTTTTTTAATTGACAGATAACATCATATGCTTTTATTGTGTACAATATGATGTTTTGAAATATATATGCATTTACAACTGTTAAATCTACCTAATTAACAAGTGTATTACTTTACATAGTTGTCATTTTTATGGTGAGAATACAACATCCATTCTCCTTACATGTTTCAGGAATACAATATAACATTAACTACAGTTGCCTTGCTGTACAGTACATCTCTTGAAATTTATTCTCCCTATTAAACTGTAATTATGTAAACTGTGACCAACATCTCCTAACACCTTTTCCCCCCTAACTACCCCAGCCTTTGGTAACAACCCCCTTCCTCCCTAGTTCTATGAGATTAACTTTTTAAGATTCCACATATGAGTGAGATCGTGTGGTATTCATCTTTTTGTGCCTGGCTTGTTTCACTTAACATGATATCCTCTAGGTTCAACCATGTTGTTGCAAATGACAGAAATTAATTATTTTGATGGTTGAGTAATATTACATTGTGTCTGTATAACACATTTTCTTTATTCATTCATGCATTGATGGACACTTAGGTTGATCCCATAGCTTGGCTATTGCAAATAGTGCTGCAATAAACATGAGGTGCAGATATGTTTTCAAAATACTAATTTAGTTTACTTTGGATATATACCCAGTAGTGGGATAACATGGTAGTTCTATTTTTGATCTTTTGAGGAATCTTCATACTATTTTCCATAATGGCTATAGTAATTTATATTCTCACCAACACTGTGTAAGGATTCCCTTTTCTCCATACCATCCCCAACACTTGTTATCTTTCGTCTTTTTGATAGTAGCCATTCTAACAAGTGTAAGGTTAGATCTCATGGTTTTGATTTGCATTTTCCTGAAGATTAGTGACACTGAGCATTTTTTCATGTACTCATTGGCCGTGTTTATTTTATTTTGTTGAGAAGTGTTTACTAAGTTCTTTTGCCCATTTTTAAATTGGGTTATTTGGGTTTTTTTGCTACTAAGTTATTTGAGTTTGTTATTTATTTTGGGTATTAAAGCCTGGTCATATGTATAGGAGGCAAATATTTCTTCCATTCTGTAGGTTGTGTCTTCATTCTTTTGATTGTTTCCTTAACTGTAAAGAGGCTTTTTTTGATGTAATCATATTTATCTATTTTTGTTTTTGCTGCCTGTGATTTTGAGGTTTTATCCAAAAAATCTTTGCCTGGATCAGTGTCATAAAGTATTTCCCCTATGTTTTCCTCTAGTAGCTTCATAGTTTTTGGTCTTGCATTTAAGTCTTTAATCCATTTTGAGTTGATTTTTGTTTATGATGAGAGATAAGGGTCTAATTTCGTTCTTTTGCAAAAGTATAACATTCCTACCTTTGAAATATTAGAGATAAATGAGTGGAACATTTGCTTTTGGATTTTTATAAGTGGAATAATTTATTCAAATTGTCAGTGAAATTAAATATTGTGGGCTTAGAAGTCAAACAGATTTATCTTTAAATCCTGACTCTACCTGTCATTTACTATTGTGCAACATTGGACAATTTATGTAATTCTCTTTGAGTTCTACTATGGCAAACTTAGAGAGTCAAAAATGAATCTTAAATGAGGGAAGGCTCTTTGTACATTGTGGAACACAGAATAACTACTTAATAATTATGAATAGTGGTAATAATAAATATTAATAGTAGTAATACTACTACTATAATAATGACTAATGTTATTGTCAGTATTGGATTAATTTTTCACTTTGGTTAAGCAGCTTGGTAACCACAGAGCTTTTATGACTAGGAGCATGATTATTTGTTTTAAATTTTTAGTTATTTTCAAAATTACTCAATATAAACACCATCTCACTTAAGGCAGACTCTAAATGTCTAATGTATTAAAGCCTTATGCAAAATAATGTTTGCAGGTAAAACTGAACTGAGTATGTCAGAGTAGAAAATCTGCCTTGTGAGACATGTAGGACATTGTAATGAATCGAAATTTGGCTCCAATTTTCTGGAATTAAGTGAATCGAATAAAGTAACCAAGTCACCATTTTCAGTCAAGAGAAAGTATACACTTTGGGATAAGGGGGTGGTAGAGAATCATGCTGTATTTCTGCCATTGAATACAAACTGTATTTTTACTAGCTGTATTTTTAGCTTAAAATTTAAAATACAAGGTAATCTGTCTCAGAGATTAAGTCAAGAAGCATCTTAACAACAGAATTATTCTAAAATGATTTCTTTAATGATCAATTTGAAAATCAAGTCACTGCAGTAACTGAAATTACAACATGTAACACATAGTGGTAGTGTGAGTTGCTGGGTTTCAAAGGACTAACAGTAACATCATGGCACTCAATGTATGCCCTGATGATAGGGTTGCCCAGGGTGGTGAAGAACTTGTTCATAGTGTATTTATGCTCACCTTGTTGGAAACAAATGAGTTCTGAGAAATTTCAGTTATTTAGTGCCTTGAAAGGTAAGAAAAAAATACTTTACAACACTGAATTGCAATTAGACATATAAATATCGGACATTTTTTTTTCTCAATTATTACCCTGTTTTGCTGTTTGGGTATCTAAACTTCAGAAATAGAATTAGTTCTTAATAGATCAGGCCACATAGTTCTTAAATTCTGTAATGAAATGTGTACGGTCTTATTTATTCTCAGGCAAGGCACTTTACGTTACTTCTGTGAAACTTCACAGTTTTAATTCCATGATATGAGAGAGGAAGTTTATAGGAGAAGAGCTTGATCTGGATTCTTTTGGAAACTGCTCTATTTTTAGTTAGGCTCACTCATAAAATGCATCTCTAGAGAGCTGAATGACTTGAATAGTTGAATGAGAGACTTTTAATATTGACGTTTTGGAAGTGGATGAACACCTAAAAGAACAACAATTTTCTTTTTCTTTAGTTAATGTAAGCCTGCCCCATCTATTAACATTTAACTAGTGATTTCAAGAGCTACTTAGCATTGCTCCTAGTCAATGACAATGAGGTGAGAGTATTAGTATTAGGTGAGAGTATTAGTATTAGAGTATTATCTGTATTTTTAGTTTTAGAGAAAACTCCATACTGTTTTCCCTGGCTGTATTAATTTACATTCTCACCTACAGTGTAAACTTTGGGAGGCCGAGGCGGGCGGATCACAAGGTCAGGAGATTGAGACCATCCTGGCTAACATGGTGAAACCCCGTTTCTACTAAAAAAAAAAAAAGGCATGGTGGCAGGTCCTGTACCCCACAACCTTGGAGGCTGAGGCAGGAGAAGGCATAAAGCAGAGGGCTTGCATGAAGATCATGTAGTCTCTTTTCTCTGCATCCTCTCTAGCACTGTGTTATTTTTTGTCTTTTTGATAATAGCCATTCTAACTGGTTTAAGATGATGGCTCATTATAGTTTTGATTTGCATTTCCCTAATGATTAATGATGTTGAGCATTTTTTCATATACTTGGCCATTTGTATGTCTTCTTTTGAGATATGTCTATTCAGATCACGTGCCCATGTTTTAATCAAATTATTATTATTTATTTTAAGTTCCTTGTATTTTCTGAATATTAGTCCTTCACCTGAAGCTTGCAAATATTTACTCCCATTCTTCAGGTCGCTTCTTCACTCTGCTGATCATTTCCTTTGCTATAAAGAAGCTTTTTATTTATTTTTTGACATAGTCCCATTTGTGTATTTTTGTTTTTGTTGTCTATGCTTTTGAGGTCTTATTCTTAAAACCTTTGCCTAGACTCAATGTCCTGAAGCAATTCCCCTGCTTCTTCTTCTAGTAGTTTTATAGTTTGGGGTCTTACATTTAGGTCTTTAATCCATTTTGAGTTGATGTTTTGTATATGGTAAGAGCTAGAGATCTAGTTTCTAGAAATCCTGCTGGGTATTTATTCAAAGGAAAGAAAATCTGTATATCAAAGAGATATCTGTACTCCCATATTTATTGCAGCACTAGTCACAATAGCCAAGATATGGAATAAATCTAAATGTCCATCAACAGATGAACAGATAAGGAAATGTGGTACATATACCCAACAGAATACTATTTAGCCATAAAAAGAATGAAATCCTGTTATTTGTAGCAACATAGATGAACCTGGAGGACATTGTGTTAAGTGAAATCGGTCAGTCACAGACATATAAATACTGCATGTTCTCACTAATATGTAAATTGAATGCATAAAAGTAAAGAGCAGGATTATAGTTTTTAGAGGCTGCAAAGAGTAGGGATGAGGGAAAGATACTGAGGGGTTGGTTAATGGATAAAAAATTATAGCTACATAGGAGGAATAAGTTCTAGTGTTCTATAGCACTGCAGGATGAATATAGTTAACAATAATTTATGGTATATTTTCAAAAAGCTAAAAGAATTTTAAATATTCCCAACACAAAGAAATAACAAATGTTTAATGTGATGGATATGATAATTACCCTGACTTAATCATTACACATTATGTACATGTATGAAAATATCACTCTGTATCCCATAAATATGTACAGTTACTACATGTCAACTAAAAGTAAAAGTAAAAAAAAAAAAGAAGGAAAATTAAGTTATCATCTGAATGACATTTGGGCAAATAAATATTTTATGGGCTATCGTCCCTTTCCACAATCATCGTTTTTAGACTATTATCTTTTCCTCATGATTCCATGATTTAATTCAAAGGAACTAAATAATCTATTTTAGAACTACAGGAAAAAAGTTAGAAGGCAATTGACAATTGGTAAATATTACACTGTATGTAATAAAAGATAAACATTATTGTTCACCAAATAACTATGTTGCTAACATTAATTTTGGCCCAGTGATTCCTTTGTTTTGTATCAAATGCTAATTATAGGTCTGAATTCGGCAAACAGTTTTAATTTCCTCATGACTATTTTTGTCATAAGATTGGGATAGCTATAGCAGAGTTGGTTGATATGAAAATACGGTCTGAACCTTGTTGAAAACTGGTTTGTAGTTTTGAGGGAATATCTAAATTGGCCAATAACTTTGCAGGATTAAATTTTATCTTTATGTGGGCTGGTTGGTAGTTCTTAGCTCTTAGCCAGCTTATATCTATGGAGTTCATTCAGAAAAGCTGTTAGGCAAGAAATAGGATCCATGGTTTGGACAGAATCTTAACAACTGTGGCAGCAACAGGACTATCATTTTTATTGCTTATAGGTATTAATCAAATATTTCACAATAGATGGAGTTGTCCTTTTGCAATAACTTGGAATTAGAAACTTTTTTTTTATTATTATACTTTAGGTTTTAGGGTACATGTGCATAATGTGCAGGTTTATTACATATGTATCCATGTGCCATGTTGTTTTGCTGCACCCATTAACTCATCATTTAGCATTAGGTATATCTCCTAATGCTGTCCGTCCCCCCTCCCCCCACCCCACAACAGTCCCCGGAGTGTGGTGTTCCCCTTCCTGTGTCCATGAGTTCTCATTGTTCAATTCCCATCTATGAGTGAGAACATGCGGTGTTTGGTTTTTTGTCCTTGCGATAGTTTACTGAGAATGATGTTTTCCAGTTTCATCCATGTCCCTACAAAGGACATGAACTCATCATTTTTTATGGCTGCATAGTATTCCATGGTGTATATGTGCCACATTTTCTTAATCCAGTCTATTGTTGTCGGACATTTGGGTTGGTTCCAACTCTTTGCTATTGTGAATAGTGCCGCAATAAACATACGTGTGCATGTGTCTTTATAGCAGCATGATTTATAGTCCTTTGGGTATATACCCAGTAATGGGATGGCTGGGTCAAATGGTATTTCTAGTTCTAGATCCCTGAGGAATCGCCACACTGACTTCCACCATGGTTGAACTAGTTTACAGTCCCACCAACAGGAATTAGAAACTTTTAAGAGGCTCTGCAAGGAGTATGTCTGTGTGAAAGAGCTATGGACTGTCATGTCCTCAATGAAGACTTGGATGTCTGAGTTCCCAAATGGATAGACAATACTGTAGGCCAAGGTGACCATGAAAATCATTTATTGCTTCCCCTGACATTTGATCCCAAAGTTGACCATTCAGTGCAAAGAAAATTTAGTGACTGATGTTTTTGGTTAAAAATTTTTTATTATAGAAGATTTGTGCTTCATTTTCAGATTGCTTTAGCTGATCTCCATTCTTAGCAATAACTTAATAGCTTTGACTATGTCTTTTAAAGTGCCTGGAAGTCTTTTTTAATCAAAGAGATCAGATGTTAATGCTCACATTTCTGGGCAAGGCTGTTCTTGGCATGTTTACTATTGCCTGTGACCTGACTGAGGGGGAAACTGATCTAAAACATGAGTGAAAGTAGAGAGTGGGCACACTTCAGGCCTCTGGAGATAGTTCTTGAAATTGAGATGAGACCTAATTCTCTCCTAATATGTAAGAGTTGTCTGAGAGTAAGTGATTTAAAGTCCAAATAAATGTAAGCTTTATAAGACAGTGGTTCCCAAGAGTTTCAATTATAAAACTCCCTTATTAACATGAGAATCAATTTTGCTTTTAGTATTCATTAATTGATGAAATCCACAACAGAAAACGTCCACAAATTTAGTAACATTTTAAAGTAAATTGATATCATTTATTCTTTATGTCTGTTATATTGTCTATAAATCATACCCCTTTTTATAGTCCTTCACTGGTGTTTGGAATAAAATAAAACTCTTTATTGTAGTCTTCAAGGTCATATGAAACCCATCCCCTGCCTACCTCAGTGATCTTATTCTCCTATCCCATTCCTTCTTTCTCACTGTATGCTTCAACCATACAGGTCTCCTTTCTGATCCTTGAATATATCAAGGTCATTCCAAACTCTACACATTTGTCCTTGTTTTTACTTCGACTTAGAATGCTTTTCCTCATCCTCACTGCAATAGAGAAGACAATAGTTGGATATCATTGTCATGTAATCTTTATTTCAGAGAGGGCTTCCTGACCACTTAATCTGAACTGGCCTTCCCTACTCCTTGAAATAACGCTACTGTTACTTACATATTGCTAGCCTACCGTATGGTTACCATAATGTAGAATATCCTTTTATTAGCTTAAGAAAAACTAGTGGGGGCCTGTTATATTAACAGTGAATAGTGCTGGCTCCCTTATTTGAGAAGTAGGTATATGTTTTCCTATACTCTAAAATTGCCCATTTTTACCTAAGATTGTGTAGAAAGATAATTTCTATCAAGTATTTTTTCTTTATATTCAGAAATTTTCTCTGTAATAAGTAAATGGGGAAATAGATTTTCCAATTTATTTTTCTAAAATTGAACGTTTGGAAGAACTATTGCTAATCCTGGCATTAAATTATCTGGGGATATTATACCACCTCATGAAATTTTTAAGGAAAGAAAGGATTATCATGTTGGTTTCAGAATTTATAAATTAAGTTACACTACATTCTTAGGGTGTTAGAAAAATACTCTATATCCAGTATTGTGCTGGAGCCAACTTGCACTGGCTCATGTAAGATCTGCTTGTTAATTTCCAGGAACTTTGCAAACAGGTTGATTTTGCATGAAAGCTTGAAATTGGCCATGGTGGGAGTATTTACACCATGGAAATTGGCAAATGCTACGTACCATGGCTTCCTCCGCTTTTCTCCACCCAAGACAGACAGCCAGAATACCAGCATATCATTATATATAGCTAATATTTCAGAGGCTGACAAGTCAATGATGACAAAGGAATAGGGATAGCTCAAATTAGTCAAGTCACATTTATGGGTGTTTAGATTTAAAAAGTCACACGTTTTGGGCATGAAACAAAAAGATTTTTAAAAATAAATTATTTGTACACAAAGGCAGATAGTAAAAATAAAAAAAAAATCATGATCTTTGTGGTTACTTCTTATACCTCCCAAGTCAGGCTGCTGAATTATTTCAAAATATTGTTAAAATATATACTCTGGGTTGAGCAGATGGCTACCTTCTGGTACTTGTGATATAGGCTTTCCCCAACTCCCATACTAATAACACAGCTCAACTCACTGATTTTATATGCATTATATCTTAGTTACAGTGAGTGTCTTAGACCATTTCTTTGGGGAAAGAAAGGGATTCAAAGAAGAGTTAGATGGGGGCCCTGATTAATTATAGTCTATAATGTCAGAGAAAGTAAAGACTAATGAGAGTTGACCCAAGGTTTTCAGTCCTCAGTAGGAAAGGACTTAAAGGAAAATTACATGAAAAGGCAGGGCTTTGAGTATTATTCTCTGACAAGAACATCCTTGGGGTTGTACTACACAGAGGCAGAAGGTATCTATCTTGCTGTGAGAGCAGAGGCAAATTGTTTGTGACAATTCAGAAATAATGCTATTTAGCAATACGTGTATGAAGGTATAAATAGTAAGGTGTGGTCCTATATTGACTAGTTTCTTTTGAAGTGACACAACAACCTATATGGAAGCCTCCAGTTTGTTTCTTCACAGACCTGAAATTAAATGTCCTCCATCCAAAATAAAATTTGAGAAACAAAAACATGCTGAAATCCCGTCCTTCCCATCCCACACTCTACATTCAGTGATAAACAGTTCGAAAGTTTGGATAATTCTAAGGAATTGTGTTAGGGTTCATTGTTTAATCTTTTGTAAAATCTTCATCAAACAGATTAACATCCTATTTATCAGAGGGGAGAAAGCGACTTCAATATAATTATGTTCTTGGAAGAGGGCTTCATTTTTAATCTTGCTGCATTTCTAGGACTTAAATCTTTATAGGGCACTATTAATACTTCCCAAAGGATAATGTATCATCTGTGTGTAGCTGAACAAGTTGTGGTTCTTGATTAGTTTTTATTGTGCAAGAAACTATGAACCCATCAAATGGCCTCACTCTCTGACAAAAAAAAAAAAAAAAGAAAGACATTTTTAGGAAAGAGAAAATGTAATACAATTTGACCAAGATTAATTTCCTGAATACCAAATAAGCCTAGATTCTTGGAAAATTAATCCCAGAATAGTAGCTCTCAAGAGTCAATATGAAGTTGCCACTGCTATTCTTGAGACCAGGAGTGGTGAAGGTAATTATAAGGAGGGGTGAAGATAATGCTGCAATTAATAATGCTACAACCTTTATCCCCTACCATTTACTGAAAGTAACATTTTATTCCTCGGTCTTCACATATAAACCTATTAAGCTGGTATTTTTAAAATATCATTTTGTAGATGATAACATGGAAATTCAGAAAAGTAAGACAACCCACTCAAAATTTTTGAGGTGTCAGGGCTAGGATTGAAACCCAAATATATGTCTCTTCAAAACCTATGTTTTTGTTTTTTCACATTTTAATAGGCACATACATTCTTACTCTAAAATCAATTTTGTATCCTGAATTTTCACTTAAAAATAATAGAAGAATTTCCTCCATGCCATTAGCACTCCTCATAAACATAATTTTAATGGCAGCATAACATTCCATTCTAGGATTATTCTTCATAGTAATGAAATTTCGATTGTTTTTATTTTTATGTGTATCTTTGCACTACTTAAAACTGAATTATTACAAAACATAATGGTGAGGGCTAGGCTGGTTAGACTGAGGTCTAGATGAAAAGTCTCCCAGAAATGGGAAGGGAAGACTAATGCTTTAGTCGGTATTCACTACTGCAGGTCATTTCCCTGGAAGCCACTTGCTAAGCAAATGAGGACAAAGGTCAGCTTGTGTTTAATTTTTTAAAAATTAAGACTTTTAATATGACATTCCAAATGTGCTGTCTCCTCTCTGGATTGCTACGGTCTTTGCTTTCATCTTATCCAGCTTCTGACTTCTCTGATAGTGCTCTGATTGTCCTCCTCCTGATAAAATATTTCTTAATGTCTCTTCCACTTTGATTTTTCATTCTTAGAAAGTCATTTGGAACTTCTTATTCCAGCAAATAAACATCTCAATGTTTTAAGTTCTGCTAGAACTTTCTCATTAACCACTGAATTCCAATTACAAAATTTATGAATATGTTTCCTACTGACTACCTGTATTGAATCCCATACCTAAAACCTGTTGCACTTCAAACATCTTGTTCAATAGAGTTGTATCTGCCCGGTTACCTCAGTCTAAGCTGCTTGAATAAAGAAATATTCTAAAAAAAGCATGGGACATGTATAAAGTACTGTTACATTTCTACCAGTTGTTTCAAACAGCTAAGTAGGAATCCAATTCTTACCTTTTTTAATCCAAAATATTACTTAAGCAGTATTATCTCCCACCATTTACTGAAAGTAACATTATATTCACCAGTCTTCACACATAAAGCTGTTAGGTTGGTATTTTTTTAAATACTATTTGTAGATGACTGGCATCTTAGTAGACACTGGGCATACAGTAAAGAACAAATTTAAAATGATCCCTGCCTATGTGGAGCATAAAGTCTAGCGGAAGAGGCACATAAAAAATAAGTAAACATTTTTTTTAATTGTGTATAGTACAATAAGTCCCTGATGTTCTTTTACAAATATAAACAGTAGTAATAGTATTTGTTCTGGAGTGTTACAGTGTTGTTCATATTTATTCTTAAACTAAGTTACAAACTTTAAAGTATGTATCCATTGGTTTTCTGGCAATCTTTGTGGTTAAGAAAAAGTCTAAAGCAAAATGAACTTGTATGATTTTGTTTGTTGGTTGGTTGGTAGGTCACTTATTCATTAAATGATAGAGTACTTAAAAAAATTCTTAGTGCCTTTTTTTTTTTTTGCTGCCATGGAACTACTTTGTTCTCCAGTCTTACAGAAAATTATTGGATTCCTAACAAGAAAATAAATTTGTGATGTGCCAGAGCACTGTGCTAAACCTCACAAACTATGAAAGAGCTTGTCAGATGTGCCAGTAAAACTTCCCTCTCTTGCCATAGGTCCAAGGATCTTATAAAGGAAGCTATCCTTGATAATGACTTTATGAAGAACTTGGAGATGTCGCAGATCCAGGAGATTGTGGATTGTATGTACCCGGTGGAGTATGGCAAGGACAGTTGCATCATCAAAGAAGGAGATGTGGGGTCACTGGTGTATGTCATGGAAGGTACGGTTTGTAACTCTAATCCTCTGACATTCAAATATTCTCTTTTCATCTTATCAGCTGCACACAGATGGCAATGCATTACATGGAAAATTCCATTTTTCCTTCTTTTATTGAGAAATTAGTTTGAAAAGAGTTGAAACACTACTTAGATAAAGTGGTTAATTATGTGAAGTGTTTGTATTTAGAATATTAATATGAGAATCCAGTATTTTTTCAGACATGGAAAAGTTAAAAATGTGAAAAAAGGAATGTAGTTTATTACACTGAATATTCTGCATGCAGTCAGGTCACTGAGCAAATATACCAAGCTTCAGCAGAAGCTCAAGATCACTGGAAGTATTTTTGGTCCGATAATTTAAGCGTCTTGAACTCTACCCTTAACTTTTAATATGCGACTAGTTTTCCTGCTATGAAGCTTCTGTAAAAAGAAAATGTTTTTCATGTGTATGACAGAGGCAGATAATAAAGGTTGGATGGCATATTACCTGCCTAATTAATAGGAATGATAGCTTGTTTCACACATCCTGTAAAGACTAATATAGAAAGTGTTTTGAAAAAAACTGAGGCATGGCCGGGCGCGGTGGCTCACGCTTGTAATCCCAGCACTTTGGGAGGCCGAGGCGGGCGGATCACGAGGTCAGGAGATCGAGACCACGGTGAAACCCCGTCTCTACTAAAAACACACAAAAAAAATTAGCCGGGCGTGGTGGCGGGCGCCTGTAGTCCCAGCTACTCGGAGAGGCTGAGGCAGGAGAATGGCGTGAACCTGGGAGGCAGAGCTTGCAGTGAGCCGAGATTGCGCCACTGCACTCCAGCGTGGGCGACAGAGCGAGACTCCGTCTCAAAAAAAGAAAAAAAAAAAGAAAAAAAGAAAAAAACTGAGGCATGCACTATGTTTTATGCCTAGCTAATTTTTCATAATACTTATTTCTGACTTGAAATCTATAATGACATGTTTTTCTTTTGCGGGAAGAAAATAGCTTGAGATAATGACTGAATCAGCTTGGAAGAAAGTGAGTTCAGAAATACCTGTAATGTAAGACGGTGACACATGAAAATCAGTTTCTTAGGTGGTGATTAATGTTTTAACCAAAAAATTTGTGTGATAGTGTCCTATAATTATCAAACTTGTAGGTCGTTCAGAGAAGGCGTGTATTTGGGCAAGTCGCTTTATTTCTCTCTTTCACCTAATCAATTTGTTAAAAAAGAAGATACTCTTTCTTTCTACAATGATTTTCAAATGGTGATGATTCTGTCTCCCAGGGGACATTTGGTGATATCTGGAGACACTTTTGGTTGTCACAAAGCGGGTGATGTAGGGGCGACTGCTGACTTCTAGTGGGTAAAGGCCACGCATACTGCTCAAAAGGGTAGTTGCCCAGAACAAAGATTTATCTGGCCCAAAAATGTCATTAGAGCCAACATTTAAAAAAT
Organism: Hylobates moloch; assembly: GCF_009828535.3. Lineage (NCBI taxonomy): Eukaryota > Metazoa > Chordata > Mammalia > Primates > Hylobatidae > Hylobates > Hylobates moloch. The sequence continues at coordinate 47,170,799 of NW_026652278.1, forward strand.
CCTGCATTCTGCCTTCTTTACAGGATTGGTATAAAATAAGATAATTTGTATGAATGTTTATTGTAAAGTATAGAACACCACAACATAATAATAAGTATTATTATTCTATTAAAATGTTGACAGTGTGTAAGAAATATTCTTTCTTCATTCATTTATTTATTCTTTGTCATCTTTTTGGATATGTGTTAGGCATTCAGTTTTTAAGTAGTAATTTCTATCATTTTTTTCCCTTATAGTTTTCCCCTTCTATGTCAACAATATAAAATTCTTCCCAGGCCAAAAAATATAAATATTCATTTAGACTTTCTTCTGGTGACAAAATACAATAAACAAAATACACATATTGTTCACTTGGCAGAGAATTGCAAAGAAAAGAAATGAAATTATAGGACAAGGCTATATGTGGATAGTGAGCAGAAAGGATGGAAAAGTGGCAAAAATATATAGAGGTCAAGTATAGAATATAAAGATAGAGGCAATATCTTAAGAACTACTAACAATTAGAAACCACGTTTAAAGAACTTCTGAGATTATATGAATAGCTTCATATGATATTATTTTTCAGATATTATATTGGTCAGGACCTCTTAATAAAACAGCTATTGTATAAAGGAAAGTATACTTTTACTTCATCTGTTTTCAAATGCTAATTATTGCTGTTTCATTCAAGAAACCACAATTTTGAACACTTGTGGATTCAATGTTCCTTCATCTTAAATATTTCTTACAAAAATAGATTTGCAAACAAACATGGACATTATTTCTAAAATTTATTCATGTTGTCCCTTCTTACTAAGCCTAACTGAAAGTCTCTAGCTATATTGGAAGAAGCTTGGGAATGATAGTTAATATTTGTTAATGTTTAGAAAATGCCCAACACATGGAACATGATTTTTCTAAATATTTTTACATATAAAGTTTATTTAAACCTCAAACAATCCTGTGAGGTAAAGGCTAATATTTATTATTCCATTTTGTAGATGAAGAGACTGAGGCTCAATGTGGTTAAGTGATTTGCCCAGGTCTCCCAACTAGTTTATAGTAGAGTCAGGATTTATACCCAGGTTATTTGTGTTCAGAGCTCAAACTGTTAATTATGGGGCTATGTATTAGGGCTCTCCAGAAAAGCAGGACAAATAGGATGTGTGTGTCTATATACAGTGAGAAGGTGATTTATTTTATGGAATTGGTTTATGTGATTGTGGAGGCTGGCAAGTCCAAAGTCTACAGGGTATGGCCCATCAGTCAGAGATGCTGCAATTTAAGTCTGAAGGCCGTCTGCTGGCAGAATTTCCTCTTCCTAGGGGAAAGGTTGGACTTTGTTCTATTCAACTGATTGGATGATACCCGCCCACATTATTGGAGGGTAATCAGCTTTACTCAATGTCTACTCATTTAAATGTTTATCTCATCTAAAAAAATTACCTTCACCAAAACGTCCGCAGTAGAATAATGTTTGAGCAACTTTCTGGTATTGTGACCTATCCAAGTTCACATGTAAAATTAAACATCAGAATCAATCAACTCCTTGTCAACTTGGCACCCATACGTATCTCCTTAAACCATATTTAATCTTCAAATAAAGACAAGAACAAGGTCATACTTCCACCTAACATGACTGAACAACCCTGTGTACAACTGCAAATTTATTAACCCTTTCCCCAAAAGGAGACACAAAGTTCTTGGGTGATGTTTACTCATCTCATTGCTATCCCATAGCTTAAATACTATGATGTGAACTGAACAATACTTAAATACTATGATATAAAGTCAATACAACTTATGCTAAATGATAAGGAGGTAAGAGAGGGAAGCAAACGAAGATATTTGATACAAACACACACACACGTGAATGTAACAAAGAAGAAATACTCATGATAGACGATATTGCTTCCCCAGGTAAATATACTAATATTTTCCCCATTGCTTCATGATAATTTTTTTTTTTTTTTTTTTTTTTTTTTGAGACGGAGTCTCGCTCTGTCGCCCACGCTGGAGTGCAGTGGCGCAATCTTGGCTCACTGCAAGCTCCGTCTCCCGGGTTCATGCCATTCTCCTGCCTCAGCCTCTCCGAGTAGCTGGGACTACAGGTGCCCGCCACCACACCCGGCTAATTTTTTGTATTTTTAGTAGAGACGGGGTTTCACCGTGTTAGCCAGGATGGTCTCGATCTCCTGACCTCGTGATCCGCCCGCCTCGGCCTCCCAAAGTGCTGGGATTACAAGCGTGAGCCACCGCGCCCGGCCTGCTTCATGATAATTTTAATAAATTTTCTTTATCTTCCTTTTATTGCTAGATTGACTAAACAGCACGTTATCCTAATTATCCTTTTAAAAACAGGGTTCTAAATAATATATCAATATTCAGAGTCACAGCTTTTGCAATGATGTTGATTGCCTTCAGAGTCACAGCTTTTGCAATGTTGTTGATTGTCTTCAGTTAAACTCAATAAAATGACTACAATTTTATAACCTGATGCTGATCTCTCCCTAAATGGTAATTCTAGCCAGCTCAATGTAACTTTAGCAGATCTTGTGCTAATAGCCTTATGTCAAAATAATTTAAAATTTAAAAAACAATCATTTAAATTTTAGAAAAGTTTTAATTGAGGAAATGTTTCATTGTATAATTAGTTCAATCTTCTCAAAATTTAGGTAGCAATGTTCTTGCTATAGATGGATTCTTTGTTATCTGTGAACATTAATATTTATAAAGAGTATACCATGGTAATAATGAATGAATAGGCTGTAAAGGATCTTCCACAAACTTGCGTACTATCAAGATATTCAGCAAAAGACCCAGGGAGTTTATGTGGAAAATCAGTCCAATTCTTCCTGTCTTTCTTTAGTGAAATTAAGTGGTCTTCATAAAATGCTTAACATGTGCCTTACATATTTTTTTTTGTTTTCATCCCGGGCAGTGTTCCAAGTGTTATTGCATACCTAAATGCCAGAGGTTCTTATGGTTTTAACAAAGAGAATACTCATATGATAAGACTTCATTAATTAGGATGACTGGGGAAAAGTCATCTGAGTGTACTATGCATACTTTATCATGTATTTTCAAGCAAAATGAGTTGTGTTGCTTTCAGGTACTTAAAAGTGCTACCTAGTAGAAGTTTCGATTTCAAGTTTTGATCAACGTTGTTTTGGAATTAACTTTTTAAGGAAGTAGTGTAAGTAGATTATATTGCTTAAAGCTCGTTTTATGTTTTAATTATGTTAATATATTTTAGTGAGTCTTACAGAATATTTGGATACAGTTTATTTTCTTAAACAGATAGACGTTGGCCTTAATTATGAGAGAGCATGTGTTAATACCCTTATATTCTTGTTCTCCTTTTTTATTATAAACTCCAGTCTACGTTCATTCAAAATAAAACAAACTCTGACTTAGTGATTTATAATTGGTGATGTGTTATTTGGGGTGAATTTCACCTAATATTCTAGTATTGGAAATGTCTAATTTATACCTATTGTAGTGGTTGATTTGCTTAGAGATATTGGTTTTGTTCATATTTTGTGATGTTTCATGGTGGAAGCAGATACATTTTAATTTTTAAAATGGCAAGTGTCTGTTTAGTGTCCTTTGACTATTGGTTATTTTAAGTTAAACTTTTTCAATGAAATCATCAATTTTCTTTTTGCATTTCAAATTTAACTTAAATTAACTTGTTTTGTTTTGTTTTATTCATTTAATTTATGTACAATAGTTGTAAATAGTCATGCAAACATGGTGATGTTTTGATACATAGAATGTATAGTGACCAGATCAGAGTAATTAGCAAATCCATCACCTCAAACATTTTTCATTTTCTTTGTGTTGGGAACATTCAATATCCTCCTTATAGCTCTTGGAAGTACATAATGTATTATCATTATCTGTAGTCATCCTACAGTGCTATAGAACACTAGAACTTACCAAATTTTTTTCATGAGGTGTTTGTTAATGATAATAACTTCTGTTAGTTACTTATATGCCAGGTAGTGTTTAGCCACTTTCTAGGTCTTAAATTTTTAATTCTCATAATGACATTAAGAGATAGGCATTCTGTTATCTACATGTTAATAAATGGGAAACTGATGCCTGGAGAAGTTAATAACTTGGCTGAGACTATGCAATCAGTATGTTGAAATACACATCTTAGCCATGGAGTCCCCATGCCTAAGGACTGTGCAGTGCTAACTTTTGAAGTACAGATTAGAAGTACCATTGTTACATGTTTATTATGTGTATTCCAACTTGGGGAGCCCATAAAAGATGCATAGCTTTAAACCATGGGATTAAAAATTATCTATTTGCAAGAAATAATAAAACTTGAACAGCAATAGTTTGACAAGAAAAAATTCAAGATATTTCCTATAAGTACGTCTTAGGCCTCTCTCTGCATCCTTTGAATATTGAACTACTTACTGACCTCTCTATAGATCATCTAGCATCCATTCCTCTTCTCTTATTAGTTCCTTTTTTCTTATTGAAAGAATGACTATGATTTGGCTTAATTCTTGGTCCCCCTCTGTGTCCTTAATGTTTAGAATTAAACTCCACCATGTACCTTGGAGGCCCTATTATCGAGCTACAATCAATAGCATTGCTTTTGTTTTTCTCACAGGTTTTATTTTTATTTTTTAAGAAGAAACAATTATTTCAAGTTATTACACAAATGACTCTTTTAATGGAGCATTAGTATACTAACTCTAAGTGTTATGTGATTATTCACATCAACTCTCAAAAGACTAGACTCTCATTTCTGTTGTTATTGAACTGAGACTTCACTTATAAAGATTTGCTTCTTTTTCCAGTAAGTTGGTTGATATAGTGTGGTCTGCCTATTATGCTGATGTTCAACACTATTTGTCATTCATGGTGGACATGAATCATGCTAGCCACCGTCAACAGTAAATTTATACCACTTCAAACTACAAGTTCTATTTTCCCTCCCCAAACATTTTTTACTGTCTTTATACAATTAAATGATGTAATGAACACTGACTTTCAAAGAGGGATTTTATATAAAATTGAACATTAAAGATGAGCCTCTCAATGTCAGATGGCATTCAAAACACTGAATTGTGAGTGTGAAGGAATTGAATGTATTTTCATATTGATTAGCTCTCAGTAAATTTAACATGAGAAATAGGCCATTTTATTTTTAAAAATCAGATGTTGCCTTTTGGCCTTATGAGATTTTCATGTTAATCCAGATGCTATCTTTAGAACAGTTGAAATACGAATGTACTTAAAGTTATTCTTGCAATTCCTTTATGGGACCAATCTTACAATATTAATGTTAAAGAGAAAGCTTGTGTACTACTTATATAAAAACAAAACAAAACACCTGATTATAAGAGGTTACCATAAATAAGGAGAGTCGTGAAGCACTAAATGTGAGTATTAAAATACGTGTTAGTTATTGAGGCAATGGCAAAGGCAGGAGTGTGAAATATTTAGATGCCATTTGGGGTATTGTGTTCATTTTGGGGTGCCATGCTTCAGAAAGGACTTTAATATACTTGAGCAAGTTCAGGCAGCATAAAATGTATTTAAAATAATTGATAATATTTCATGGATAGATGGAAGATTTAGGAAGAAAGGATAACTGTTTTTGAGTGCTGAAAACATGGTCACGTGGAGGAAAAAAGGGAAGTATTCTGCATAAATCTAGATGGCCAAAGAAGGAATGCAGGTTATAGTAAAGTCTAAATTGAGTCAACTTGAGGATCAGTATTTTGCTAATTAAAATGGACCAAAAGTGAAATGAGCAGCCTGATGTGATGGCAAGAACCTTATCTCATGTGGCATTCTAGCGGTGACTACATAGCATTTGCTTAGAGAAAGTTTGTGTGGGTTGAGGAGGGATTCCTTGTGGCTGAACCATAATATATCTCCTATATCTTTCTCAAACTCCAAGACTCTGAGTCTGTGAATCTGTGAACTAATACTCTACAAGTCAGCTTATCAGAGCCTAGCCCTCAAAAGGTTTCTTCTTGGAAATCCTTTCCCATATGTAATGTACGTGTTTAGTTTTGAATGTTCTTTTACTTATATAAATCTAATAATTTTGCACATATTCTTCTACCGCTTGTTTTTGCTCAATATTATGTTCCCTTCTATAACCCAATTTATTGATACTTTCTGCTATTGATAGTATCTGAATCATTTCCAGTTATTTTGCTCTCCCAAATTGTGCTTGTGTAAACAGTGTTAATGGTGTATCCTGATAAATACGTTCAGTAATTTCTCTAGTGTATATATATAGAAGTAGAATTCCTGGGTATTAATGTATGTGAATCTTCAAATTTGTTAAACAATATCAAATTACTTTCCAAAGTAGTTTTATCTGATTATACCTGATTGCAACTTAGCCTGAGTTTTCTGATTGCCCCTCACATCCATGACAATTTGTATTGACAAACATTTAAATTTTACCCATCTGGTGGATGTGAAATGGTATCTCATGATCTTAATTTTCATCTCCCAAGGTATGAATGAGGTTGTGAACTGTTTGTGTTTCTTCTGTGAAAAGTCTGTTATTGTCCTTTCCCTTTTTTACTGTTGGAGGGATAGCTTTACATACATTGGAACTTAATCCTTATGGAAGTTACATGCATTGCAGATATCTCTCCTATCTATGGCTTGTATTTCTATTCTTCTGTGATGTATTCTGATGAACAGAAAGTATTAACTTTAATGTAGTCAGATATATCAGTCTTCCTCTTGGTTTGTGCTTTTTGTATGTTTTTAAAGAAATACTGTTAACCAGTGTTCCTCATGCTCGTGTGTGTGTGTGTGTGTGTGTGTGTGCGTGCATGTGTGTGTCCGTGAAGGTACTTTCATAGCTTAGTTATGTGAGGTTCATGGCTTAGATTATCTTTACATTGATAATCGAAAGAGTAACTGTCCTTTTCAAAGTAGGAGGCTTGAAAAGCCATACATTTTTGCTTTTCTTTTTTCAATATATTTTAAGAATTCTTTATATATTGTCCTTTGGGACAGTGAATATGCTTTTGAAAATATTTGATGACAGCAATTTCTTTTTCTGTGAGAGTGGATTTTATATTTGGAAATAATCACCAGTCATTTAGTGACAGATTTGATGAATAGGGGTAGGTGATTAAGCTGAGTAATACAGTTTTATTTTTTTGGCTAAAATATATACGAATGTGTGTGTATGTACCATTAGAAAGTAATGGTATTTGTTGTACAAGTTAAGAATTGACCAGATGTTTTACTCTAGAACATCACTATTGGAAAAGTGACATATTTTGAAGGGTAATGTTCTTAATACTCATCTGGTTAATACGTCCTTGTGAAATTTTAAAAAATATAGCCTTATCTCGTTGTGGTTCTACTAACATACAGTTCTCCAATTCTTTCTAAGGTATTACTGGTGGAAATGAGTTTATTACACTAGGAAGAGGCATAGTGTGGCTTTTCTTATTTTGGAAGCCTCCTGAAAGCTAAAAAGTTTGAAAATTGCTGTACTTGTTTTGAGATGATGGTTGAAATGCCATCCATTTTTTTCAAAAAATCAATCTGACATCGATAAGGCAAATCATGGGTCACGTTAAAAAGGTACACATTTTTCCCCTCTTATTCTTACTTCAACCAGTTATTTATTTTATTTCTATGCTTTTTCATTTTGCTAAGATATCAATTTCTCCATTCTTCATTTTGAGAGAATGCCAGATTGGAAACTTTAAAAGTGTATTTTTTTGGTAAAAATTAGAAACAAAACAGCATAGCTGAAAAAGTAAAAAGTGAGAAGAAAATGTGGATTAGTACTTTTTTGGCAATGGTGTAATAACACATTGATTTCTTGCTAATGAGGTAAAATTTACTTCAGCCATCATTACATAACTGTTGAAGAGTTTGCATGCTGAACACTTCACACAATCTACAATTGTTGTATGTTCATTTTAAAAAACACATAGATATATTTCTTCAGGGACTTTAACATGATTTTCAGTGATTTCTTTGTGGAGCTGGATAGACTAATGCTTTTAATATCCATCCCTCTAATGAGAAAGTCTTGAATGTTTAGTAATTGTTTTGGCACACTCTCCAAGGGCAGGGCAGATAGGAGCCACTTCCCAGCACAGGGGAGCTTACTGGGGTGGCTACCATGGCAACAGCCTACCCCACCCCCACCACAGAGAACATCAGAATTGGTCTCTGAAGTTCTTATTTGAATTCTCCCATGTCTCCACATTTGAGAAGCACAGGCTGTAATTGCACCTACTTCATCTGAATTTAACTACTGTAGCTTTGGAAGGCTGCAGTTTAAATCTGATCTTTATATTTAGGCCCTTCTATAAACTCCTTTCTGATAAAATGAAAATATTTTTGTGCTAAGGCTCCAAAAGTAGTACACAGAGATTTAGAATTATGGTGGATGATGTAAAATGGTGTTAAAATCAATCTGAGAATTCACACTTTATGTGTATTTAAAATACCAAGGAATTATTATTGAGTATATAGTTACATTAATGATTTGTATAGCATCTTTTATTTGTCCAATTCATCCAACTTTACTGAAGTGGATTTTTTTCCTTGTATCACAAAACATCCATAAGTTATTCATAAGAATATATAGGAGGAGACGCTTTTATTTTATTTTAAATGTTATTTTATTAGTTTTGAGACAGGGTCTCACTCTTTCCCATGCTGGAATTCACTGCCTGGATCATAGCTCACTGCAACTTTGAACTCCTGCATTTAAGCAATCCTCCTGCCTTTGCCTCTTGAGCAGCTGAGACTACAGGTTCATGACACCATACCCACCTATTTTTTTGGATTTTTTGTAGAAATGGGCTCTCACTATGTTACCCAGGCTGTTCTCAAATTTCTGGCCTGAGGTGATTGTCTTGCCTCAGCCTCTCAAACTTTTGGGACTACAGAAATGATCCACCAAGCAAACATGCAAATGCTTTTAAACCCAAATAGTAATCCCAGCTACACAGGAGACTGAGGCAGGAGAATCTCTTGAATTTGCGAGGCCGAGGCTGGGGTGAGCCGAGATCACACCGCTACACTCCAGCCTGGGCAACAAGAGTGAAACTCTGTCTCAAACAAAAACAAAGAAAAACAGAACACAAATAGAGTATTTACTTTCTATTTGCTGTTCACGGTCTGTGTCGTTGAACAAGAACAGTTAAGTTACTCTGTACACTGTTCAATTTCAATATAAAAGCTAATTAAATTACTTTAGTCATTTATTAATAGCAAAGCTTTATTAGAAAAAGCATCTGGTGAAGGTGGTCAAACTCCTATGAAGATGGTTTTCCATTAAGGAAAACCAAAGCTTCCCACAAAATCATAAATGAAGTCAATGTGTATAAAATTTTCCTTTTAAAATTGAGCAGGCTTCTTTAAAAGATCTTTTATTCCCCACTGGAAAAAAGAAGGGTGTGAACATTTGTTTCCTACAGAGTTTAATTAATAGCCTATTATAATAACTTTCACTTAAAGCCATTCACACATACTCATCAAATAAGCTTTTTTTTTTCATTTTTATGGCTGGAAGAACATAATTCAATGTTACACTTTATATTCAGATCATGCAGATCATACTTACAGAATATTATTTTACATTACTTTTCTATTACATTGCATTTCATCTTGTTTTAGAATATTTAATACCTTCAGCAACATTGCTGATACAGATTTATGCGATCCTTGATGCTTCACTCAATGACGGTACATGCCCTCAATTTAAAGCCACTTAAAAAAAAAGATTTGTAATAACTTGCTCTGATACTACCAGTGCAAAGATTTTTATTGACTCATCCTTTTGGAAATATGCACATGCAAATGTTTATACTTTGTGCCAATATGTGTATATAAATTTACATGACATTGCCTTTTCCCTGAGTTTATATCATATTTCAGGTAACGGTGGGTTGGTGGTATAGCATGTAAAGAATGTTATCAATGATTAAATTTAAATTTACAAGAAAAACATGATTAATAGCAATAACTATAGATATTGATGATAAAGCTCCCAAGTGAATTAAAAATGAGTCTTTAAAGAAACCACAATGGTTTTTCAGCATCATTTTGCATACTATCCTCTTCAAAGAAAATTAAGATGACTTTTATGGAAAGTCTTGAAATTTCTTTTCATCTAATCCTATGGATTTAAGTTATTTATTTGTTACATCAATTCTAGTATTCAAAGGCACATGAAATAGGAAAAATATTTTGGAAAATTTTTCTTGATGTTGAGTAACCAGTTACATCTATACAAAGCAGGCATTACTAAACTATGGTCTTTCCTCTTCTCTTAGATGGTGTGTTTCTACATGCAGAAAGGGTGGTAGAGATAAAGCAGGGTGTGACTTTGACAAGCGTATTCTATGAATATTTGAAACTGTTTGTATATTCCTCAAAGAGAGATAATAGCAAAGAAAGTATATAATGAACTTCCTTTTGCAATATATATTCTTTATTCTCCTTTATTAGAATTCATTTGATTATTTATTAGTTCTTACATTCAAGAAATATCTACTCAGTGATGATTATGTCTCAGTGGACACTGAGGACATTGCAGTGAACAACACATATACAGTGTCTCTTCTAGAGCTCACATTCTGGTGATGGTGGCAGGGGAAAAAGATAAAACTATGTACGGAAATAAGCGAAATACTTTCAGATCGTAATAAGTGCTATGGAAAAATAAATAAAACAGGGTGATGAAAGAGAATCGTGGAGGCAATGACTGTGTGGGTCAGGGTAGACTTCCCTGGGAGGGTAGCATTTGAGTTTGAACCTGAATGACAAGAAGGAACCAAACAAAAGTGTAGGTAGAGGATTCCAGATGAAGTAAACACAATAGAAAGGCAGTAAGGTACGGAAAAGCTTGACACATTAAAAGAGACGGAAAACATGAGGCCAGGTTGGAATGGTTGGCAGAGGCAACGTCATACATAGGGCCCTGTAAGTAGACTGCTTTTCTAAGAGATTTAGAGAGCATTAGAGGAGTTTAAGTTGAGATGAGACATGATCTGATTTATGTTTTATGAGTAGAAAAATGGATTCCACTAATAATCTTGGAAGAAAAATTGAATTGTAGAGTAGTAGGAGAAAAAGGGATACCACTTGGGAAGCCATAGCAGTAATCCAAGAAAAATATAATGGTAGCTTGTGCCAAGATGGCAGTGTGGGAGATGAAAGAAATGTGGTATAATTTGGCAGTGCATGGATTAGATGTGGGTGTGAGAGAAAGATAAATTAGGAATGACTTGTATGTTTTTATGTAAATAATTAAGTGAATGGTGGTACCATTTTCTGAGATGGGAAAAAGTGAGATACTTCGTCTTTAAGAGTACAAGTCAAGATTTCCCTTCTGACAGTAGATATACATTCAGATATATATTCTTGAAAGCTCAATTGAGAGGTGAGAATGTGGAGGTAGTGTTCTGCTGACTAAACCAGGCATAGGGGAAAGATTGATGAAAGTTGTTCTCTTCTAATTAAAATAGTTGTTTTACATGCATCAGATTAAATGGTAAATTTGGATATTTAACAGATTTCATAGATATGGATATTCATAAATATTTTTAAATTCTTTATGAGAAATATTTTTAGTAAACTGAAAATTCCTTCCTATTTTATGCAAACAAATATTCTAAAAGCAGCAGTTCTAAAAGTGTGATCAGGGACACTATTAGGAGATCCTTGAGGTCAGAAGTATTTTCATAATAGCACTATCTTTTTTGTCTTCTTCTCTCTCATTCTCTCAGTAGTATACAGTGAAGTTTTTAAGAGGCCACATGGTGTGTGGTATAACAGCAGATTGAATGCAGAAACAGAGAATACAGCTGCCTTCTGTTAAGCTAGACATCAATTAGATTTCTCCAAAGTGTAAAACAATGGCATGCTTTGTATTAACATTTTTGTTTTAAAAGTGTAGTTAATTTTAATTAAAATGTATTATTTAACATGTAATAGATTTATTATTTTTAAGTGAATAAATATTTGAAACATTTCTCTGTTTTAATATCAAATAGAGTAAACATCCATAGAAGTAACCCACATAATCAAAAGCTTCTTAAGGTTTTCACTAGTATTTAATAGCATAAGGAAGTCTGGACACTAAGTTTGAGAACCATGGCCTTAAGCCATATGACTTAAGGGCGAATATGACAATGTGGTTGTTTGTTTCATAAAGTAAAATGTGATTAGTTTAAGGTTCAACATATCAGCTATTGATGTTTCTCCTCCACATCACACGTATCTAGAACCGTGTTACAAAAGAAATGTCCCTTAAATAGTCTTGATAAATTAGAAGCAGAAAAATTTCTGTAAAGGCTAACATTTAAATCTAGTGCAAATAGCCAACACAGATCAACAATAGGCAAGTCAATTCCATTGAGGTGCTTATTGTTCTGTTAATTACATTCCATTTCACAGTATGAAAGGTATCCTTGATACATTTTGTGGGTTCTGTATGTACACTTTCTGATGTTCAAGATTTGGGAATTGAATTGGATTCCCCAATGCTTATTCTGAGTTAGCGTCGCAGAACATTAAAATTTTATTTTTTTGTAGTTAGACTTACAGTTCTAAAGGAATAAAGGAAAACAGATATTCTTTGAATTCAAGCAGCATTTTGGAGAGAGGAAATGGTTTTATACTGTGCTTATTTTTCACTTAAAATAATCTTAGAAGATACAACATTTCATCTTTTGAAGTCTCAGTACAATAATTTCTCTAATACCATAATGTTTTCAAATTAAACAAGATAATACATTACTGTATACATGGTCCCAGTGTAGTACTCTCTGCGTATGTAAACCTACATTGTGAGCTACCAATTGGATGTCTCTTTTAAAGTTCTCTTGCTAAGTAAATGTTTGAAACGTCTACATATTTCTCTTGTGATGCATTTTGCAAAGAACTTTTTCATTTGCTAGTACCTTTGCTTGTTTTTGATATTTCAGCACCATTAGCATTTCCTTGGGATAAGTTAAATTTTTTAAAATGCTGTTTTTACTTCTTTTTCTTGGAAAAACAACTTTCTTCTTTCTTCTCTTAAAAGTAAGACAGCTCTTATGAGGTAAGCAACATTGGAAGATAAAAGGCTTACTCCAACACATACGACATTATATTGTTATGAGTAATTAATTTTAGGGTTTGTTTTCTACGCAAATTATATAGTTCAGTATTTTCTGCAACAGTACATGCTGTTTCCTGTTCTTACAAAGTATAGACTTTTCCTGACATAACTAGACTTCTGAACTAGCTTTCTGCCTCTTGTCTCTCTGTGTTTTATGTTATAAACTTTAGCCATGTAGTTCAATTTTCTTGTAGAGAAGTGACCACAAGGCTGAAAAACATAAATCCTGGGAGTTTATTTCATATCCATGCATTAAGTGGCTATGTGACCAGATTGAAATGTTTGAGATAATACTCTGTACATTACCTACTTTATTTCCCAACTTTGTGGATGACACCTCTTTTTCTCCCTAACATTTGCCTACGCTAGAAACCCAGGAATTATTTCAAAAATTAGTTGCACAAATCCTATTCAGTCTATCAGGCTATCAAAATTATGTGTCCCTGTGTGCTACTGCTTTAAATGAGGACTTCATATCTTCTTGCCTGAATTTTCCTAACAATTTTATAGTTCTTCCAATCTCTAGTTTTATGTGACTTTCTACATTCTCTACATGACCATGAGCAAAATCTTTTAAAAGGAAAATGTGTTCATGTCCACCCCCCTGCTCAATGTTTTCCAATGCCTTCCCATGGTAAAACTTCAGATGCCTTAGGATGGAAGACTACAGTGAAATGAAGAGAGCTAGGTTTTGGAACTTGGCAGACATGAACTTGAATTCTGATTCCGCCACATAACCAGCTAAGTAATCTTCAGGAAATTATCTAACCTTTTTAGTCATTCCTTCCTCATTTGTCACATAATATATGTCAAGCATCAAGTCCTGTGTCTGGCACATGGGAGTGGCCGTTACCCATTGATCTGCCCTGCTTCCCTACTAGATTCTGCACTCACCACTTCATAGCTCTGGCTCAACTTCCTCGAATGCTCGCTTGTCGTGTGACTTGTACATTTTCCTCTGCCTGGCATACATGCACTGAAGCACTACTGCTCTTCAGAGTTGATGTACAAGTTGGCTCTTCTAAGAAGTCTGCTTTGACACCTTCTGACTGGGCTGGACTGTTGTCTCTGAAGTCCCTAACACCCTCTGTGTTCCTCTCTATAAGCGCATTGGTCAGATTGGGTTTTGTTCATTTCATTTCTCCAATTTGTTAATTCATGAAATGCTTATTTTGTATAAAAATTGTTCCAGACAGAATAGGAAGTTTCTATTAACATGGTGCTTATATTTTAATGAGGAAAATACATAACTTAAAAAATAAACAAATATATACATGGATTGATATAATACATGGAATAAATTCCTATGATTTATGGCTTTCAGGCTTGTGGTCATTTCTCTGCAAGACAATTGGGACCAAATAGCTAAATTTTATAACACTCAATCGATAGCTCACAATTGATTTTTACAAATGTCTGGATACACACACACACACACACACAACCAGGAGGTAATAATGGCTATGAAAACCAAAGCATGGCAAGGGGATAGTGTGACATGTGGGATGGGGAAGGGATTGCTATGTTATGTAAGGTGCTCAGGGAAGGCCTCTGTAAGTTGAGCATTGAGCAGAGACATGAATGAGGTGACAATAGATAGTGCTGATATTTGGGGAGAAGAGCATTTTATGCAGAGGGAATAAATGTGCAAAGCTCTGAGTCAGGATTATGATTGGCATGTTCAACAAACAGTATGGAATCCAGTGTGGCATGAGTGGGGTGAGTCATTGCAGGGGTGGGGGTGGGGGAGTTGGGTAACAAAACCAATTTAATAACTGAGCTCTGATGGCATTGTAGCCCATCCTAAGAACTTTTTTTATTATTTTTAAAAATCAAGATGGGAATCCACAGGAGGACTTGAGCAAAAGAGCACCATGCTCTAAGCTGTGGCTAATAAGGGACTTTCTTTCAGGGATGGAGAATAAACTCTCTGGTACCAAGCACACATATCAGCTAGAAAGCTATTAAATAGTCAAACAGGCAGATAATGATGACTTGGACTAAGGTCATTATCCAAAAAAATTGAGGTGGTAAGAAATGGTCAAATTTAGGAACTGTTTTGAAAGCTCAGCCAATAGTATTTGCTAATGGATTGGACTGGAAATGGTATATGAGACACAGTGAGGAGTGAAAGATGACTCCAAGTTTTTGGCCTAAACAGTTGGAATAATGGAGTGGCCTTTTACAGAAATTGAGAAGACTAACTGACAAAACTCTCAGGGAATACCTAGGGTACAGTAATAATCGTGTGCTTATTTATTGTATCAGGGATTGGCTAAATTGTGGTAACAAAGAGCTCTTAAACTATGATGATTCAAATAAGATTTGGGTTTCTTTGTCTATTGTGCAATACCCTAGAAGTGAGTGGAGGAGGCTGGTGGAGCAGCTCTACCCCTTGTAGTCATTGAGGCACCCAGGTTTATTCCATCTTATTTGCTCTGGCATCACTCAGCTGTTGTCCTTTTCTACACGGTTGAAGCTGGCTCATTACCTTGTTGATATTTTGTCCTATGGGAAAGGAAGAAAGATAAATGACAGGGCAGATAGCTTCATGCTCTAAGTTGCACATTTCACCTGCCTTCATCCTCCTGTCTAGTACTTACTTACAGAAAGGCTAGGAAAAGTAATCTCGACAAAGGCAGCGATCTGTCCAGTAAAAAATTTGTGGGGATTTCTTTATTGAAATGAAGGACAGAGTGGATTCTAGGGGATATTTTTGCCATATTTGTTTCACTTTCCTAAGCAACTTAAGGTCAGGAACTATTATGTTCTCTCTAAGCCCACTGTTCCAGCACATAGCACATTTTCAGTATATGCTGGTTTCCTTAATAATAAATTAATTTTATGAAACAGAAATTGTTTTATACTTGATAGTGTTTCCTCCTGTGTACTTCTGAATTAATTGTACTACTCGTTTTTTATATTTTAGGCTATATTCTAATGTATCTTCATTACTAATGAAGAAAAAGTGTAGCATTTCAACTACCTTTAAGTCAATGTCTTAAATTTATTTATTATTCGGGTTGAAGAAGTCATGATGAGCAATTATTTATGTTTTTCGAAGAGTATTTACCTCACACATTTTCTTCCAAATAACAATTCCAGAAATTATACTCAGTGATGAAATAATGAGTCACTTTCATATAATAAAATTGCACCACCTATTCCAAATTGCCTAACTCTCAAAATGTCACCTAACACTCTATTTAAGCTGAATGCTGCTGCTGTCTTCTTAGTACTATTTAGCTTAAAAATTAGAGGAACTGTATTTGGGTTTAAGATTTTTAAACAAAAGGGGCATAAACTATATAACATTGAAGAATTATATCTTGGAATAAAGACTATTTTGAAGATAAAATTTAATAAGAAAACAAATTGTTAAGACAATAAAGTATTTTTTAATAAGACAACTGAGAGTCGGCACACAGAACATATTATGAATCTTTTGAAAAACTTGGATTTGGGCTATCAATATGAAAGGAAAGTACCTACTTTTTAATAATACACCATTTTGAAAATTGGCTATGTCTTTTTTTCCAAGATCAGTTGATCTATCTGTATATCTATGTCTGTCTGTCTATCTGTCTATCTATCTATCTATCTATCTATCTATCTATCTATCTATCTATCTATCTATCTACTATCTATCTATCTATCTATCTATCTATCTATCTATCTATCTATCTACCTATCTGTGTATATTTTGTTAGGTCATCGTATGTGTGGAAAACTGCACGCTATTTTCCAAATACCTTCAATGGGAATGCTTGAACTTATGTGCACATCTTCAAGCCTAGGTCTTTGAATCAAATATACATTCTTAATTTACTAATACAAAGAATTAAATGAAGACTGGATATTAAGGAACATTTTTAGTCTAATGTATTCTAAGTTCCATGTGGGTAGAAACCTTGTTGGTGTTCCCCAGTGCCTAGCCCTGGGCTGGCACATGGATGGTGTTTTATTCACTTAACAAATAATTAGTATTTGAATCTTTCTTGAATGCCAAATATACTTCTTGACATTACAACTGCATAGTTGATTTGCAGTTTATTTTAGGGAATACACCTGTTCGTGTGCAAAAACATATCACATACACAAAACTTTAATTATTTTCACATCTAGAATTATCTTATAATAAACGATACAGCTTTTGAAAACATTTAGGCAGGATGTTATTAAGCATCTGGCTTATTTTGAATATTATCTACCTGTTTTCCCTCTATGAAATTTTTATTCATTTAATTGTAAAAACTCACACATTTAGTTTTTTAAGGTTTCTAAAACTTCTGTTGAAGTATAATAAGCCAGAGCTTTAAAAAATTATTTGTTTGACCTAACATAATATCACTTGAACCATGTAAATTTTCAGTTAAGATCATTAGAGTTGGGCAGTGTGTGTGTGTGTGTATTTGTGTGTGCGTGTGTGGTGTGTGTAAATTCTCAACTTTTTAAAGATAGTGAGGAGATTCACAAAACTATATGTAAAACTGTCATCAATGTGGAAGCATATGTCATTATTCTCAAGAGATAATTTATTGAGCTAATCTTCATCCTAAGGAAATAAAAGAAAATTAGAAAAAATTTTGAATAGGAATGTTTAGCTTTCGATGTCTTCTAATCGCTTGCCTGTAACTAAAATGAAACTTAAACTTTTATCATGCATGACAAGTGTATTCCTTCAATTCCTCATACCAAATGTATTTCTTTCTAAAAAATACCCATCCATATCACAAAATTACTAGATTTAAAAGGAGCTCAAAAAATAATCAAATTTTCCTTAAGGTTTGTATTTAAAATCAGGCTGTATGTCATAAAAAAATTTGAAAGAACTGGATTTCATAAAACCTTTTACTATTGAGAGTGTTTTTCCTTATGCTTAAACTAATACAACCTAACACTCTATTTTTAAATTAAATTATTTTTATTGTTAAAAAATAGATAACTGGTTACTTCTGTTCAATTATTTTTGTTCTCAAGAATGAGTGAGAAAGAAGTATCCCTCAAGTATATTTTTGACTTAGGGAGGCAATTAATCTTACTAGTCAAAAATAGATCTTAAATGTTTTTACCACAAAAGTATAAGTATGTGAGGTAATGGATATATTAATTAACTTGGTTTAGTTATTCCAAAATGTTCACACATAATAAAACATCATGTTGGGCACTATAAGAATATATATTTTTTTCAATTAAGAAAAGAATAAGCCTTGGTTATTTAACCTTTATGAACTTATGTTTCATTCTCTGTAAAATAATTAATAAATAATGCCTTCCTGCAAGGGTGCTTGCGATCATGAATGAAATATTTAGAATTCATTTGTAACATTGTAAACGTTTTTTAAATATATACTAAATTCTTTTTAGCATAGTAAATCCAAAAATTTAACTCTCTTCTCATCTCCTTACAGTGTCTATATAATCAAATTTTTCATTATATCAGTCTCAAGAAGTGAGAACTTAAAATTAAATAGGGTGAATGTTTGACAAACGGCTTCGCAAAACGAAAAAGAAAGAATAAAAAGTTTTGATTTTTAGTCTTTGCAAGTTTTTATGGTGTGAATATTCCCAACATGGTCAATTTCAAACTACCAACATGATGCCTGAAAATGCAGAGTTGCTTATGTTTTTGAGTCCGTTGTGGTGCACCCCTGGGTATGGTCTTAAAGAACTGCTTAATCATATTGATAATGGCAGAATTGGTATGTGAATTTGCATATTACACTTTATTTATGATTCATTAACTGTATTTTCCATCAGACAGTTTATTGATTATATTTTTGATGTCAATTATGTTCAGCTGCGAAATTTCAGATTTCCCTTCAAGTCTCACCTTTGAAGTTGCAACTGACTCAGAACCTGCATTTGCCCTACTTGAGAATAACACATCAGGTGTGTTAAAGTTCATCCACTCCTCACAGTAGCATGCTCTGTTATACATGTGCAACCTTTTTATTTATACATCGTGAGTAATTTTTGTCTTTCAATGAAAGACAATGTAAAAGGATTTGTAAATTCCCACTCAGTTTAACTTATAACCAGCTAGCTTTCTATTAATTTATCAATAATTTTGCAGAGAAAATATGTATTTTACAAATTTTCTAGAATTAAAAAAAAAAAACATACTAACAATGTAATAGCTAAATTACTAAGCTGTAGTCAGTATGTGTTCCTTAGGCAAGAGTCAGGTATTATAATGTACATTATTTCATTTAACTCTTCTAATTCATGCACATATTAGCTATAAATTCAAATGTTCTTTAATTGATTTCCTCCATTCTGTGTGTGTATAAGTATATATACACACAAACACACATATATGCGCACACATATACACACGTTAGTTTCTTTTTTTCTTGAGAAGGAGTCTCGCTCTTTCACCCAGGCAGGAGTGCAGTGGCACGATATCGGCTCACTGCAGGCTCCACCCCCCGGGGTTCATGCCATTCTCCTGCCTCAGCCTCCCGTGTAGCTGGGACTACAGGCGCCCGCCACCTCACCCAGCTAATTTTTTGTATTTTTAATAGAGACGGGGTTTCACCGTGTTAGCCAGGATGGTCTCGATCTCCTGACCCCATGATCCGCCCGCCTCGGCCTCCCAAAGTGCTGGGATTACAGGCGTGAGCCACCGCGCCCGGCCCCACACATTAGTTTCTACCAATAAACCTGTAGCATGAGTTTTTTCATATAAGAAAGCTACCACTTTTGATATACGTTTGCCATTTATTTCTATCAAACATAATTTTATACTTTATCTTCACTTTATTTCCAATTATAGGATTATCAAATTATCTGCTGTCAAATTGATTCCAATATGATTATTTCCACCCGGAAGATAAAAACATAAAACCTCATTCAAATCCTTTCCCATCTTTCAAGGCCAGAGTCAACACCATTTCCTCCATAAAATTCCTGAGATATATTTTAAAAAATAATTTCTTCCTTCTCAAGTCTCTCACATCTTCTTGGGTAAATATATCATTATACTCTAGTTGACTGGTTCTCAAAATGTGATTCCTGGACCAGCAGCAACAGTATCTGGTGCAAATGAAAATTATCAGGGCTCACTCTAGACCTACGGAATGAGAAATTCTAGTGATGATGGCCAGCAATCTGTGCTTTATCAGGTCTTGAGTCTGATCCTGTTTCTGAATGATTAATTGCATAATTTAGCTCTTTATTTAGTTGTATGCTCTATGAGGACAGGATTTATGAGATCATGAGTAATTTTCTGGGTACTTACTTCATATAGTAAGTACCCCGAAAATATTTATTGAATGAAGTAATATATCAAGAAATAGAAGTACAGTTTAAGAAAGATGGGACAATTAACTGGAAGGATAAAGGACAAGATATTTTATTTGAAAGGCTATCATTTGGAGAAGTGAGAGAAGCTCTTAAAATATCAGGACTAGGATCAAGATATATGAATACAAACTACGATTGAAATTTTGATTTCAAATTGTTAAAGTTACGTTATTTTTATTACATTATCTCATTAAATCCTAACAACTCTATGAAATAGATGTTAGACTTATTTCACTAATGAAAAATAGAGGTTCAGAGAGTGTATATTTCTCTCTGTATCAGGGTCATATAGGCAGGCAGGTTTCAAACCCCGTTCTCATTGATGCATTTTGCCCGTCAGGTGCAGAGGGTCAAATTTCAACTCTAAGAGATAGCTGGTTCAGCCAATTTATTCAACAGACATTTAGCATATATAAATATGAGCCAGGCACCATGCTAGGTGCTTAACATTTAGGAACAAAGAGCCAGTTTCCTCATCTGTTAAATGTGGTTAATAAATGTACCTAGTACTGTGTGGAGCTGGTGTGATAATTAAATATAACAGATATCAAAGCAATAAATAAGACAATCAAAAACTGTGAAAAGTTCAAAGATGGAAAGAAACACTTACAATGAGGAGTTAATAGAAAGGTTCTTGAGTTAGATTCAGTGTCAGGTGAAATTTTTCTAAAATGGTGACAGGGATGCGGATCTAGAATGACAAGTGTCATTTGGCCAGGTGACAGACTAAGAGAAGAGCACCTCAGACACTGAACCTGCATATGCCAAGCTCTAACACTTGAAGTATGATGGAGATGGAAAGTCAACAGTAGACCAATGTGACACTAAATGTACTACATACTATCAAATTTTATCCAATCCTAAGTCTTTGTGTTCTCCAGATAAGTCTATAAAATGTTATTGATATGACAATAAAGTATAAATGTTCCACTGGGAGCAAAAGTTTGTGGTAAATGTGGCATCAAATAAGTCATTTTTTAAGAGTGAAGACATAAAAGAAAACAGAAATCTGAATATTTTAGAGTTTGGATAAGTCAGTATTTTGAGCAAACCTGAATTTAGTACAATATCCTCTAGTTTTTCTTCCTAACATTCTAAGAATAACTGAGGATGCCAGATGGCTTGGAGCACTTTGTCCATGATTAATGTGTTGAACTATTTCCTAACTGGATTACAGTGGCATTTCTTCTAGAAATTCTCAGATTACATTCCTTCACAATCATACTTACCATTTGATATAAAGTCTGCAATACATGTAGAATGGAAATGCAGTGGTTGGAATCACTGAGCAAAATGGATGTATTTAAAGTGCAATTAAGTTGTACTAACTACAAATGTAAATATTTCAATTTAATTACTTTTTTCTGTTAACAAATTTACTTATTTCTTATTTGACTAAGGGTAGTAAACAGTGGCTGCTAGTTGCTCTATTCTAAAGACTCCAAGCCTTTCAATGACCACGTCATATCCTCTTTTTCTAATTCCTGAAACTAGCAGAAAACTTGACATTAATAACCACCACCTAATGTTTGCTGAATGAATGGTTGAATGAAGTAGATGTTAACATGTCCAACCAAATAATTGTGAATTACTGTTATTCCAACTCTATGGAAAAGGAATATCATATACAATATGTTTAATTTTTATTATAGAAATCCTAAGACTGACATTAATTACTGATGTATATGTTATGCATATATATTTATACTATAATTAATTTAGGATTAATGTATTAAATTTAACCTAATTAATATGATTAGTATCAATATGATTACATTTATATTTAATTATTTTTAGAGATTCTGACTGATATTAACTCCTAATATATATGTTTTATATATACATATATATTATTACCATAGTGCCCACAACCATCAAAAATTTACAATGTAAGAAAAGTAAAAAGTGTTTTAATAAGCTAACATTGCTATATTGCTTTAAAACGCAAGTTTAAAATCATTTGCTTGTATCATCATTGAGATATAGTATCATTTGGATTCACATAAAATGAAATGGCAAGGGAAGACAGTTATTGTGAAAAAGCAACACTCAAATGTCTGTCTGCTACGCATTCACAGTTGACAGGAGGGAGAAATATTTCTATGTAGATATATTGAGTGATTAAAAAATATATTTACATATTAAAAACTGCATATTAACCTTAAGTTTAAATATACACATTTTCATACATATGTATTATAAATCTTACGGGTAACCTCTAAGAAATAGTTTTAAATGAGGAACAATGCAATTGACTACAATTCTATAATATCCTCCACATAATGCATACGTTTAGAAAATATTGCGCTGGGCGCAGTGGCTCACGCCTGCAATCCCAGCACTTTGGGAGGCCAACGCAGGCAGATCACCTGAGCTCAGGACTTAGACCAGCCTGGAGAACATGGCTAACCCCATGTCTACAAAAAATACAAAAAATTAGCCAGGCATGGTGGTGTACACTTATAGTCCCAGCTACTCTGGTGGCTAAGGTGGGAGGATTACCTAGAGGCAGCTCAGGAGGTCAAGGCTGCAGTGAGCTTTGATTATGTCACTGCACTCCAGCCTGGAAGACAGAGTGAGAACCCTGTCTCAAAAAATAAAATTGGTATTAAATGTAAATATCCCAAATCCTTTCTCCTATTTTTCAACATGATTATGCTGTGGTGGAAGTTGGCCTGAGGCATATCTCATATATCATTAGTTTTTGTAAAATACAAATTTGCTAGAATAAGATAATTAATTGAAAAAAAGACAAGATAACATATATGGTGTAATGAAATTGTTGATGATGTAACTATAGAGAAAAAAAGCCTTAAACATATCTTCCAAATACACTGACCTTCTACTAACCAATATAACATTTGTATGCATAATATTAGTACACTAGACTGAATAAGAGAGCTTAATGCAGTAAAATGAAAACTGATGCTCTACATTTTTATATTGTTGAAATGTAGTTTTTATTATGTATGAGCAAATATATTTTGTTACTTCCATAAAGCACCCAGAGAAGCTTTCACTACAGCTTCACGAGATATTGATGACTTGCACTTAATGATGTCAAATTTCAGTCAACCAGGGATTACGAATATGTAAATTAGTGCTCAGAACTCAATTGTAAATACTAAGAGGCTACTATTATCAAGAAATACATCAAAAAGTAAATTCTTTGGACTCTGTAGAACATGCACTAGCTTTATCCAGCATCTATTTGAAGACTAGTCAAGAAGACATCTCCTGCATCTAATGTTTTGCTTTCTTAAAAAGAAGTTTTTAAAATGGAGTATGTAGAATAGTAGCTGCAGACAAAACTTAAATGAAGCTAAAAGTGATGATTTAGAGAAAGTTATAGGATAATATGGTTGATAGGTGATAGCTAATTTTCGGCCTTATCCGTACATATTCATTTAAAGTGGTCATCTAACTGATTTGCTCATATCTTCTTGTACTTTCTGACAGAATAGAATATGACAGTTGGAAAGCATTAGTAGCCTGAAACCCACAGAACCACTGGAAGGCTGAAAGCTTTTGATTTTATTCAGCACGCTAATCATGTGATAATAGATTGGTCGTTCTTCTTGATTCCTCCTTCTTAATCA
Organism: Hylobates moloch; assembly: GCF_009828535.3. NCBI lineage: Eukaryota > Metazoa > Chordata > Mammalia > Primates > Hylobatidae > Hylobates > Hylobates moloch. The sequence continues at coordinate 47,194,826 of NW_026652278.1, forward strand.
GGAGTTACAGATTATGGACAAATAACCCTTACCTTTCAGTGCTCCAGTCCCTCAGACACCTGTTATCAAAAGGTGGCCTAGGTTTCCCTTATTCAAATGATAGCAGTGGAGAAGTCATTCTCTTAAGGGGGACAGCCAAAAGTTCCAATGCTTGTTCTGCCCATTACTAGCTGTGTGATCTCAGGTAGATTACTTAGCTCCTCCAAGAAGCTGTTTCTTTATCTGCAAAATGAAAATAATCACAGTCCCTACTTTGTACTAATAGTCCCTACTACAAAATCCCCTATGTAAAGTTTTTAAGGACATTGCCTATAAAGAAAGCCTTCCATAAATGTCCATCTTTTATTATTTTGTTTCATTCCTCTGAACGCTGTGAGCTGTCCACATATTTGTTCTTTTGATCTAATTCAAATGAGACCATAATAATTGACAAGGTCTTAATGTGTTATAGTCTCCCCTCTGCTCCATGGCATTTGAGTGAGAACCTTGAAATATAACGCACAGGGGCAAATACTGCAGGTGTTTTCACCACCACTCACGGACTGTCTCTCTGAGGGGACGTTTATGAGAGGGGTGGAATCTGTCAGCACTCTTCAGATCACCCTATGGAGAGTTATTCTCTGTACATGTAAGGGCCGCTTGGTTGGTTATGTCACCTGTGCCTATTGTCTGATTCTTTTTTACTTCTAACCTCAGGGCTGGCCTAAAGGAAAATATAGTTAAGTAGACTTAGTTTGCTTTTGCTGTCTGCTTCCCTCCCTTTTACCATACTTTCCCATATACCAGCATCCCAAAGATCCCCATCTTTGAACTAAAGACAGCTGATGTAGAAGATATAAATCTTATTTAGCAGGCAAAGATACCCATTTAACATATATGAAAATGTAAGTATGATATTCTGTCATATAATTGCAATCTAATTAAACATAATGACTAGCTGTGTCTCCTTTGTAAACAGTGATCTAAGCCAAATGTGTGAATTTCACCCTGTCTGCTTGTGAAACTAGACCCCTATTAAGATAAGCTTGCATGATTTTGGAGTAAGTAGGTCTGCATACAAACAGCTGCTGCAGAAATACATGGCATCTCTCATTAGGGTTCTTTCTGGTAGCAACAGTGCTCCTAGACAAACTTTACTTCTAGTCTTGCTGCAAATAGCTCTTTCCTATATTTAAATGGAGAGATGGGGGAGAGGTTTCAGTTTGTCTATTTCTTAGAATGTAAGGCAGATTATTTTATGTGTTCTTAATTTCTGTAAGTACTCAAAAAGTGGTAAAAATGAACTCTCTAGGACTCTGATCTCTTTGATACATCTATTTTATTATTTTGTCTATAAAGATTCATTCAAATATTTTGACATCTTAATCTTATTTAAAATATAATTCTTATCAATGATAGCATTTATTACTGTTACACCTTGGATCAGGGTGCACCATACAAACTGCACTGAGGAGAGAGAAAGGATTCTGGGACAAATACGATCTCATCCCAACCTATTGCAAAAACAAAAACGAAATCTTCTGGTTCCATTTCCTGAAAGGGCACTTGGCAAATAAAGCTGACCAAGATTATTATATAGAATATTTTTTAATTGTAATATTTTCCTGGGATTTTTTCTTATTTTAGATAAGGAATAAAAAGCTCTTCTTAGAACATATAGTCAGAACTACATTTAGTGATGCTCACCATGTGCCAGACACTGTTCTTAGTATGTCACAGGTATTATCTCATTTTACCCTCACAGCATCCCTAAAAGAGATAGGTTCTATTATATTCATGTTACAAGTGAGGAAATTGAGGATCGGGTTGTCTTCCACTGCAATCTATTAAAGGAGAATTCGACACAGGTCTGCATGACCACAGAACTTGTTCTTAATCTCCCTATGATACTGCCTCTTGGAAGTATTTTGCATGTATGAAAGTTGGATTGCAACAGTTTTGTCAGTCTAACAGTTAATCAACATTATATTTTTTACTGAAAAACTACTTCTGATGTGGCAGAGTGCATAGTTGGAACAATATTTCTTGGGAAGTGTTTGTAATTCCAATCCACCTTTGTCATGAGGCTCCAATTTCCCATGACTGTATGCACAGTTGTCATTTTTTTTTCAAAAGAATTTGTTAATTGGATAAACAACCAAAAGAATATAACATACCTCTGGTATATAACACCAGTCCTTTGAGCTGACTACACAAATGTGCTTCTCTTTTTCAAGTTGATGGTATTTTGAGTTTTTTTGTGTGTGTGGTGTTGAAGACTTTGGGATGAAGAGTGAGAAATCTGCTATGGAATTGTTTCATTCTAAAACCAGAGTTCTTTCTTGAAATTTTATGCTTGTTTTAGCTTTATTAAGACAAATGGATTATGCCTGAGAATGGATTTAGTTGATTTTAGAGATATCATATCAACAGTTCCAAAGGCCAACAGATTCCTGTATCCCAGGGCAGCTATGGTAGTGTCCATTTTACTGTAGCCACATTCCTTTAGCAATAGATCTCTGCATCACGTTTCAGGCAGGTCTGTTTGTGGCCAAATACATGAATGCAAACCCTGTCATCCTGGTCTGGGCCTTACTACTGCCCATATTTATAACTGATAGCATGTCACAGGGGTTAGGGTGGGTAATGAGACCCAGCTTGCCTAGGTTTGCATGTGTGCAGGTCTCCAGTGGGATATGGCAGGTAATATAGATCTAGACAGGTAATGGGTCTTAACAGAATTTTAACAAAAGTCTCAAGTGGCAGATTTGCATGCAAGATCCAGCAAGGCTGTCAGGTCTAGAGTCTGTGAGGTCTGATGTCAGCATGCCCAGCAACTTTAAGGTCCAGGGGACATCACTCAGCTTGGATTCTAACAGCCTTCAAGAATTGTTGAATTCATACTTAGGCATAAGTCTTTTTCTTTTAGCTTTGTTTTATCCTTCCTCCTGGGAATGTGCAGTCCTGGGATGAAAGAGTTGAACCTAGGCCCAATTTCAGTGGGAAAAAAGGTAGAATCACAATAATTCTATTGATTTTGGACATATTTCATATTGATTAAAAAGAATGACATCTGGAAACTATGTTTTAAGACACAATCTGGTAAGGAAAAAAAGACTAATAACAGTTTTTCTGGTCCTTTTACTTCCTTAAAGTGTTGCTAGATGGAAAGGAGCTTTTTGGTAGAAATATTCAAGTTATTATCAAGAAATAAAATAATAGCACAGCCAAAATAATAATTATCCTGCTTTGTATGTAATGACAATGCCACACAACCCTGCAGGCTCTAGTGAAATATGCAGTTAGTGCTGGGTTGTGGGAAAGCATAGATAAACAGCGCAAAAAGGGATTCATTACTGAGCGAAGCATATCATTTTGCTTTTCCCTGACATAAGCTGTTCTATACTGTACTTTGCAGCTCCAAGCCTTGCTAATTAGCTAGTACCCTGGATCTCATGCATTAAGTCCCCATGGAGCTCACCTTAAACATTCTTCTTGATGCTAGGCAAGAGTTTTGAACATCTAGCACCATTTCTGCATATTACAATAGCTACCATTTATTGCACGTGTCACATTTGGTCCTCTGAGAACCCTGTGGGTATGTTGTATTATTTTTGCATTTTATAAATGAGTAAATTTCAATGAAGAGAGGTAAATCTACTTACCCAAGATCAAGGTTATGAAACTTCAACATATCAAGATAAACCAGGGACATTGACATTCCATTGCATTTCCATTGCATTTTTTTCTACTTGCCTATATTTATATATCTGTATATTAATCTGAACATGTCTTTTTCATATGTATAAATACATACATGTTCTTACTCTTAAAACATATTTAGTGTTTCTTTACTGTTCTGATGCTGATTCTAGCAGTTTTCCTTGTCTGCCTCATTGTTAGTCCAGAGACGGGCAAATCTGTAGCATGGATATCAGTCCTTGTTTATCCCTTTCCTTTGCAGACATAGCCAATCAGCCAATCAATCTTAGCAATCTTCACTGAGCCAGTTTCAACCTCATTATCTTTTCCACCTATCACTCTAGACAGGCATGACCAATGGATTGGTATTGGCTGTCAAGTTAAATCTCTTTGTTATTCCTGTACAAACATTTATTTTTGTCTCAGCCATGTCTTATAGCACAAGGTGAACAACATTTACCTCAGTCTCCTCTCTGATATCCAACTCATATGACATCTTTACTTCCAAAGATCAATGGTAACAGTGAACAAGTACATTTCATGGTGTTTTAGATTCTCTCCATTATTATATTCCATTTTTATTTAACATTCACAAGATAAAAGTCGATTCATCTCTAGCCTTTTTCCATAAGGAAGCTTTTTTTTTTTTTCCAATGGACCAATGTTCGTGGAGAATGCTACGTCTTCACTGCTATTATTTAACAATTTGTTCTTACCAGATTTGAGAAATGTTAACCTGAAAAATTGTTGCTGTTTGTTCCATTACCAAAGTAAAATATTTTGTAAATTTATACATCAATCAGCATCACCATATTTTGTTTCCAAACATTGCTAAAGGCTATTTATCTTTATTCTGCAGTAGCCATGGTAATTTAGAAGAAAATGAACATGTAGGAAGTTATCTATATAAGTTGTCGGTTGTAGTTGCCTTTCATGTCATTTAGTAATAGTTGTGGTGAAACTAATGAAGAGTGTTTGTTTTCATTTTAGGATGATTAGCTAGATCCAAAAATATGATTTTATCAGCAGGTTATATTTTTATGTTTTGATTTTACTATTTCATATCTAATCTAATTAGGCAATGTCCCTTAGCTAATGCTATAGACTTCTTAATTTTAATGTGTGCAACTCTTCGACCCATCTTTTTTGAACGTGAACAAGAAAGGAAAGCCGTTTGTTGCTTACCTCACCCAGGTCAAGAGGCTGACCTTCACCACTTTTCAAGCACAGAAATGGAGCTCTGGCAGTTACATCCCTTGGGAGAAACCTAGTGACAGCAGGTATATGAAAGGCCAATTGATCTCTCAGTGTCCAGAGACCACCAGTCCCTTTATTTAAGCATTCAGGTTATTAACTTTACAGGACAGCCACTATCCTCTAAAATTCATTTTGATAATGGTGACACCTCACATCATCAAGTGGAGATTTGACCAATATTTAGCTTATTTTATCATTATGGGTAACATTACAGAATAGCTAAACTTGCAGATATTTCACAGGGTGAAGTCTTGGATCTGAAAAAGCTACTTAACCTCTCTTTTATCATCTGTAAAATGGGACAATAAAAATATAAACTTCAATGGGATGTTGTGAGAATTAAATAAGATAATAAAAAAGAAATATTTATAAGAATCTATGGTGAATATTAGGTCTGCAGTAAGTTATAATTATTTTCAGTTTAGACCAGATTTTTATTTTGTACCCTGACTTTTCCTACACAATGCCATTCTATTTATAAAATAACACCAAGTTGAAATAGGTTCCACATTAGTGTATTCAAATCCATATGAATTGAGGTTTACTTAATTTTGATGTTTTCTCTCTAATTCTAAAATGTTTTTAAATTATAAAAGAAAGGTGTTTATTTTAGAATATATGTTACCAAAAAGATAAACTTAAAATCTTTTAAAATTCCATGTAGAAAGTCACTATTTTGGTTTGTAACCTTTGAGTCTTCTCCTGTTTGTATATAAGAATATATGTATATACTTTTTTAAAAGTGTAATTACACAGTTCATGATGTTCAAATATATTATGAACATCTAAGTCTTTAAATACTATTTTACAACATAGTTTTAATGATTGCATAGTATTCTATAGTGTAAATATAATGGCATTTAAGTTATCCAATACTGTTGGACATTTGGTATTTGAGTTATTTCTTTTTTCTATGTATCCTTCTTTCTCATTCACGATTACAAACTACTCTGCAGTGAATACTTCTTATACTTATGTCATTGTACACATTTTAAGGCATTTCCTTAGGATAAAATTCATAAACATAGAATTATTTCATCAAAGATTATGCATTTTAATATCTTAATGAAAAGTGATTTTTTTTAAAAAAAAATGTTATAGAACATGATCTAGTGTCGTTTTTTATTTCCAATTTTGTCAACTTCCATATGCATGTTTTGCTTGAGTACCTGAATAAATCTTTTTGTGTCTTAGCAAGGACTATTATTTTTCTTATTCTACATTTTTTCCTTTGAATTGTATTTTTACCTACTTGTAATTTTCTGGTTGTCTTCCAGGAATAAATAAATTATACATATGCAGGATATTCTTTGCCTGTCTTTTATATGTATCATTTTCTCTCTTACGCTTCCCAATTCTTTTTTTAATTTTATTTATTTTTATATTTTCCTCATTTAATCTATTTCTCTTGGTGTTTTTTCCAACACATTTCATGATGTTTTGGATTCTTTCCCTTGTTACATTCCATTTTTATTTAACTTCTATATTCTCTTTGGTTCCTTCCATTTTTTTCTTCATTTCTTGCAAGGCTTTGTTTATTTTAATAATTCTTTCCTGACTTCTACCAGATCACATTTCATCATCTCCTTTTGTCTTACCACTTCATTTCTGAGGTCTTGGATTTCTGCTTTGGGCAAACAGTGTCTCAGGGTGAGCCAGGAATGGGGGTGGGGAGTTGAGGGAGTGGAGTAGGAGAAGAGGCCAAGTTATGTTTCCAGACTTTCTAATTTTATACCATAGAGAGAGAGAGTGCTTCTACGAATGTGCTTCCTCTGTTTGACTTTGTGTGTGCATGTACATCCCCACTGCTTCACGGTCAACTATATTATTTTCTCTTCCATTAATTAGCTGTATGTCTGCATTTTAGAGTGTGCCCCTCACTTTCAGGGAGAATTTTTGCCTTCTGAGATCTCTTGGTGCAAGGCACACTTGCCATTGCAGTTTCTATGCTTTTTACTTCATCTTTTGTCACTCTTTCCTGATCTCGGTCTTTATACAAATTTTAAAGTCTGAAGATTGTTTCCTACTTCTGTTAAAAACGAATTTTGCAAGGCCCTGTGGTATATATATACATTCTCTTTATTCCTTTTGCTTCCTTTTGGTTGCTTGCCAGAAAGAGGAAGTGGAAATTTTAATTTAATTAAAATGTTTATATGAGAAGTTCAAACTACTTAATATTGTTCTAAATATTTAATCAGATTTGCCTTGAAATAGTTGCTAGAAATCTTGATAATCCTGGCTTGGTATGAATCAAATCATATAGAATATGATTCTGTATTTTAAAAATCCAAATATATGAAGTTCAGTGTTAAAGTTTTAGCAAGGGTAGCTCCCATCTGGACCTTTCCTGGAAAATGTGTAAAAGGAACTTTTTTTTTACTTTTTATTATTATTATTATTATTTTAATTTTATTATTATTATACTTTAAGTTTTAGGGTACATGTGCACAACGTGCAGGTTTGTTATATATGTATACATGTGCCATGTTGGTGTGCTGCACCTATTAACTCGTCATTTAGCATTAGGTATATCTCCTAATGCTGTCCCTCTCCCCTCCCCCCACCACACAACAGTCCCCAGTGTGTGGGTGTGTGATGTTCCCCTTCCTGTGTCTATGTGTTCTCATATGTTTATAGCAGCACTATTCACAATAGCAAAGACTTGGAACCAACCTAAATGTCCAACAACGATAGACTGGATTAAGAAAATGTGGCACATAAAAGGAACTTTTAAAATGGGTTCCACCTCTAAATAAGGGCAATGAAGTAAGTCCCATTTAATTTGAAAAACTTGGCTATTTCTTGAGAACAGGATACCTGCAAGAAAATATAATTTTACTAAAAAATGACAATCTTAAAATCTTAAGAAGTTGTAAAAATAGACTAGAGTTATTTAAAAGTTGACCTTTCCTCCTTGTATTGGTTTCTCTCAGACATTCAGATTTTACCATGTATTTGCTTGTCTTACCACCAAAACTCCTGAGTTTGTTTCTGAGTGTTTGGCTGTTAAGTGAATAGCTTGGGCAAACCAAATTCAAATTATTTAGGTAGAAATTAGAATAATTTATTTTCATGCCTCAGTGATGGGTCTAAAATGTGGCCCATCATTCTTCTAATAAATTATCAATATTGTGAATTTCCTATGACAGTTCTATAGACATTTGTTGTTTCTCAGAACATAAGGCTACAATGCCTAAATATCATAGTTGATATAAAGTTTAGAGTGAACAATAGGAATTCTCTCCTCTTTTATGAAAAGATTATTTTTTATGTGCTTAAGTTCCACTAGGATGGTTAAAACTACCCAAAGCTTGTTAGATCTTGCTTGTTTTTTTTTTTTTTTGAGACAGAGTTTTGCTCTGTCGCCCAGGCTGGAGTGCAGTGGCGCAATCTCGGCTCACTGCAAGCTCCGCCTCCCGGGTTCACGCCATTCTCCTGCCTCAGCCTCCCAAGTAGCTGGGATTACAGGCACCTGCCACCACGCCCGGTTAATTTTTTGTATTTTTAGTAGTGACGGGGTTTCACCGTGTTAGCCAGGATGGTCTTGATCTGCTGACCTCGTGATCCACCCGCCTCGGCCTCCCAAAGTGCTGGGATTACAGGCATGAGCCACTGCGCCCGGCAGATCTTGCTTGTTTTGATTGCTTGAATATATTTGACCTATGAGACAAAAGTTACTCTGCTGATAGGGAAGAAAATTATGTAATTAAGCTTTCATTTGTTTCATGGTTCTTATTGGCACAATGCGTTCATGTTTCTGTCCTCTGTTGCTCCTAAGTTTAGTACAATGTGAATGGAAAATTAGGAGTATAGAATTTTCCTAGTTGATTTAGTCTGAGGCTCTAAACACTTAATGCCATTTTGTGGCACTATACGATGAACACTGACAAGGAAATGAAGGGATGACTGAGCCAGCTGTGTTTATTGTCAATTGGCTGCCCTCAGTCTTGTCTTTATAAAGGATCTTTTAGTTATAACTGACCTCAGCTAGCCATGGGCTATTTTTTGATGACACAGATTCTAAGGAGAATAGCACACGTGAGTAACTGTAGAAATACATAAGGCTTTTCATGTACTTTTTTCATCTTGACAAACAACTATATACCACAATTATAGACTACTTTATTTCAGAGTCTCTTTTACATTAATAAAACTAACCAAAGTAGTTTTTCAATGTCTATCTTATGTGATATATAAGATCATATATCATGTTTTCATTAAACATGATATATGTTCAAATATATTTCCCATGTGTCAGCTTTTTATTTTTTCAAGATACAATTGCAACAAATTGATGAATAAAACCATGACAAGATCCTTCAGAAAACAACTCGAGACACAGTCACATTTTAAAATGACAAAATATTTAGTACTTGAAATTGTGGAAGCCTGGTGTTCCTGGTTGGGGTATGGCTGACATTCTAGAGGGTGACTGTGGTGGGTATCCTAACTAAGTGTACAGAAATTAAAAGACCCCAGAGGATAAATTTATGTCTAATCCCAAAGAAAACTCAAGGCAATGGAACATAGTTACCACATTCCAAGGGCAAAGACCTGGGTCAAATTCAGGCAAATTCAAGGCTCGGAATCTCCAAAATAACTGAAATGAAAAAGAGCAAACGGAAAATGCAATAGGATGCCAAATCATTTATGAAGGAAGCAGAGTGTCTGCAGTTTAGCTTTACCGATTATGTCCCTTTTGTGGGAGAGGATTGGGCCGCACTAATATAACACTGGAAAGTATTACTCTGGACCCATCCCATTAAGAAAGTCATAACCTATTGAGGGTCTCAGAATAACAGTGCTATCATGAGGTAACAAGGCCCTTTAGGAAAGGGACATTTGGCATCTCAAGCTCTTCTTTGAGGAGTGTGCCGAGATCCAGGGAAAAAACTCTCTTTAGGAGAAGAGGATGCTCATCTTTTCCAGGCCCGTATATTCTTTATGGTACTCATAGCAAACTGAATTTCCAGGTTTTTAAAAATATTTCCTTAGTCAAAATAACTTCTTGCTTTTGAAAGTTTTGAGTTTTCTGACTTCTATAAAACAAACAGAAACATATGTTCTTATTAGGAACAAAGTAGGTATATAGGTAAGAAAGACACAGGGAACCAAATTAAAGAAACAGTAAGGTTTGTAGGCAGACATGCGGATATTTTAGCCATTTTGCTTTATGGTACTACCAAATTCCTACCAGCAAATAAAGGCGGTGGAGAATAAAACCAGTTCCTTGTGGCCCATGGAGCTCACCCATATTTTGTTTTTAATATTAAGCCTCTAAACCCCATATTTATAAACACAAAATGCACAAGTTGCATAATAAACTCCTGTGTCCCAGTTGTTTGTTTATTCATTCAACAAACATTTATTGAATGCCTACTAAACACATGGCCCCATTTGAGGACATAGCCTGAATCAGATATCATTTCTGCATAGTTACTAATATATCTGGAATTAAGTTAAAATATTATGCATGTAGAATTGTAATTAAAAAGAGAATGAGACCAATTATATAAACAATAAATGGATATGCATTTAGAGCCTAGGTATTGAACACTGTGCTATATGTTTTGTATTTATTTATTACCTCATATCATCCAAATGACTCTGTAAGAGTGGCCTACTGTGCCCATTACGCAGGGAGAAAACTGAAGATTATAGTTGTGGACTGCCTTACCTAAGGCTACAGAAATAACAGTCAGAGTCCAGATTTTAACTCAGATCTTCCGACTCTTTGTCCAGTAACTTACTATACATGAACCTTAGAAATGTGGAGTTAAAGCAGTTGGTTATGTGTGTGAGTGGTTATATGTGTGACTAAACATTTGAGTTCATATGTAACAATGTTGTTGTCATATCTATAGTCTAGAAGTAGTTCATCTTTTGTTTTTTATATTTCAACTTTTATTAGTAACTGTACAACTAATACATGGTTACTTGTCTGCAAGTAAATAATAACTAAATAAGTGAATAAAAATAAGTAAACATAGAATGTAATACTTAATACCTGAAGCTGGCCTACAGATGATGGATTATGAAAATTATTGCACTGAGGTCTATAATTGAGCAAACTGAGCAAATGAATGGAGCAGGATTATGATAAAAATCTAGACAATCATAAATGGCTGCTGAGAAACTGGTGCAAGAAAGAGATTAGCAAGGTAGATGGGTACTAATGGGAGTGAGAATGCAAACAAAGTATGGACTATATGTGAATAAACAACTCATAGGGCCAGTGAGAGACATGGTATAGTGGAAGACAGGAAAGTAGGCTAAAAAAAGACCTAGAGAACCAGCTGCTCTAGGTTGTTCCTTTGCCTGAAATGCTGGACAAATCTGGGAAGACCCAGGAGTTCTCTTCCTTTGTGCTCTGTTTCCTTTGCTCTTCTGATTTTGATTTTGATTAATATTTACATATAGGACAGTGGTTGAGCTTTATGTGGTTATTCTGTGGAATCACAGAGCTGGGTTTGAATATGAGTTTTGCCACTGATCGGCAGTGAAGTGCAGAGCATGTTATTTAAATGTTTTGAACCTCTACTTTTTCTTTGTAAAATAAAGGTACAAATCCTTCCCATGTTGTCATTGTGTAAATGTAAGAAGAAGAAATGAAACAAAGGGTGTAATGTCTCTACTATGGAGCCAGGCATGTTATGGATGAACAGTAGTATGTGATTGTTGTAATTATTATGCTCAGGTGATTACACTAGGTTCCTGTACCTTCGGTCTTTCCCTAGTTCACTAGAATGCTTTTTTAATACAGTACAGCAGGGGCTGGAAAATAGTAGGCTAAACTGTTATACCTTGATATATTCCTCCTAAGATTTGTTTATCAGTTTGAGCTCATTGAATCTCTGACCATCCAGATTATTAACATAAAATATTAGTCCTCAAACTAAGTATAACTCTGAGAAATTAATACATTTCTCAGAAAATAATACTCAGTGCGGTTTCCTGAGAACCAGAACCACATTGAGTATTGTTCTCTGAGAAATAGTTTAGCATAGTGGAACTAAGATTGCTTTTGTTTGATTTTGCTTTTTTCTACTCACTACCTGCATAACTGTGGGTAAATTATATAACTGCTAAGCCTCGGTTTCTCCATATGTAAGAAAAGTGAAATAGTGCTTACCTTGTAGGTTTGTGGTGAAGAATAAATGCATGTAAATAATTGGAGTGGTGTCTGGCTCATAGTAAGCATTCAAAGTATAATTAAGTGAAGTTGAACTTAATTTTATCCTTTATTTCCATCCATTTTGTTTTCTAACTGTCAAAGTAATATGGTGATGATTATTATTATCATGATAATTTATTGAGACTTATTGGTGGCCAGATACTGTGCTAAATGCTTTTTAATGCCTTATCTCATTTAATCCTCATAGCAAACCTGGATGATATTACCATTATCCTCATTTTATAGACCATCAAACTGAGGCTCAGAGGTATTCAGTAACTTGACCAATCTACGTAAGTATCAGAGCCACTATTAGAACCCAGAGTAAGACTACAGTGCCTTAACTCAATCTTAGCGAGAAGTTTGCTTATTTGATGAGTTGGGGAAGGTCCATTATATCCCCTAGGCATGGTGAGTTTTTCCAGCCTTCCTACTAGAATTTTGGATCTACTTTAATATAAAATGAATAGTAAATAAAGTATCATTCTGTGGGTCATACTGAAGAGGGCTGTCCTTAGGTCAGCGGTTTTGAGGTTATTAAAATTCCACTGAATCTATAGTGTAGATGTTAATTATAAGAATTTCGCCACCTGACTGATGATGCCTGTGGACTACAGCCATGCACATATGCTGAAAAACTTTCCATTTCCTCCTAATTCTAGATTTAAATACTATCCCTCAAGCCATCATACTTCATTTAAAAAAATTCCACATAGAGATGTCCAATATTTCTGTACGAGTAATATAGGGTAGAATTATTTCTATCAAGAAATAAAGCATGCATTTCCAAATCATCAGCTTTATTTGCCATTTTGAAATAAAATCCAAATATTTAATGAAACAGGGAAGAGCACGTGACCTTTGGAAGCTTTCTTAGTCTCTCTGCATTTCATTTTTCTTATCTGTAAAATAGAATGGGTTGAGATGGGACTCTATTAAACTTCGAAATTCTAAAACTCTTGACACAAAAAGTTGTGATTCATATATGTGACTATTTTAGAATAAGAAATCTCGACAGAAAAAAATGTTGTCTAGACTTTTATTTAAAATTCCATTCTAAAATATTCTTCAGACTTATTTAATGTCCTACCAAAAGATTAGAAATGTTACTGGGGAGTTAGGAAAGTGAGACTGAAGAGGAAAATAGTCTGATTGAAACATTTTTATTGCAATAAAAGAAAAAAACCATGAGTATTTTACCCAGTAAAGAGATTTTCGTCTTAAAAAGGAAATGCTTATTAACCCAAATTAACTTCTAAATTAATGGATTATCAGTCAATAGGATAAACAGAAGTAAAAAATTGTGGTCTTGGAAAAAGGGACCACTTGGAGGCAGGAGGATTTGTAGAGAGGAAGCCTGGTAACATCACGTAGAATGGCCATTCATATCTGGAAGTCTACCTTTCAAGTCATTCATTCATTCACTCATTCACCCATTGAGTCTTGTTTATTTATTGAGCATTTGTTGGAAAAATCTGGTCTCTACCGATTTTGTAGTTTAGTGGAGGAAAACAGAGAAGTAAACCAATCATTTTAATATAGCTATTTAAATGTTAGAATAAAGCTAGAGTCAGAGTTCTCAGTAAAAGGACATCTAATTTAGCTGTCTGAGACTGAGATCATGGAATCTTTACTAGGGAAACTCATACTTAAATTAGGTTTGAAAGATGAATGGGAGTTGACATTGACTAGTGCTCAGTAATTATTAGTTGAATGACAGAAATGGTAGAGAAGGAAGTCATGAAGACTAAGAGAGTATGACAATTTGGGGAATGAGGGTACTTGAATATAGCTCAAGCATAGAGTAGTTTTTATCAGTATGCCTCAGAAACCATCTACATCAAAATCACCTGGAGGTACTGTTGAATATGCAGACGTCTGTGCCCCACCCTATATACACTGATTCCGAGTCAAGAGTAGGGTCAGGGGATCTTGACTTTTTTAATAAGCATTGTATCACAAGGTGGATTGTTATTATATATATGATAATGTTAAGAACCACTACATTATTTGCATTTTATCATGCTGTCCTTCAAAACTGTAGATCATCTGCGCCATCAGTGCCAACACCTTTTGGACACCTAAGTGTCACAGGAGTTGTGGAAGGGAGCTCCTGTATGAAATGTTTGTTTGTAAATTAAATGTTTATAAATTAGGAGTAAATTAGTTGTTTTACTTTGTGAGAAAAAGACTAGCTTTCAAAACCAAACCTCCAACTATTGATTCTTATCCCCGGATCCAACTTCTCTGTTGCTGGTCATCAGAGATCATAAGCCAAGGAGACAAAGGTTAATGTTCTCAAAATGTGTAGTGACTTTACTCTGTTTGATCCATCCACCCACAACTTTTCTCAGCCCCTAATTCCAGCCAGCAAATCTGCATGTTTGTGCCTATAATCACAAGACAGACCAGATGCGAAGGAGGACATAAATTGATGACATTTCTTAGGAAAGCAATACCCTAAAACTTCACTGCAAGACTCTTGCTGGGGCAGGTCAGGAACACTGTCTTTGTAAATTGTTCAGAATGAAAGCAGAATGTTTTCTCCTTAATAGTTTTAAATTAGGACCTTTCTATTAATTCAAATTCATTAATTTCAAATTATTTTTCATATCTCTTAAGTATATTATCACTTTTTCTCATATTTCACCCCTTTGGTAATATGTGAGATTATGTTTAAAAAACCATATCTATTATTCTACAAAATATGGTGCATTTTGGAACACAGTAAAAGATTAGTATTTAGTATCAAGGTTTAACTTTTTTTTTAGTTTTTTTTTTTAAATTATACTTTAAACTCTGGGGTACACTTGCTGAATGAGCAGGTTTGTTACATAGGTATCCATGTGCCATGGTGGTTTGCTGCACCTATCAACCTGTCATCTACATTAGGTATTTCTCTTAATGCTATCCCTTCCCTAGCCCCCAACCACCTGACAGGCCCCAGTGTGTGATGTTCTGCTACCTGTGTCCATGTGTTCTCATAATGAAGTTTCTGTGTACAAATTTTCTGGGAGTAATTATCCTCTGTTGAGTATTGTAAAACTTGCCATCTTTTATTTTACCCATGACCAGCTTTTTAGGTAGAAATGAGTTTCAACAGTCCTGGAACTTTTTGTCTCTATCTAGGTTACATTGAATGAAAACATTTATTTGTGTTCAGATTGTCATATTATTTTAGTAGTTTGCGGTGTGTGTGTCTTAGTTTGTTTTGTGATGCTATAACAGAATACTACAGACTTGGTAATTTATAATAAACATAAATTTATTGACTCATGGTTCTGGAGGCTGGGAAGTCAAAGATCGAGGGCCCAGCATCTTGCAAGGGCCTTCTTGTTGCATCATCTCATGGTCGAAGAGCAAAGAAAAGATGGGAGAGAGAAAGCGGGAACCAAAAGTTCTTGTATAAAGACCCCACTCTGGTGATAATGAAACCACTCTCCAGATAATGGTATTAATCCACTCATGAGGGCAGAGTCTTCATTGCCTAATAACCTCTTAAAGGTCTCACCTCTGATCACTCTTGCATTGGGATTAAATTTCCAACACATGAACTTTGGAGGGACACGTTCAAACCGTAGCCTTGTGCTAAAACCAATGCCATACATGTTTACCCATGCAGGAAATCCATAGCCTTCAGTGAAGCTTTAGAAATTGATGGAAACTTATTTGAGAAAAAGGTGTTGTATTTAAAAAACAATAAGTTCAGTTCAAATAAATCCACATTTGATTCTTAGGCTGATGAGTCACTGATGAGGACATCTTATTCATCAATTTATGCTTATTTTAGTTATCTTTGTGGTATAATGAAGTATCTTTGAATTGGACCCATTCATCCCTCAGGCAGGTTAGTGTTACTGGCATTTGAATTACCTCCTTAATTCAGTTCAAACGTCAGTTTTCAATTTTTTAATTCTTTTGCTGTTTAAAATAATCAAACACATTAAAGATGAATAATTACTGGCTCCATTCCTATAGTAACAAGTGTCACATTCTGACAACTTCAGAAACAAGGTTGGTTATTTTCAGCTTTCATCATTTACACTCTTCAAAAATAAGGATGAGAAATGTATTTTATTTTCTTTTTATTAGTCAATAAGTTCTACTTGGCCGGGCGCGGTGGCTCACGCTTGTAATCCCAGCACTTTGGGAGGCCGAGGCGGGTGGATCACGAGGTCAGGAGATCGAGACCACGGTGAAACCCCGTCTCTACTAAAAATACAAAAAAATTAGCTGGGCGTGGTGGCGGGCACCTGTATTCCCAGCTACTCGGAGAGGCTGAGGCAGGAGAATGGCATGAACCCGGGAGGCAGAGCTTGCAGTGAGCCGAGATTGCACCACTGCACTCCAGCCTGGGCGACAGAGCGAGACTCCGTCTCAAAAAAAAAAAATAAAAAAAATAAGTTCTACTTAGGAGGCATAGAGTTCTCTGAACAATAAGTTAGGGCTCAGATAAGATTGTTTTAATACTGACTTCAATGTTAACTTAAGGAAAACAGATGATATCTTTGTTCCTCATTTCTTTAAGACTTAAGACTATGGTTGTTTGGATATGTAATTAATTTTATGTCTCTTAGAAAATTGTCATAAATCTTATTTTACTTGAAGAAGATAAATGTGATGATAGTAACAGAACAATCAGAAGTGGTTATTCTTTTATACTAAATTTCAACTAATATCTATTAAGTACTTATGGCATGCCAGACCCTGTGATATGAGCTGGAGATTACAGTTTTATAGAGAGATACTGTGTTTGTGGATGACTTTATGTTTAAGTCTGGGTTGGGTAGAACACATTTTCCACTTGAGCTGCAGCAGGATTCCAACTGAAAACATACTTCAATCTTGTAAATTCTAAGTTCTAGTGTGTACTTGATGATTGAGGGGGAGGGAAAGAGAAGGAAGGATCCTTGCTATAATTATTGTCAAGAAGTAGAAAGGAGCAGGAGGGATGGTAGGAAGGAGAGGCTATAGATTGGTCTTTAGTAGGACAAGGTTGGTGTTTAGCATTATTGCCTTTGTAGGAGGTTAAAACCTTTCTGTATCCCAAATGGGAGTTACTTGTATCAACTATGTTGAAAACTAGTACATGTGTGTATGTATGTGTGGAGGAGAGGGAATAATTGTATGTATTTGAAGGCTTATATGAATTAGATTTATTTTTATATTCTTTTAAAAGTAATATGCACATATACATTCAATTCTGCTATAACAAAGCATATACATTTCTTATTATCACCATGTTATGCAAAATTGCACAAAAATAATCACAGCCCTTATAGGAAGAATGAAATTAGGGGCACAACACTAGAAACCTTTGTTAGTGACAGATAATAAAGAAAATAACCTAATAAAAATTGTGCCAACTTTTATGTATGTTAACTGCTTAGAACATACATAAATACTACATTAACTATGGTACTTTACCTTGAAAATGCCTTAAGTTTGATAATAGAAGTGAGCATGAGAAATATTTGAGCTTGTGAGCTGTGAAGTAATAGAAGAAAGATGACCTGAAATTCGACAGAAAGTTTAAACTTCAGATGTGGATAGGTGTGACTCATAACACACTGAGGTAAGTGGTAAATATTTGAGTTATAAGCATATGTGTATCTTTTTTACTCTTAAACAGCTCAGTTCAAGTTGGCCACTTTCTGCAGATGAAATTGTGCAGAAGCAAATATAAAATTGGCTTTATCCTCAAATTATTTCATAATATATGAATAGCATTGGAATGAATTTGTGTTTCGTTACAAGCATAATAGTATGTGGAGATATATTTCCCTTCTCTTGCAAAGTACTCAACCTGTCTTGACTTTGGCACTTCTGTTCTGCTTGTGTTCTGGTTATTTACACTTATGCCTTTTCCTCAATTAGGTATTAAGCTTTTCTAGGGCAAAGGCTGTCTTTGATATGGCTTTAATTTGTACAGTACCTATTTAAGTGACTTACTGATTTAAAAAAATTATTAACACCTGTTGAATGAATAGCTGTAATTGAAAATTGAGACATAGATGGACAGATTTCAAGAAAGCAATAAAGGAAAGTTTGAAAAAGGAAATAAAATATCTGTTGGTGTGTTTTGAGACCTTGTGTTTATATTTAATTTAATTAATTTATTTATTTATTCTTTTTTTTAAATTTTTTTTTGAGATGGAGTCTCACTCTGTCACCCAGGCTGGAGTGCAGTGACACAATCTCGGCTCACTGCGACCTCTGTCTCCTGTGTTCAAGTGATTCTCCTGCCTCGGCCTCCCAAGTAGCTGGGACTACAGGTGCCTGACACCACGCCCGGCTAATTTTTGTATTTTTAGTAGAGGCGGGGTTTCACCAAGTTGGCCAGGCTGATCTCAAAAACTCCTGGCCTCAGGTGATCTGCCCACTTCGGCCTGCCAAAGTGCTGGGATTACAGGCATGAGCCACTGTGCCTGGCAGACATTGTGTTTGTTGAAAGGATACCGTGAATCCAGAAATTCTACAGGACTAAGGTACACATATGTAGCAATATACTCAGTGTATACACTCAAGACAAACCATTAAAAGGCTATCTCCTCCTAGAATCCTTTTAGCCAGGGTCAAATTAAATAAGGTGCATTTTTTCAGAGAAAAATAAGTAACAAAGGAGCAGCTTAGCAGGTTTAAGAGGTGCTATTAGGCTGGCGCAAAAGTAATTGCGGTTTCTGCCATTAAAAGTAATTGCAGAAATCGCAATTACTTTTGCACCACCCTAATATATCACCAGAGTTGCTATATTATCCTTTAGACAAACATTGGACTTCAAAAGTGTTTCCGTAAAGCCCAAGATGCTTTAAGGAATCCTCTCAAATCTGTGATGAAAGAGAGGACAAAGGTAAGAGCTGTTAGTACCCTTACCTTCATTTCAAATTTTGATTATTTTGCTGTTATTATTTTGTTTATGAAACATATGATTCCCTTGTCATCAAAAATAAAAAAAAAGTTTGCAAGTCAGTAGTCATAGTTTTGGGCAGGAAGTTGGGGTACTGGTGATGGTGGTATTAGATCTTATTTATATAGATGTGAGCTTCTTGGCTTTCTTAGGCTCAACTGGAATTTGTCATATCTTCTCCCCTTCCTTTTTTCTGCATGGTAATAGAACTCCAGCAGCAGAGGTAGCCTCCAGAGTGTATGGCTAGGAGGAGCTGCACATATCTGTCATATTATAGTACTAGTGGTCTAAGGAGAGATATTTGGACTGCATTGTGTAAAGCCTATAAAACTTCTGGCAAAATCTTCCATTCGAATAAATATCCAATCAAATTCACAGTCATATGTAAAAACCTGTGAGAGACTTCCCCATAAATTAGTGTAACTTAATTTAAAATTTTCTGAGCACCAGTAGAAGAATTCTAGATCTTAAAAAGTGTTATATTTCTAAAGCAGTGATTTTATGTACAATCGATAAAGTACCTATGAAAATTGCATTAAAGCATTCATGGAGGAAGACTCTATAACATATACTCAGCTCAAAATTTCAGCAGCTGATTATCCTGTTTACAGGTTATTGGACCTTTCATTTTTCTTATGCCGTCAGTCTTTGGGCCATTTCCTACATTAGCTATTTGACAAGACTATCCAGGTAGAAAGTTAGTTAGACCTGAGTTTGTCATTTAGGTTAACAGTTACAGTTTCATCTAAAGGTTTGATAGAAATGAATATTGTAACCCCTAAGTAAGATTTAGAGTTATCTGTAGAGTTAATCAATCCATGATCTTCCTCTTGCAAATTACCACAAAAATATCAAGAATCCTTTTTTCAGCACTTTTGGAAATGCAACTGAAATTTTAGGACTTGGAGGAGGAGGTAAGGTATAGCTTCATCTTTGATAAGAAGTGATACTGAAAAATCAGAGGTGCAAAAAGGATGACGAACATCTGATTGTTAAAGCATTGTTTTCTTCTCAATCCTTTTTCTGGGGTAAAATTGCAAACAAATGAATTGTACATAGAACTATTTGCCATAGAACCAATTAGCCAAATGTCTACACATGTTATCATTCTGAAAAAGTTGGGAGGTGAGATATCAGTCTAGTTTTGCTGAATTAATAAATTCAACAATTAGAATCTTCAATATGTATAACTTAGCAAGTAGTGGTACCTGTGCATCTGTATGCATGACTCTCAGGCAAATATAACCATGTGTTCTTCTGAATGCTAGTATCCCTTTAACTGCTCTTATGATATAACACCCATTAAGAATACACTTAATAAACATGTACTGTGTTCTAGATGTTGTCCTAGGTTCCAGGTTTATATGTTAATTCAGATCCAGACTCTAGAAAATTCAGAGTCTGGAAAAGGAGACATGTATGAGTGTGGCAGATTTCTTCCCTCTGCCTCTGCAGATCTATTTTCTACCATTATCAGCTGTGTTACCAGCACAATGGCCTGTGTGGACTACCAAAGGGCTTCCTGGCCATCAGAAAGTGGGATTCAGACTACTACAGGGCCATCCCAGCAGTAGATAAGAGGAAGTTGAAAGTGAGGTCGGGGTGTTTCATCTCCCTGTGACTTTTCAGTGCCTGGCTTTGTTTCTTCACTGAATTTCACTGTTCCTCTCAAGGCAGCCTTGTTTGCCAACTCTCTTCTTTAAGGTATTGGTAATCATTCCCTCCCTTTGACTTTTTGGGCTAGGGCTGGTGACAGCTCTGCTGTTACACATCCTGGGTTACAGTGCTAAATCCTGTGTCTCCCTTATATTCTACCCCAAATTCTGATGATAGTCCTTTTCTAAATGAACACTCCTCAAGTGATCCTAATGCAAGAGAGTTGTTTCTTCTTGGATTCTCTACGTGTTATTTAACAATATAAGTCGGGTAAAAGAAAGCCTACAAAACACTAGGGACATACAAAAGAAAGAAGGATCGCCTCTTCTGAATAGTAAGGACACACAGCTCAAAGTGGTGGCATGTGGGCTAACACTTGAAGGATCAGAAAATTTATGAGGTGAAAAATACGGGAAAAAGCATACCGAGTGGGAGGAAACACACTTGCCAGAATCACAGAGGTTGTAAATTCAATAGCTAGTTCTGGGAATAGTTAGGGATGTGTGGTTGAAGCCTAATATGTGTGAAAGGAAAGAGTGGGAGACATAATGATGACAGCAGCAAAACTAGTGTGTATCTTGTCAACCAAGATCTCTGTGTCTAGCACAAACGTGATGTTCAATAATAGTTTGCTAAGAAAATAGGTAAATCAATAAATACGAAAGTAGGCAGGAGGCATATTATGAAGGGTTTTGAATGCTAAGGAATTTGTACTTCACAGCTAACATGATAGAGATGTAGAAAATGATTTTGAGCAGGGGCTTGATGCATTGTAATGTTCTTCCTTTCAGTTATCAGTACATTTATTGTCTCCCTTACCAGATTGTAACCATGTTGAAGGCAGGAAACAAGTCTTATTTATCTGTATCTCTGAATGAAAGGATTCATACATTGTTGGCACCCAAAATCTGCTTGCTGAATTATTGCAAGTATAAATTACATGCTTGGAGTTTTCATAGCATGTGCATTTTATTTTAACCATTTTTATTAGAGCTTTTAAAATGAAACCATACTGATTTTATCTCAAACATTGATTTAAACATGATACAACTGAAATCAGAAACACAATGCCACTGATGGGTTTAATATGCTGCCTACTGAAATATATTTGTTCTTTTATTAATCATCGATCCACAGAAGGCCTCAAGTTGGAAGATGATTGACTACAGCTCAGAGATTCTCTTGAGGGTTTCAGGGAAAGATTTGGCTCTTTCTGTAAATATTTATTACCGTAATCAGTAGTTTGATGGGGCCACTAATGAACATTCTGTCCTTAAGAATGAAAAGGATCACTTTTCATCAGAAATATCCCTCACTATTTTCACTAATCTTTATCTTAAATCTCTAAGAGTGACAAACTGTTCAATTTTTCCATGGGTATGAATTAATTTAAAACTAAGTATATTGGCTCAGACTTGCTAATGAGTATAAAAAATATTTTAGGCCAGGCGTGGTGGCTCATGCCTGTAATCCCAGCACTTTGGGAGGCCGAGGCGGGTGGATCACCTGAGGTCAGGAGTTCTAGACCAGCCTGGCCAAACTCCATCTCAACTAAAAATACAAAAGTTCGCCGGGTGTGGTGGCAGGTGCCTGTAATCCCAGCTATTCAGGGGGCCGAGGCAGGAGAATCACTTGAACCTGGGTAGCAGAGGTTGCAGTGTGCCGAGACTGTGCCGTCACACTCCAGCCTAGAGGACAAGAGTGAGACTTTGACTCAAAATAAACAAATAAATAAATAAAAGCAGGAAAATGTATCAAAGCCATGTATTTTTATTTGTGTTTGTTCATTTATTAACCTGTCATTAGTAAATGCTACGGAATAAATGCCTGTGTCTCTCCAAAATTCACATGCTGAAATCTAATCTGCAATGTGATAGTGCATAGAGGTGGGGTCTTTGAGAACTAATTGGGTCATGGGAGTGGAGCCCTTGTGAATGGATTTAGTGACCTTATAAGAAGAGGCAGGGGAGCCAGCTTGCTGTATTTCTGCCATGTGAGGATACAACAGAAGTTGTAGGTCTGCAACCTGGAAGAGTCCTCACCAGAACCCAACCTTGCTGGCACCCTGATCTCAGACTTCCAGCCTCCACAACTGTGAGAAATAAATTTCTGTTGTATATATGCTATCCAGTCTACAGTACTTTGTTATAATACCCCAAACTGGCAGACAGCAAATGAACAAGTTTCTATTTGTAAGAATATGCTAATGTACTTCAAAGTTATTTCCTTATGTAGGCAGGTCTTTTTAACAGCTACTGATTGAACATCTACTGTCGTCTGTGAGCTATTAGAGGTGTTATGAGGGATTCTGTAGCAGATGCTATTGGTGCCCTCCCTGGACCTTCTCTACTAGGTGGGTACACCCACCTCCCAGCTGTTGTGGGTGTTGATTGTTAAAGGTTCACACCTACACTCTTCCTCAAAGCATTATCTGTGGCCAATGGGAGGTGCCCAGCCCTGAGATGCATGGGAAGTTATACTCCTCTACACAGATGACCCAGGAGCAATGACTGACTGATGTAATGTATAATAGCCCAGCTTTCTCACACTTGGGAGAAAATGTCTAGGTGCAGTCTATGCTGTAGAGCTCTAATGGGATCAGGCTGAATGGACTTTCCTCTTGGGCCTCTATCTTTGCCTGCCATCCTCCACCATTCTATCCTGCTTTTCTCACTCCCCAGAAGATTTCTCCTGAGAACACTGCTTCAGTAAATCTCCTGCAAGAATTCTTATCTCAGGCTTTGCCTCAAGAATACCTCATTTAAGACAGATATATACACACAAAAAAAGACATAGACTCTTTTAAAGGAATGCATAGCCTAACAGTGGAATATGTTTGTAAATAATTTCAACTAGAATATAGAGTGAGTATGTTTATTGTGGCACTATTCACAATAGCAAAGACTTGGAACCAACCCAAATGTCCAACAACAATAGACTGGATTAAGAAAATGTGGCACATATACACCATGGAATACTATGCAGCCATAAAAATTGATGAGTTCATGTCCTTTATAGGGACATGGATGAAACTGGAAACCATCATTCTCAGCAAACTATCGCAAGGACAAAAAACCAAACACCACATGTTCTCACTCATAGGTGGGAATTGAACAATGAGAACATGTGGACACAGGAAGGGGAACATCACACACCGGGGACTGTTGTGGGGTGGGAGGAGGGGGGAGGGATAGCATTAGGAGATATACCTAATGCTAAATGATGAGTTAATGGGTGCAGCACACCAACATGGCACATGTATACATATGTAAGAAACCTGCACGTTGTGTACATGTACCCTAAAACTTACAGTATAATAATAATAAAATTTAAAAAGGGAAAGAAATACAAGGGTAGCATATGGGAGTTAGAAGAAGAAATTTTTCACATAGATTATGGATAAGATGAGAAATCCTTGAAGTAAGATGATTTGAGGTTCATTTGAGAATTGCAAGTAGGCCATTTTGTCTGTGGAAGAAGTGGAAGGTTATGATGGAGCCATATTGTGGCATGCCTTGAAAGCTAGGATAAGGTGTTTGTTTTTAATTTGAAAACAATGGAAAGCCATTGAGTATTTTTTGAGCATCACATTGATTCTGTTGGAACTGGGCTTCTGAAGATATATCTGGCTGACTATATAGAATAAATATTAGTGGAAGAAAATGAGAGTTGGAGAGACCAGTAAGAAAGCTAATAGACAAATGAGAAACAATGGTGTCAACGGGGTGAGACATAAATGTGAGGGACATAGAAGTAGAACTCTTAAGACTTGGCAAGTAATTGAATACAGAGAGAGAGAGAGAGAGAGCAGTGTCTCAAGGATCTTGGGCCTACTTAAATGGTCACTTATTAATGTCTTCCCCAAAGTGGAATTGTTGCACTGAAGGATATACATATTAAACATTCTGTTATAAAATGCACACACTGAGTTTTGTCCCTTTTCAAACACTGGTGACAATTTAATGGCAGGAATTATATTGTTATTTTCATTCATTCTGAAAATTATGAATAAAGGTAAACATATTAATGGGTTTTGTTGACTATACCTATAATGGCATTCTTTCTGTTATATTTTCATCTCTCCTTGAGTAAATTCTTGCTCTACATAGGTTGATGCTGTGTTATGAGGACCATGATGACTTACGACAGTTTGAGACCCATTCAGACTATTTTCTGACTAAAAACCAAGGAAATGGAATTTTCTAGGCAATTGAGGGCACAGCTGGATGTGCTGCAATGCTAAAGAAAAGCCTCCCCTGTAATACCCTCAAACAGCACTGTGGAAAGGCTTTGAGTGAAAAGACCTGGGCTTGAATCCTGGCTCCACCAACAGAGAGTTGCACACATTTGGACAAATATCTTAAGCTCTCTAGGCCTCAGTTTTCAAATCTGTAAGGCAATATTTTCTTCAAAGAGTTGTTCTGAGGGACAATTGAAACAATGTGAATAATTTTCTTTAAACTTACAAAATGAATGTTAGTAGACTTTACTCTTGCTGGTATTTCCTCCTCAGGGACAAAACCTTTTTTTTCTTTTTCTTTTTTCTTGTATTTCTTTTCTTCAGCATTTTTCCTGTTAACATAGTAACTCTTCATTAAAGTCTCTCATATGGATGGATGAATGAATTTTTGCCTAGGGTGATATAAGTGACAGTCTGTATACTTCATTCTCCTTTGGCCTTTCTGAATTAAGAAACAGGAAAGAAAAGGTTTATTGGAAAGTTTTTTTTGATATGAAGAACTATTTTCTTCTTCTCCATCTGTTTTGACTTTAGTACCTAGAAACTTATGTATTTCATTTAGGATGAATGAAATTCATTTCCCTCTCTTTATAAAGCATTGTATTATTTCTGATGGGCCTCTGGGTTCTATTATTGTTATTTAAACAACAGTATCCTGTTGAGGTGGTTGCAGCTGGCTTAGCACATGGAAAAACTGTTGTTGCATCTTTTATTTTTACTCTTCGGTATTTCCTGAAAATGATAGGAAGATGAAAAGTGACCTCCTCTTTGGTATTTTTTTTCCATTGGAACAGCTTATTTAGATTATTTGAATAGACCTCTCTCTCTCTCTCTCTCTCTCTGTGTGTGTGTGTGTGTGTGTGGGGGTGTGTGTGTACACATTTCTTGTGCTCCCATTTTTTTTTCCCATCCTTCAGAAAAGGATTTTGATGCTTGATTACATTTTCCAAATTCTCTAGTATACTTGTTCTATGCTTTTCGTCAGGCCGTTTTCAACAGGATCTTTTTGTAGTTAGAGAATCTCTCTAGCCTCATAGCTACCCTGCTGCCGGTAGACTAGACAATTATAATTATTCCCACAGGTCAAAAACCTGTGGATATTACGGATTGAAAAAAATGCCAGGTGAGTCCAGATTAGAAATTGCCTCTCTAGCTTCAACTGGGGGCTTTTCACCAGACCCCAGGGAACTTTATTATGTGGCAAAACTCCTAATAGAGTATCCATTGTCCTTGAGGCATACTGAGATGTGAATATGCTTGTCTTTCAGTTTGATTTTATCAGTTCATGCAAGCATTGAATAGATCATTTTGGGGCCTGAAGGGAATGGAGCTGAGTTTCTGTCACTTGTAGCTAAGAATATTAGCAAATGCACTGTATGACCCAATATTCTAACCAAAAGAGGCTATTGCCATTTCTGAGCATGGTGTGTACTTTCCCATGCTGTTGGATTTGCTTACATTATTGCCTTTCCTACATTATACATTCTCATATTTAACCTGAAATCCTAACTATCCTCAAAATATAGCTCAGATGTTATCCCCTCTATTAAACCTTTCTTTGTTTCAGAAGGAAGAATTTTCATTTTCTTTTCTTTTTTTTTTTTTTTTTTTTTTTTTTTTTTTTTTTTTGAGACAGAGTCTTGCTCTGTCACCCAGGCTGGAGTGCGGTGGTGCAATCTTGGCTCACTACAACCTCAACCTCCCAGGTTCAAGCGATTCTCCTGCCTCAGCCTCAGCCTCCAGAGTAGGTGGGACCACAGGCACTGCCACCACGCCCAGCTAATTTTTGCGTTTTTGTGAGATGGGGTTTCACCATCTTGGCCAGGCTGGTCTCGAACCCCTGACCTCCAGTGATCTGTCTGCCTCCGCCTCCCACAGTGCTGGGATTACAGGCGTGACCCACCGTCCACCTTGGGAATTTTCATTTTCATCTCGGCTTCATAGCAATTTCCACCCCGCCTCCTACCATTTCGTATGACTTTTCACATTTTGTACTGGGTAATAGGGCCTTTTTTAAACTTTTATTTCTTGAGATGGAGTTTTGCTTGTTGCCCTAGCTGGAGTGCAGTGGCGCAATCTCGGCCCACTGCCACCTCTGCCTCCGGGATTCAAGTGATTCTCCTGCCTCAGCCTCCTGAGTAGCTGGGACTACAGGCGCTGCCACCACACTGGCTAATTTTTGTATTTTTAGTAGAGATGGGGTTTCACCATGTTGGCCAGGCTGGTCTCAAACTCCTGGCCTCAGGTGATCCACCTGCCTCAGCCTCCCAAAGTGCTGGGATTACAGGGAATTATAGGGTTTTATTTTTGCATTTTTAAAAACCTGTTAGATTATAAATCTAGATTTTTCTGTATCTTTCTCACCTAAGTGAGAATTCTCTCGTATACTTGTAAGGGTATACTAAGTGAGAAGGATAAACACCAGGTACGTGACTGGTAAACATGTGTTGATGGGTGGTTAAATTTTCTGCCTGTAATGAAATTACATCCATAATTTACATTTAAAGTGTTTTAAACAGAAGCAGCAGGTTAAACAGTCAATTTTAGTTTTTCAAAATTCCGTTTTCTGACTTTTCTTGTATTTGTTCTGGTGAAGGTAGCTTGCATGCTTACTTTGTAATTCTGTTTTTAAACACATCATAAACTGTGAGGGGCTACTTGCCTGTGAAGAATGGAGCCATTACTGGCCGGGCACGGTGGTTCATGCCTGTAATCCCAGCACTTTGGAGGCCGAGGCAAGTGGATCACGAAGTCAGGAGTTCAAGTTCAGCCTGGCCAAGATGGTGAAACCCCGTCTCTACTAAAAATACAAAAAAAATTATACGGGCATGGCGGCGGGTGCCTGTAATCCCAGCTACTCGGGAGGCTGAGGGAGAGAATTGCTTAAACCCGGGAGGGGGAGGATGTAGTGAGCTGAGATCGCGCCACTGCACTCCAGCCTGGGTGACAGAGCAAAACTCCATCTAAAAAAAAAAAAAAAAAGAAAAAAAAAAAAAAGAATGGAGCCATTACCAAAAATGGAGCCAAAAAAAAGTATTTTCAGTTTTCTTAAGCCAGAATGAGAACTTAAAACCAGTCTTATGCCAAACATACACTCCCAAAGGATCACACATTGAGCTGTACAGGATTGTGGAAACTAGAGGCCAGAATAGAGATAGCATATGTGCCCACTTTTTCTTCGGAAATAGAGATATTGATTGATCTTTGCCTTGATCACTCTTGTGTCACTTTTTCAACTCAGATCATTGTCGCTTAAGTTGAGAGCAGCTTTTTCAGAAACTGAAACTCAACTGCAGTTATAGCTTTTTGGCAGGACTTTACTAATTGGGACAGGGAGGCGATCACTTGTTACAACATAAATAGAATCAGAAATCAAGTGATAATAGTGATAGTATATCATTCATATGATAGATTCAGCCTATATATATGTACATGTCAGGAAAGTGTGAAATTTCAGTTTTCTTATTGGAAAATGAATCATATTTGTTAGTTTTTTTAAATTGTAGTTTGCAATTTTTGAGTAATATTTTTGACTGGCTATTTCTTAGTACATTTTATGAAGAAGTTACTATTACATATTCTCTTTTTGGTAAGTGGAACAATTTCTGATTTCAATTGCTAGAGAGCCTGAAGTTGACAAGTCAGGCTGGGAATTGGCCAGGGCATGATAACTGGAAGAAGGGATTATGTTCTACATCATTAATATCTGATTCCAGGCTTTATAATATTATCCAGGCTGCCAGTTTTCTTAAAAGGAAAAAAATTATCTTGATTAACTTTCAGCTGTTTCACCCTTCCTTATGTTCAAGACTTTGGTTTCCCTGAGAAGAAGATTGCAAAGGACCACTCTTATTCACTAAATCTCTTATTATGTGCCTGGGTGAATAGAATGAAAAGAAGAGAGTGTCTAAGTCCTTCACCAGCATCCCATCCTGCACGGGCTCTGACTGTCTCTCAAGACATGCTTCAGCAAATAACATTTGTGGTTACCTCGCTGGTGTCTGCCTTATTATTATTTTTTTTAATCCTCTCTGGCTTGTGGAGTTGGTTTTCATATAGCCATTCCAGAGATCTACTGGAATGCATTCAACTCCACTCAGGCACCAGGATTCAGCTCTGAAAAGTGTACAGCTTCCCATTCTCACAATATACTGCCCCCATTTCCTCTACTTGTGATGATCCAAACGTTCCTTTAGATTTACTTTCCTGGCAGATTACAAGTAAGTGGAAGCCAATGGCAACTTTATAACATTTTTCTACTTTCTGGAACTCTTAAAGAAAATGTGTAGGGTTCTCTCTAATTCTACTACTTGGTTATTTTCAGTACTGTCTTATATTCCTACCTCCATAAACCTCAGACAGAAGTAATTCTCTCGTCTAATAAATTTACTATTTCTTCCTTGCATGATAGTTACAGTGTAGACATCTTATCTGAGCCCTCTCTTCAAAGGTAAGTTTTCAAAGGGACTATTTCTTATTCGTGGTGTTATTATTAACTGAATGTCTTTGATGCAGTAGGGACTCTATCCTTGTTGAATACATTTTAACTTCCATTAAAACAAAACATGGTCTTCCTTTTCTCTCTGCCGAAAGTGTCAATTACCTAGGTAAAAAATAGTTTAATGTATGTTATTATTTCTTCCACTAAAGAAGTAGAAGGTACAGTCTTTGTCCATTAAAACTCCACTGGTAGAAAAATAAGCTAACTGTGGAGTGTGTTTATATGGAATTTTTATACGTGTAGATGATGAAAGAATAATGAGACAAAAGATAGCACAAAATGTGATACCGGTTATGGAATATTTGGTAATTCCAATATGGTAAAATTGTTATGGTTTAGGAAAGTTGAGGAAGGAACCAGGATGCTACTAAGGAAGTTCAGGTTCTGGGGATTCATACTGCATAATATTCTAATTTTTCCCAAGTAGACCTGGACTGAAGATTAGGTAAGCACAGCCCCATTGTTACCAGTTGGTATATAGGAATGCATGTTCTTAGCAAGACATGAAGATTCTTTCTGCAATATTAAGGATGAAAAGGGTTAGAGGAGTTCAGAAATGAGAGAGAAGCCACCTATTTCCTTGAATAATGGGAAGGGGACTTCAAAATGCAAAAGGCTTAGTGGAGTTTGATTTGAGAAGGTACCAAAAAGAAATTGATCAGGTTCAGAGTACAGAGGATGAAAGGGAAGAAAATCAGGGAAGGTCCTGGAGCTGGGCCAGTGGGATTTTTGCCATCACAATTCTGGACATGTTCTGCTGGTGATGTCTTTGACATGTGTTAGTATTTTGACATGTTGGGAAATACTCCTAGGATTTTATATTCTCACTACCTGCCTCGAATGGAATAGGACCATCATGTAGAAAATTAGGAAGGGATTGTGTCTTCATTTTGACATTAAATGATGGACTTTCCCTTTTGTGTTCTCATCAATTTATTTTTCTCCTGAAAGCATTTTGTGACTTATAAACACTGCAGAGTTTGCTAGATATGGGTGCAACGACGCAGACAGATTTATAAAATGGGTCTTAAAAATCAACTAACTAGAAGCCCCTCCAGCAATGGAAAAATTTGGTTTCCTTTAGCCACCCATGATATATTCACTTTCAGGTTTCTGTGTTTATGTGGAAGAGAGGAACAGAAAGATATTGTTTTGACTAGTGTTGGCAAATGGACAAAAGCTGGGTTTTTTTTTTTTTGGTCTGAAATGTTTTTCTTTTCTCATGTAAAGTGTGCAGAAATGTATTCCTTTATTGGTGTAAGAGTGTACAGATAATCATTGACCTCATACCAATCGCTTAACTGCAAACCTCATCCAGTGCACATTGTAATTCCTGTCCCCAGGCACTTATGGGGATTGCCCAGGCTTGAATCCAGTGAACAGATAAGTATGTGGAATAAAACGTCATGATTTAAACTGAAGCATTATGGTTTCCACCTGGTAAAAGTAAAATAATATAACGTGCAAGAACTGTTCACTCATTAAGGTAGTTTCACATTGTATACACAAAGACAGCGTTCATTGTCCTATATTCTTTCTTGTTTTAATAGTCACTAACATGATTGACAATAAATTAAAACTATTTTTAATACTTGAAAAAGTAGCATGGGTTTAATTTTTTATTCATATCTTATTTTTGGAATATTATTCTTGCTTCATTTTGCCATTTTACTAGGAAGAGTTAATTATCACAAAGAGATGGTTGACATTAATAAGGCAGAAAGCAAAACACAAATTAGTATACAAAATTTGAGGCTAGTGCCATTTTGTTCTTTCTCTGTATTTGCAAAAGGAACTGCAGTGTTTCCTGAGAACAAATCCCATTGTGCTCATATTCTCTCTGGACATATTCAGGCACAGTTTTCATTAAACTTGAAGGCAATTGAAGTGGTTTTTCATACCTATTAGTTTTCCTGGACTTAATTGCTTGAGAGCAGTGGAAGTGTGTTCTGACTTTTTCAAATCATACTTTCTTTGTGGTATAGTGTTTGAAAACCTCTTCCCAACCCTTTTTAATGTATCGTGCAATAATTTTCTCACAATAAAAAAATGAGTAGTTGTACATGTCTTTCTAGCAGTGAGATTTTGCAAAAGACAACTGAAGTATCTCACATGGAGTGACCACTCATTTGAAATTGTTCATTGCCTAGGCAGATGTTAGAAGAATTTGCAATATATTCAATAGCCATGCCTGGTGAAGTCATTGTTGTAATTAGGCTGAAACTAATGCAATATTACTTTAAAATATTATTGTCATAAAGATAACATAACTTATTTTTAAAAAGACAAACTGAATCTTTGGTTCTTCTGAATATTGCATTTTGTAAAATGTGTGTGTGTGTGTGTGTGCGTGTGCAGGGGTGAGACAGCAAGAGAGAAGTAATTTTTTAAGAAACTGAAATAATATGTTACAGAATGGGAAGTTGTTTTATTCATGTGTTACTTGATGAGATATTTCTAGCATCTTGAAGATTTATCCATAAGATTTAAAGGCAAAAGAATGGCCACTTGTTTATAGTTCTCATTTGGAATCAGATTCATCATTCTTACTTAAACAAAAAGAAAAAAATATTTATACATTTTCCAAAGTGTAATATTATAGGGAAAAACTTTACAACTGAGTTCAAAAGTTTTGTTAGAGAACCTAAAGCACCTAGAGTTATTTCTAATATTAGAAGAATGGAATGTTAAGTCTTATGATTCCCCTAAAAGCCCTTTTAAAGATATACAATATGTGA
Source organism: Hylobates moloch (assembly GCF_009828535.3). Taxonomy (NCBI): domain Eukaryota; kingdom Metazoa; phylum Chordata; class Mammalia; order Primates; family Hylobatidae; genus Hylobates; species Hylobates moloch. The sequence continues at coordinate 47,226,980 of NW_026652278.1, forward strand.
TATTATATATATGTCACCTATGTATACATATGTACATACATATGTATGATTCCTTAATAGCCTCTTTAAAAGGTCTCAGGTTGTCAAAGGAGCACATGAAAAGGTGTTAACACTATGGTTTCATAATCCACGTGAAGTTTGTCCCTTCAATGATATTTGTCCCCTGACATTTCTGTGACATGATTGAAATATCTGTGTTAGGTTACCAAGGAATGGGGTCAGCAGTATGAATTACCTCTACTTTGTATGGATACAGAGCTTACCTTGCTACTTAATCAGTCAAGATGGACCAAGTATTGCCACAGAAAAAGAAAAACTCTTTTTTTTTTTTTTTTGATGAGCTATTGCTCTTTTACCCAGGCTGGAGCACAGTGGCATGATCACTGCTCGTTGAAGCCTCTCCTGCCTGGGCTCAAATGAGTCTCCCACCTTTACTTCCTATCTGGGACCAGAGTTGCTTGCCACAACCCCAGCTTTTTTTTTTTTTTTTTTTTTTTTTTTTTTTGTGGAGATGTGTCTCATTATGTTGCCCAGTCTGATCTCAAACTGCTGGGCTCAAGCAGTCCTCCTCCTTGGCCTCCTAAAGTACTGGGATTACAGGCTTGAACCACCACAATCAGGCCCAGAGAACAGCTGTCAAATATCAATGAACTAACAGCAAAAGCTTTGTTTTTACAATCGCTTTACATGAGCACGTGGATTGGCAGGGGCCCTCTTCCCAATATCTTTACACAGAAACCCACAGAAGACTCACTCTTGACACATGTTTGCAAATCACCACTGAAGGGAAAATGAAAGATTGTCACTTGCTCTTTGAAATTTTCTTTTAAGTGACATTGTCACTTCTACCCTCAACTCATTGGCTAAAGCAAGTTACAGGGTGGGCATCTAACTTCAAAAGATCAGGGACAGCAATCCTATCATGTTTCCAAAAAGAGAAAACAATGTGAATCATCTAATGCCAATCAGAACTACCATAAATGATTAGACTGATCCCAGGAGGGAAAGGGTTAGTGTAAATTCATTACTGTTATTTAAAAAGATGCTGAACAGCGCATTTGCTGCTAGTTAATGGTGTCATGTTTGAAGAAAGAATCCGCAAATGCATATTTTTAATAATTGAAAAATAAGGAGAGCTTTTTCTTTGATCGTGAATTAGTCTGTGCAGTTGGATGATAAATTACAAGTGATTACAACTACCACTTATGCTGCTAAATTATAGCTCTTCAGCATTGTTAGAAACAAAAAGGAAAGCTGGTCTCCACAGAGGTCATATACATTTTTTCTTAGGAGGAGTGAGAACGGGTGTTGAAATTTAAATGGTAAGAACCTTAAGTTCATAGGGAAGACAACTGAAGAGAAGCTGAAGGGAAAGCTTGGGGAACCCTGTAGGATTTTTGCAGGAGGAATGGAGGAGGAAAGCAGTAGAAGAATGCTGGCATTTGTTTATTCATGGTAAGAGGTACTTTGGTCAAGAAGGGATGAAAATGTTTTCATGTTTATAAAACAGTCATTGATCAACATTCTTTGTCTCTCCCTCTCCATCCCTCCCTTCTTCCCTTCCGCCTTCCACTCTTTCTTTCACCAGTATGACAAAATCTTGGTAGCCTACCATTCCGGATTCTGTCTATAGAACTGGAAATTCCTCTATATACAGAGCTTACATTCTAGTAGTTATAACAGTGATAGGTGTATGTAGAAAACCTAAAGCAGAGTAAGAAATACAGAGCCCTGAAAAGCACTACTTTTTAGAAGTGTTCATGGAAGGTGTATCTGAAGACGTAACATTAGAGGAGAGAGAATAAAGTGAGGGAACAAGCCTTGAAATGACATAGAAAAGAGCTTTCCAGATGGAGCAAATAGTAAGTGCCAAGGCCCTGAGGTAGAACTGTGTTTGTCTGCTGTTAGTGCTGGGCCTTCAGAGATGAGGGCTTGCAGGACTTGGTATAGGACCTGGCCCACAGGAGTTGCTCATTGAATATTTGTGGGATGAATGAATAAGCAGAAGAATGAATGTAAACCCCATCCCCAAGGAATTCCCGCCATAGCAGAGGATGGAGGTCTGACTAAAGATAACTACTTGGTAGCAATAACAACATTCAGCATTGCTCTTCATTGAGTAGGGCACTAAGATCTTTACATAAGTTATCTTACATAATTTACAAAGCAATACTATGGACACATGTTATTGTTCCCATTTTGTAAACAGAAAATCAACAGAGATTCTGTTATAATGTTTAAGTGTTCAAACTCTGGAGCCAGACTGCCTTGATTGGAGTAACAGTACTTCCACTTGCCATCTTTATGACCATAAAACAAGTTACTTAACTTCTCTGTGCCTGGATTTCCTCACTGGTTTTAAAAAACCTGAATATAACCGTTTCAGGACATTGGTGTGTGGATTGTGTGAATTAACATACGCAAAATACTTAAGACAGTAACTGGCACTATGTAACTTTTCTTCTAATAAATGCTGTCATCATCATTTTCAAGATTATGTAGGAAAATGGGGACGCTAACTGCTTGAGAATTCAACAGAGGTCTTCATAAATAAGATGTTTGAACTAAGATTTGAATGGAAAGGTAGGAATTCTAAAAGGGTAAAAAAATGTATTCAAATGGTATGGGTGTGTGTAAATATTTCAGCTAATTCAGCATTGATTTTTTCAGGGGGATTTAGAAAGTACATCTGGTAGTAAATTGTCTTTTTGCTGAATATCAGGCTACTATATTATAAATTCCACCTTGTTCCCCCAAATGCTTCTAGACTTACAACTTGTATACATGAGAATAAAATCATTGTCATTTTCCATCTTATAAGACTTAACATAAATCTAGGCCGGTTTAGCCTTCATTGTCATTAAATAAAAAATAAGAAAATGATGTCCTGTGCAGATAGTGAAATTGAAAAGCTCGTGCGTGATAGTTAAAGTTTAATACCCACTGAGGCCATTTTAGAAATAGCAATAATTTGACTGTATGTAATTGTGTGTTTATGTATGTGTAGCTTTATATGCATTTCTACAACACAAGCTGTTACTGAATCAGAGATGCATGACCTTCTTTCACAGATATAAAAATTACACCTGGCAATATTCTCTGAGTTTACATGAGAGAAGGGAGTGGCTTATTTTACACATATAAAATTATACATACCTTCACAGCATCTTAATCTATTTTTTCTTTGGCGGTGTCTAAATGGTTTAAGAACTCAGGCCGGGCGCGGTGGCTCACGCTTGTAATCCCAGCACTTTGGGAGGCCGAGGCGGGCGGATCACGAGGTCAGGAGATCGAGACCACAGTGAAACCCCGTCTCTACTAAAAATACAAAAAAAAAAATTAGCCGGGCGTGGTGGCGGGCGCCTGTAGTCCCAGCTACTCAGCCTCTCAAAAGGTGAACCGGAGGCAGACTTGCATGAAGCAGATTGCCCACTGCACTCACCTGATGACAGAGGGAGACCCCTCAAAAAAGAACTCATTACCTAATAAGTCTGGTGTGGGGAAAAATGCCTTAGAAAGGAGTAAAGCAAAATCTATCACCTTCTCTATTTTAATAATAAATATGCAAGTGGATGATTACAAAAGAGGAGATCTGGAGATGACTGAAAAAGAACATTGTGAGGGTGTTGGATTATCGAAATTTTTATACACTAGAATTCAGTGTTTATTTTGAGAATGAAACACATTTTTTCTATTTACATTTACACAAATAAAATGCCTCTGCCCACAAACAGTCCTTCTATGAGTTAGGAATAATTTTCCTGTGGTATAAATTGGTCCTTCTGTTTCTGGCCTTGGTTCGGGGCTCACACAGATGGCCTTTATAAACATGATCTATTATTTACATAAATCAGTTCTCTTTACCCCTCGTAAACACTCCTGTGCAGTTATTTGAATTCAGATCTGATTATGGATGGCAAATGTATAGCAAGACAAATGGAAAAGCTAATTCTTTTACTATTTGGATTTATTTTTGTAAAATAATTTCCAAGGATTTCTTTAGGGTTTCCCTGCAAGGGTAACAAATTCCTCCTTTCTTTCAGTTCCCTCCTTCATCTGAATCTCAGGTCTTACAAGTGATTAACATCTCATAATTCACTATGGTTTCAGCACTTGTACATTTCAAGGGCCATTTTAGGAATAGCACTAATTCATGTTTACATACTTTGTACTGTAAATGAACTGTGATACTTATGTTGTTAACGATTATTTAACAATATAATTTTGTAAAAATTTGAAAGGCATGTATTTTCTAATGAGGTAAATACAGTATCTTTTATACCAATGACTAGGTCTAAATGTTTTTAAACATTGCATTGGAGGCCCTGAGCAGAAAGATGTAATATATTTGAGTATGACTTTGTTTTGTAACAAAAAAGTTGCTCTAAGGCACAGATCTTTGTTTTAGTGAAGTTGAAGTCACTATAAACATGTGTGGCTTCCTCATTCCCACCATCTGTGGTTCATACACTATCCTCAACTATGAGATCACAGTTGGGCAAGATGGAATTTCCTTGTTTAAATTTTCTCATCAGTTTTTCCCACAGAAAGTTACTAATGACTAGCATATTTTGAAGTCTACTTTCATTATAGTTCATCTATCTTCATATATATATATGGCGTTTACATAAAAACAAGATCAGTGATGGGTAATTTTAAATGCATATGAAATATAAACACCAATGCATAATAATATTATTTTATGAGGTAATGTCTTGATATTTTGTTCACATTAAGTGCTATGAATACATATGATAAAGATATTATTTCTAAAAAGATTGGGACCCAAGTTTATTGATTGATAATGGTTAGCCCAATGCCTACACATAATCAATATCAATAAATATCAAAGAAAGGAAGGAGAGAGGGAGGGAGTGGAAGGAGAGAATAAGGGGAGGAAGGAAGGAAGAAGATAGCATAGCAGCCAGAATGTTCAGATACTATGGTGGCTTCACTAACTTTGTAGTCACTTTACCTTGAGCCAAGTTACTTAACCTCTCAAAGTCTCAGTTTCCTCATCTCTAAAATGGAATTGTTTTGATTAAATGAGATGAAGCAGTTAGTGCGGCAGCAATTATTCTTAATACATTTTAGAAATACTTTCAAATTCTTTTTAATGAATATAAAATTTTAATTAAATGAGTAGTATCAGCTGATTAATTTTACCTATGAATACAGATTACTCATCTTCAAAAATTAGTGGTGAACACACTTCAATATTGCAGTTTACACTGAACATAACTTATGTTTTCCATTGACCTTAAAGGTACATATATATAAATTGTTAAACATATGTTTATCAGATGAGCATCTATTATGTTGATTCGCACTGGTTTAACTCTGGGGTTACATAGTTAAGTCTTCTCAGAATAGTAGACAAAAAAACAATGTACTGTAGTGTAATGAATGCTTTAAGGTACACAGTGGGATGCTGTAGAAGTAAAGGAGGAGCGGCCGGGCGCAGTGGCTCACACCTGTAATCGCAGCACTTCGGGAGGCTGTGGCAGGTGGATCACAAGGTCAGGGGTTTGAGACCAGCCTGGCCAACATAGTGCAACCCCGCCTCTACTAAAAATAAAAAAAAAAAAAAATAGGTGGGTGTGGTGGCAGGTGCCTGTAATCCCAGCTACTCAGGAGGCTGAGGCACGAGAATCACTTGAACCCAGGAGGCAGAGGTTGCAGTGAGCTGAGATCACACCACTGCACTAAAGCCTGGGCGACAGTGCTAGACTCCATCTCAAAAATAATAATAATAATAAAATTTTTAAAAAAAGGTAAGAAGGAGCATCTGTTTAAATTTCAAATAGAGAGGAAGTGAAGGATTGGCAGGAGAAGTTAATGAGTGGATATCTAAGGTTTTCTGTCAGTGGTAAAATTTGAGTTAGATTTCTGTGATAGGCAGAATTTCTAGGAATGACCCCCAAGATTCCACATGTCCTGATCTTATGAATGTGATGTGATCTCATTCCCCTGATTGTATTCTGTTATATGGACCAGCTGACCTTAAAATAGGAAGATTATCTGGTTGGGCCTGGTTTAATCACATAAGCCCTTATAAGCAGAGAACTTTACCAGCTCCTGGCAGAAAAGGAAGGCAGAAGAGGAGGGCAGAAGAAGTCAGAGATATTTGTACTACAAGAAGGATTTGATGTGCTGTTGCTTGGTTGAAGATTCAGGGGACAATACAAGAAGAAATATAAACTTACAGAGTTTGGAGAGGCCACTGGCTGACAGTCATCCAGGACACAGGGACCACAGTCCTATGGCCACAAGGAACTGAATTCTGTCAACAGCCTGAAAGAGCTTAGAAGTGGATTATTCATCAGAGAGCCTTCAGATAAGAACCCAGCCAAACCCACCTGATTTCTGACCTACAGAAACTAAGAGATTATAAATGAGTGTTGTTTTAAGTCACTAGGTTTCCATGAATTTGTTACAAAGGAATAAAAAGATAATATAATTTTGAAGGGTGTGTTTTAAACAGCCAGGAAAAGAAATAAAGACCAAAAGGCTACTTAAAAAGCAGATGGAAAAATCTAACAGAGAAGTCACAGTCACGAGGGCTTAAAAAATGCACAAAATCATAGTATAGGACACCAATATTAGTGATAGCAATTACCATTATACCAAGAGTGTGGAGCTATAAATAAACATCTAGTATCTGGATCAACAGCATTTTATTCATTCTTTGCCATGGTTGAGTGATAAAGTAGCTAACATTAAAAGGTAAAAATACGTATTCAATTATATCTATCTAAGGATCTTCTGTTTGTATGTATAGGGAAGTTTATTTTTGAAGATGTGGGAATAATATACATTGAATGAAAGATTATTAAAAGTAGGTATAAATTAAAATATATGAGTAATTTCAATTTGGAGAAGAGGGAATTAAGTGTACTAAAATTTATAATGAATTAAATAAAGAGGATAAAGACAAATTGGAAATGGAAAAGGAATAAGAAACATTTTTCTGTGTTGGGATTGTAGTATGTAGAAATCTAATCTTATAGTATAATATTTGTAATTAAGATGCTTAGTTCCAATATGTTTCATTCAACACTGGGTTATTGTTTAGTACATTCATCCAATAATTAGATAAAATATATATTAATGAAAGTAGATTTTCTGAGTTGGAAAATACACTTGCTTTAGCAAAGTAAACTAAAGCTAATGTATTTTTACCAAATATAGTTTGCTTTTAATTTTTTTAAATTTTGTAAAAATGTAAGACGTATTTAGAGTAACTCCCTAGTTAGTTCTCTACTAATTGATGCTTTGAAAAGACAATGACTTTTTTTTCTGATGTATTTTTAATAAAATAGTCTCTCACATCACATCTCTAATGAATGCTTTAAAATTCTCAAGTGACTAAAGGGAGTTTAAATTATCTCTGTATTATTATGTCAGCCATCTAGATCTATGATATCAAAATATATATATTTAAGATGTGCACAAATTAATTAAAATAAGTTTCTAAATCTCTCTTTGTATAAGTTCCAAGAATTATAAAAACAGCACCATTTTCTGATCAACCAGTTAACACTAAATTTTACAATGTTTGTAAATGTGGCTTAGAGGCCAGTCTTTTTATATGGTTCCTCGGTTTACAACAGCAGCCACCACGATAATTTCAGCAAGTCAATACAATGTGTTCTAAAAAAACAAAAAAACAAAAAAAAATTGGCGAAAGTGAACCTTTTTTTTCCTATGTTCTGCATTATTTAACTTTAAAGTAGAGCTCATCTTTCCAAAGAGGAAAATAGTGAGCAGTAAATAAATCTCTTTTGATAAGATAACAATGAAAGGTAGGTAGGTAGTCCAACCAGCAGTGCCTCAACAAAGGCCAAGCATCAAAGGCAGAAAATAATAAAAGAGGAGCATTTTTCTTCCACTTTACATTTTTGTTTCATATTTTTCTTTTTTCTTTTTTTTTGAGAGGGAATTTCACTCTTGTCACCCAGGCTGGAGTACAATGGCACTATCTTGGCTCACTGTAACTTCCGTATCCCATATTCAAGCAATTCTCCTGCCTTGGCCTCCCGAGTAGCTGAGATTACAGGTGCCCACCACCACGCCTGGCTAATTTTTTTGTATTTTTATTAGACACGGGGTTTCACCACTTTGGCCAGACTGGTCTTGAACTCCTGACCTCAGGTGATCCGCCCCCCGACTCAGCCTCCCAAAGTGTTGGGATTACAGGCATGAGCCACCGCGCCCAGCCTGTTTCATATTTTTCTATGGAAAAATTGGATTGTAGTGGGGAAAGAGAGGAACTGTTCCTCCCACCTTCACTTGTCTACTCTAAGACCAAAGTTACTTCAAAATAAGGGTTTTGTTGAGGAAAGCAGTCTGCCTCATTTTCTTTTTCCACAGACCTAAATATAAAACTTGATTTCCAAGTAGCATATTAATCAGTGTTGTCTCTGCTCATCTTGGTGGTTTAATTGGTTCAAACACTCTGGCATTAACTCTCTAGGGATTTTCTAATTTGCCTATGGTCAGAAATGCTTAATTCATTTCTGTTCTGATCTTTTCATAGAAGTTCTGACCCTTTCTTTAGCAAAACCGCCTTACTTCATTTCTTTAATAAGGTTGAGAAATTTGCTTAGTCTATTTGTTTCATAAATAACTCTCGCCCAAAGTTTAAGTAATGGATTCAGAGGTAACACTGAGAAATTCAGAGAAGGAAGTCTCATGGCTTTATGGTTCTAGATATAAGAATTATAGCACAGGGGTAGTTTATATTTCTTTATATTAGGGTGGCCACCATAAGTATGAATACTTTATGAGAAGAGGCCCTAATGGTAGGAATTATGGTATTCCTGCCCACAACACCCCCTCTAAGTTTTCTGAATTCTGCAGTTTTCCAGCTGTATAGAAAGATAAATGATAAACAAAAAATGTATATATGTAAGGTATACATATGTATACATTATATTTGTATACATTGTAAAAGTACGTATGTATACATTGTGAAACGATTACCATAATCAAACTAAATAACGTATCCGTCACTGTAATTTGTTACCCAGTGTGTTTGTGTGTGTGTGTTGGCGGGGGGGGAGGGTGAGGGCACTTAAAATCTACTCACTTCACAAAATACAAGTAAACAATAGAGTAATATTAACTGTAATCATCACGCTGTATATTATAGCCCCAGAACTTACTCATTTTATATCTGGAAGTTTGTACCCATTGATCTACATATCCTCGATTCCCCCACCCTCTCTAGCTCCTGGAAATCACCTAAATTCTGATTATTGATTGTGTTTCAAGCCATCTGGGAAAAGAGAGAACATTTTTATAGTTATAAAAAAGTTCAAAATTATTATTTTAATATCACAAGCAATATGTGCGAGGCAAAAAGAACCAAGAAAAGATATAAGCCCCATGAAGACAGAAATTTTTGTCTGCTGACTTTAATGTCTGTATTTGACCCCACATGTATACTTCATATAAGTAGAGGCCAGATGTCTTCTTGTTTACAAAGTGCTTTGCACTATGCCTAGTGCATACATATTCACATACACGAGTGAATATCTATATAAATGTATTCTCTATAGGATTCTACTATCCATAAAAAAATTTATCCTTTTACTTAGTATATCATAAATATCTTACCACATAAGATGTATATTTCTACAGACATAAATTTAATGGCTGTATAAGATACAACATAATTTACTAATTTCTTCTTTTTATTCTTTTGGCCTATTTCCATTTTTAAATTTATTATTATAAAAACAATTCTTCAAGAAAGACATCACCATTTTATTCTGCACATGTAATTATTTTCTAATGATAAAGCCTTGAAAGTAGACTTGACAGATAAAAGTATATTGGTTCACAAATATAATGTAAATACTCTACTGAAGAATAAATTGAAGCAGTCACTCATTCTTAGCTCTGGATTAAATATAGTTCATTTCATTGTTTTACTTTGAATACATTGCTGAAATGACTGGCTCTAAGGGAAAGTGTGTTTTGATTAGGAGCAGGTTTTTATAATTCTCTTCTACATGTCCATCCTGTAGATGGTATCTTTGTACAAAAAAGAAGCAAGCATAAGGACACATAGGCCAGAATAGAGGGACCATGGAGTGGGAAAATAGCAAAAGAGGCACTGCTGGAAGACGAAGATAAACTGTATTTTGTGGTTTTGTGTAAGCCTGCCATTGCCTTCATCTAGACCTGCCAAGTGTGACAGATTTGGACACACTGTAAAAGTTAACGTTTTCAGTGGGAAGTTTGGGGTTTCAGTTCCTTCTGTCTCTTAGTTTAGGTATCATCAACGTCATCATTAGAATCACTAAGGAGTCAGAGAAAGGTGTGTCCACCTAATTCAAGGGCCTGAGTGCCAGGCAGATTTTTCCATGGCAGCATGTTCCATCCTAACAATCTCTTCAGCCTTGTTCCCATCCTCTTCTCTTTAATAAGAAGTTGTCATTGTCTAGCAATGAATATTTATTGCTCAGAGATTTAGCAGATAGTGAATATTTTCAGACATCAAATTAATTTGCATTTGTGCTTGAGAAATTTTTCCCAGGTGGCACAATATTTTATATCCTGTTGTAACTGAGAAAGTTATCACATACATAAGAACACATTTACTTTCATTTTATTTTTCTCCTACAGAGCGTCCTATATTTCTGTAAACTGTATTACAGGATACTTAGAAGAATGAGCTTGCTTGTCACTGAAGTATGCAGCATCTTAAGTAAAATCCAAGCCCTATTTCATCATCATGTTTATTCTGAGAATAGAATTGAAGAGGACCACATATGGTTGAAATTATAGGGAGGGTTGAGGTGGGCAGAATCTGGCCCAGTGGAATCATCCAATTTGGAAATAATCCATGAAAACTGTTTGGCAGTTTTAGCCATGCCCCTGCTTCCCATCGCCTACCCCCTGCCCCCACTTTCAAAGAGCATATAAATTCAGTGTTAGTGATGAAAATAGGAAGAGAGGACTTTGATTTGCAGTTAACATGAAAGGAAATATACACTGTTTTAGTCCATCTGGGCTGTTATTACAAAATACTACAAACTGTGTAGCTTATAAACAACAGAAATTTATTTTTCACAGTTCTGGAGTTTGGAAGATTCTGTGTCTGGAGGCGCCGGCGTATTTAGTGTCTGGTGAAGGCCCCCTTTCACATACGTGTTGCCTCCTCTCTGTGTCCTCATGTGGTGGAAGAAGCTAGCTAGTTCTCTGGGGCCCTCATCTCATCCATGAGGGATCTACCCTTACTTATGAACTAATTACCTCCCGAAGACCCTACCTCCTAATCCCATCCCCTTAAGGGTTAGGATTCCAGCATATGCATTTTGAGAGGAGGTAGGTATTCAGTCCATTGTGCACACCAAATTATGAATTAATTTATTAATATATAATTGTATCCAAAAAAAAGGTCTACCCAGGAACCCATGTTTATTTGCTGATTTGCTTGTTTAATATGCTTCATTTCCTCAAAACAAAGTTAAGCATATTTTAGCTTATTTTCCTTTTTAATCTTTTGTTTTGAGAACCTCTGCCATTGCTAAAGTAGAAAATTGTTTTCTTAACTTTTTGTTCATGTATTATACATAAATACATTATTATTAATAATAATATAAATTCAGTGTGTATGTATTTCTCTATAGTGAAGGTGTTGCTTTTTAAGTGAATGTGGCTATAAACTGAGACTTTAAAAACATCTCATTGTCATTAAAAAATACTGATTTAGAAAAGTTCTAGATTCACTGTATAGAACTCACAGAATATAGAATAGTTGCTAGAGCACAGAAACTAGTACTCTTTCAACCTCTAAGAAAAAGTCTGGGAATAATGTAGATCCCCTCATCTTTATTTAAGTAATTAAAATTGATTCTGTGCTGGGCGCGGTGGCTCATGTTTGTAATCCTAGCACTTTGGGAGCCCGAGGTGGATGGATTGTCTGAGCTCAGGAGTTTGAGATCAGCCTGGGCAACATGGTGAAACCCCATCTCTACTAAAATACAAAAAGTTAGCTGGGTGTGGTGGCAGGCACCTGTAGTCCCAGCTACTCGGGAGGCTGAGGCACGAGAATTGCTTGAACCCAGGATGCGGAGGTTGCAGTGAGCCAAGATCACTCCACAGCACTCCAGTCTGGGGGACACAGTGAGACTCTGTCTCCAAAAACAAACGAACAAACAGAAAAATGATTCTGCATAATGTGGGGCAGATTATTTATTTACAAAATTATTTTTTAGGAAAGAAAAAGTTGATTACTAAGATTCAGCTAGATTCACTATAATCAAGTCACGGAGTCAAACTTTACATTGTTGTTTGAATGAGTTAATTGGCTGATAGATTACTGGAAAGTCATGGATGTTGTGTATCTGGTTTTTAGCAAGATGTGCATCAGAGTTCCCTATAATATCTTTATCAATGAGTATGAGGGCTGTGAGCTGAGTGATAATTTTGTTAGGCAGATCTTTGGCTGTTTGAATAATCAACTGTAGCAATGTTATTCATTTATGCCAATTTGATGGAAACTTTGGTCTGGTTCAATATATTTATTAATAAATTCACAGAGAAGCTTAATAGCATACTAATACAATTTGAGGATGTTAGAAACTAGGAGCGTTAGTTCATATCTCAAATAAGAAGGCAGATCCAAGAACTCCACAGAATAAACTATGGAGAATAACACTTATTTAATTTTTTCAAATTATGGATGTGGAAGAAGAAATGAATGAACTCTCAAATGAGAGCAAGACATAGGACTAACAGATGGAAGTTTCAGGAAAATATATTTTGGCTCAGTAAAAGAAATAAATTACTAAGATTTATAGTAGTCTGAAACTGAAATTGAGTATTTCAGGAGATACTCAACTATTGATGTGGATAGGTGTCCCAGCAACAATTGGACAAGCCCAGGGACCACTTGATGACATTTTCCACTAGGCATTCAGCATCAGATTCCACAGTGCTTTTGAGGTGGAGGATAAGTAGATAATATGTCTGCATTATTTAGAGGAAATCTCTCACCTTTGAACTCTTACAGAACTTTAAGTCATTTAATAATTATTCCTGTGTAATGTACAGGAATAATTATATATATTATAAATATATATGTTTTATATATGATATATATATTATATATATGTATCTATATCCTATCCCTTTACTTTAAGTTCTTTTGATAGAGACATGTCAGTCTAATAGGCTTATAGTGCCTAGCATAATATCTTGCACATAGAAAGAGAAATAATGAATGAATGAATGATTTCTGTAACAATATATTTTCTTCCCTAGGTGCAAGACATCCTAAATTCTTGAGAATACTGTATATGCCCTGTGTTATAACAGCATGGTGCACACCACACCAGCCCTTCAGGTGTTCTTTTTCTCTTTTGGGTGCTAGTACCCTCAATTTATTATTCTTGTTTGGATATATCCAATTTACCTTGTTGAACATTATTTACTAGCAGCAATCTGTTAGCCACTAGGAATGTAAAGACACATCATAATATGACCTTCTGAGGGACAAAAACTGAGGCCTATTTATCTTTGTATCCCAAATGCCTGGTGTACAGCTGATTCTCATAAAATGTTGAATTGCTCCCGGACCAGACCTTAGAGTTTGTTTTTAAAAGATGAGCCAGAGTTCAGCAACAGGGAAGGGAATTTAATGTGGAGAAAGAAACATGAACCAAGAGGCACAGCTTAGTGTTGCTGAGATCAGGTAAAGCATCCCTGTGACTGGGGCATAAGGTGTGGCAGGGATGAGGGAGCAAGAAAGAGTGGCACAAAAGTGCTTGTAATCACAGCAGGGACTATCAAGTAAGGGCCTTGAGTGTTGTGCCAAACGACTGTGGAAGTTGAATTTAATCTCATGGACATCTCTAGACTATTCTACTTTAGAGCAACTCTAACCTGTATGAACATCTTCCAGTTGCTGGATCATTTTCTTTAGGGATTGTTGGAGGGAGTGGGGAGAATCTCAGGGAAGCATTCGTATGTCAAACAAAGTGACCTAGACTTGAGATTTACGTTGGAGGCTTCACAGTACCAGGTGTTGAAATCACACATTCTTTGGCACCGAAGCTAGCATTCTCATTTGTGCATACAGTTTATGTCTCGATTTTTCTTTCAGTTGTTTAAAGGTCTGGGATAGATGCATTTAGTCAAGGAGTTATGTTATTATGTCTGCCGTTTGGAAACTTTACTTTGTAGGAAAGCCTTACTGCTTAGAATGTTCAGAGAAGCTGAGGTTATGGGGCAAGTGACAGATCTCTTTTCTGAGGCAGCTGTCACACTCTTAGTCTAAGTGGATTCTTCCTGAAATTTGCTTCCCCAAGTGGCTACTTGTACTGGTTATGCAGTTGGTTAATTTTAAATTGATGTCAGCATTTGCAGCTAAGTTGATTTGGAAAGCTCTCTAATTTAACTCTTCATATGTGATCCTGTCCCCTGATCATGATGGTGATAATTTTCACTTCATCTTTAGATTAATGTCATTTAAGTAAATTGCTTTTTGTTGTCTTCCTACTTATGGGAGAAAGAGAGGGAGAGGGGAGACCAAGAGAGCACTAGTGAGCATCAGGTGTGGTTTTTAGGCATGTGGAGTTTCTTCTTAGAAAAGTTGCTACTTTCAATTGCATGTACGATGTACATTTAATATACTGAAGAGCTTTGCTTTAGGAGTTAAGTAATCATTTTCCTCTCTGCTGCCACAGTGATTTACACCTTCTTGTTAACCTTTCAATGCCTCCCACTTTGCTGAAGATAATACTCCTTCCCCAGACTAATAAAGCCCTACAAGGCCTGGATCCTGCTTACATTTTCTCTATCCCTGTTGTATAATCACACTTTGCACTGTCCAGTCCCTGGAACTTGCACTGTTTCTTTCCATCATGACCTTTATGCATACTATTCCTTTACCTGGAGTGAAATGCATTTTTCTACCTTTTTCCACTACTCACTCCCACCTTTGCTATGGATTTCAACTCAACTAGCATTACCTCCAGGAATCCTAACCTCGTCTTTGTCAAATCCTCTTATAAGTCAGATATCAGTGACATGTTTGTACTGCTTGGTTATAATTTTACATTAATTTTTATGATGATTTTGTTAATACATCTCTCCTCCACTAAAATGTAGAAACCTGTCAATTTTGTTCAGCAAGGGTCTCCATGGTATAGCACCATACCTGGCAGAGAGGAGGTACTCAAACATTATTTTATAAATGAGTGAATAAATGATATATTTAAACCCCTTTGGAAACTCATTTCCCAGATAAGAAGGTATTGGTCAATAGTTTGTCTCACACTGAATAAATGTTCCATTGTCCATGCCAGTACCAAACTGACTGTACTTCTTCCAGAAATTTAAGGACTACTATTAGGCTGAGAGTCACTTTAAGATTTTAAGAAGTCAGGTGACAAGGGTGGAAGTGGTGAAGCTCAGAGCTAGATAACCTTAATTTCAAATCCTTGCTCTACAGCTTTGCTTATGAGCTTTTGTGACCACTGAAATGTATCTTAGTCTCTCCAAGACTCAGTTTCCCTAACACATAAAAATGGGGCTAAAAGCTTCAGTTCAGAAATTTAGTAATGGGCCAGGTGTGGTGGCTCATGCTGAGGCAGGTGGATGGTTTGAGTCCAGGAGTTCAAGTCCAACCTGGGACACATGGCAAAACTCTTTCCCTACAAAAAATAAAAATTAGCCTAGCATGGTGGCATGCTTCTGTAGTCCCAGCTACTTGGGAAGCTGAGGTGGGAGGATTGCTGGAGCCCGGGAAGTTGAGGCTGCAGTGAGCCGTGTTTGTGCCACTGCTTCTGTCAGCCTGGGTTACAGAAGCAGTCTCAAAAAAAAAAAAAAAAATAGGAAAAGAAAAGAAATTTAGTAATGTCTAACAAAATTTAAAATATTCCCAATTTTAACTAAGCAATATCACTTGTAAGTGCTATTTTTCAACATGTACAAGGATATTCTTTACAGCATTATTGGTAATAATAAAAACTAGAAATTAAATGTTCAGAAAACTAGCTAAGTAAATGAAAGAACATTTATTCAGTGGCCACTAAAGAGAATAAAAATGAATTAGTTGTGGGAAATTAGATATAGGAACATGAATTAGATATAGGTAAATGTTCAAGATACCATGCAAAATAAAATAGTTTCAGAAGGGTATATGCACAAAGAGACATGCATAGAGGCTTTCTGGGAGATGCTCAAAGCATGGACACTAATGGGTACCTCTGGGAATTTTGATGAGTGGTTCATATATGTGTGCATAGGGGTAGAAGTATTTACTTTTCACATTATACTTTTACTTACTGTTGGTGTTTTTACCAAAAAGATGTAGCACTAATATAATTTTTAAAAAACCTCATAAAATACAATATTACCCTCTTATGTGGTTGTGAGAATTAGATACACTCATGTGTGAAAAATGTCTGGTCCATACTAAGGAGTTAAATTCAGTTGTCCCTTAGTATCCATGGGAGATAGGTTCCAGCACTTCTGACAGATACCAAAATCCAAGGATGCTCAAGTCTTCGACATAAAATGGCATAAAATACTATTTACATATAACTTATGCACATCCTACCATATACTTTAAATCATCTCTAAATTACTTATAATAAATAACGAATACAAGTAAATGCTATGTAAATAGTTGTTATACTGTATTGTTTAGGAAATAGTGACTAGAAAAAAAAGCCTGCACATGTTCAGTACAGATGCAATTTTTTTTCAAATATATTTGATCCATGGTTGGTTAAATCCACGGATGCAGAACCCATGAATGTGGAGGGCCGGTTGTAGGCGCTTTAAAGAAAAAATGTGGTCATTTTGAAGTGCACTTGCAGAGAGCTTCCAGTTTGGAAGCCTCATGAGTTTCAGCTGCCCCCCCGCCCCGCCCCGTGCCCTGGTTACTGTAAGCCATTAAGTCTGGAATTTACCTCTGCATGTCCTAGTTGGCTGG
Source organism: Hylobates moloch (assembly GCF_009828535.3). Lineage (NCBI taxonomy): Eukaryota > Metazoa > Chordata > Mammalia > Primates > Hylobatidae > Hylobates > Hylobates moloch. Next base: position 47,243,937 of record NW_026652278.1, read on the forward strand.
GTTGGCTTCAGCCCTTCTTGCTGGTAGTGAAAAGGGAGGGAGAGTCCGTCATTTACTTCAGGAGGTAAAAAGACTCTAGGCTGAGTCTCCAAAGCCTAGATTACAGCAAACATGTTTTACGTTAAAAATTGGGGAAGTTAAATTTTAGGGGGCAATCTCTGGTTACTTTCTTTCTAAAGTTGTAGAATTTCCTGCTCAAAATTAAAACTCGGAAACATTACTGGCAGTAAGGGAAGGTAACATGAGTTTTCAAACCAGGTACTGAGCACATTAAAATAGACCAAGTCAAAGCTGCATACAGCTTCAATATTCATGCAATATTCAGGGTCTATATTGCCATGTCAGAGTGAGCAGCCAAATTGTGTGTTTCAGTCTCATGGCTGTCCCCTGAGGAGGAGACCTAATTTTTAGTCTCCTCAAAGCACAGACCGTCTCCACTACAAAGTGAATGGTCATTCCTTTGCTGCTTGAATCTGGGATTCTTTTTCTTGTACTTAGGGTGTACGGAATTTACCTTTCTTTGGAATCATCCTTTTTTATGGAGTTCTGCGTCTGAACATGACCTGGCCACACATATGCACACTGAGAAGTTCCATTTCAAACTAGACCTTCTGTTGAGCTCAGACCATTCTGGAATTATTTGGCAACGTTTGAAACATTTTTTTTTTTTACCTACAACACTTCTAGATGTGATGTTTTCTGGAGAATTGATAAACTGATCTGGTAGCTGTTACTGGCTACCAAGCCAAGTTTTACATTGCAATCTAAATATATTGTTCCTTGTCATGTAATGACATTTATTAGAGAATCTGGCAAAAGCCCAAATAAAAATACAGGTTTTCACACTGTTTAACAATCTGAGGTTTTATGTCTTTTTGGTGAGGTCATTGAATACCAGTCTCATTTTTACTGCCTCTATTTTTGAAAACAGTAAACAGTCATATTTTTATTGTCCTACGTGGTTGCACAAACTGACACATTGCCAAGTGGTTCCGACTGAATGCTTTTCACTTGGCAAACTAAAGGTACTAAAAAGAGGTTCACAGTGGAGACTTATGCATGTAGGGGAGCAATTTCTGTGGGCATGTGTATGTACAAACTAAATCTGTGAATTCCAGTAGAGCCAGTACCCAGGACTCTAAAAGTAGAACAGACTGATTTATTTGTGACAATGTACTTCAGCTGAACCTCTATGCTAGTTTGTTGGCAAAACCTAACATATGGCCTTTTAATTAGAGACAGATTAATAATTGCAGATATGAGTAATAAAGCAGAAAGATTGGCTGTGCCATCTTTTACTCTAATAAGGAATTAGATTTGGTTACTGAAGAAGCAGCTGTTTACCAGGTATGGTATGCTACTTTTTGAAATAGACACTTTGATGCAAAACGGGATGCTTGATGGTGTATGGACTTGAAAAAATGGATATGCGATGTGTGTTTAAATTTTTCAAGCCCTATAACAGTAAACATTTTACACCCCAATGATTATTATTCTATACCAATTGCCATTCAAAAACCTACAAAAGACAGGGACAATGTTTTCTGTCTTGTTGTCCTTTGAAAGAAAAGACCTATGAAGTTACCTCAGTGCAATGGAAAAAAAAAATTCTTGACAAAAGGATCAAATAGAAGTGGTGGCACAGTTTCTGGAATATATGATATTATGTTTAAAATCGAGTGCAAATTCTTGTTCTCCCCTGTGCTAGACACGTTTCTTTGCCTGCTTGAATCCACAGCTCCTTCAGTAGAATCAACCTGCCCCTACCTTGGCTCCTAGAAGTGGCAGCTGCACTTATCAGGTGACCCATTTCCATTTCTAGCTATGATTAGTTAGTTAGCGATGGAACCTAATCAAAAGGGAGCTAACCTATTCATTCAACAGAGGTAAAGCAGATTATTTCTCTCAATAATTTGAATAAAGTGGCTCAAAAACTCAAGATATTCAGTGATGAGCCCCTAAACTGCAGTGCAGTGTACAAAATGGGCTGTGTAGGTGACCATGCTGAGAATATGCAAGATACCTGTGCGCAAGAATGTGAATGGTAGAGATGGAAGGAGCAGGCAAAGATAAGAACCTGGTGGAGAATATAGAAGTAGAATTGAGAGAGAGCTAGGAGCAACGTCAGGATTGACATTGTCACTCCAGATTCTCTAAGACCACATTTGATGTTGTTATATTCACATAAAACCATCTGTTTACCTAAGCTACTTTGAGTGAATTCTATTCCTGTAACCAAAAAAGTCTTCATGGATCACCCCATTTTACAATATAATCCTGTGTGCATAACTATGACTTCAGATCTATTTCTACATTGAAATCTGCAATATGAGACTGTTCTAAGGAAAGCCTCTAAATAACCAAAAAGACTAGACAACCTTCAGTATTAGGGTTTAATAAAAATAGTTAGCATTCTAATATGGGAAATGTATTCCAGATGGAATGTTATTAAGGCTTATCAGTCTAGAGTAAACATGGATGTGTTCACCAAATTCTTCAATATCACAACCAGATGGCACTCAAAAAGGATTAATTTCATTCAAATAAGCAATGCCACTTTACCAACTAGAAAGGGGATAAATGAAACTCATTGCCTCAGTGTATGGCTTAGGACTCAGATAAATGCATGTGAGAGAGATCCTTAACAGGTGATTGAGATAAATTAGGGAAATTTAAGAAATCTTCTTATACCTTTAAGGGAGACTAGTGAGAAAGATTTTGCCATCTAACAAAACATTTTCTTGATGTTAGTATTCGATTCCTCAATAAGCAGTATCGTTTATTCTAGTGTTCTCTGTGGGTAGTAGGTATGAATTTGCCCTATGACTGTCAGGTGTCTTGTTACATTCTTCTTATGAATCGGATTATTTTCTCAAGAGTCTGGAGATCTTATGTCATCCTGAAAATTTAGGGAAGCATCTCTTTAGCTTATCAGAGTTAGAATTGAGATGCATATTTTCCAAATTCATATGCACCATTTCAAGTTGGGGGCCTGTTTAGTGCCCAATCTGACCTTGGAACACTTTGCCCCACGGTGTAACTTTAAATAAGCTTCTTAACTTCTCAGGGTCATGGTGCTAAGGTCAGTCTTTCTGAATTCATCAAAGGTTTTCAAAGATCCTCTTGCCTTTTGAGATTCTGCATGGTAGTAAAGCCTACTTCCTCACTCTGGAACCCACTCGTCTTTCTGTGTCAGACAGTTTTCTTCTGCTTGTGGTTGGGGCCACTCCTCACCTTTAACTAATGAATCCCCTTTCCACTTTGTGATGAGCTAGTCTTTTCTGCCCAAATTGCACTGAAAGACAGAAGCTGCTGCTTCTTTGTAAGGAGAGCTCAACCTGTTCACAAAGATATCTACTTCCCTACAAAATTTTTTTAGAACGAATATTGCTTGAATACATTTAAGGCAAAAATAAAACAATAAAAATCAGCCTTAGATTTGATAGCTGGGTTGAGATTGAACCTTTAGGTCTTCTTACCAAACAGGATTTATCTCTGCTTCATTAATACATAGCATCAATTTGGCATTTTTATTCTCCACATTAAATAGAACACAGGAAGACAAAATAATTTTCTTTCAGCAACAAGAAAGTAAAGCAGTAGCAGGAAATCTAGAAAAAAAATCCTTCTAAATAGGAATTAATATTTTGCATCCTTTTTTTGTATTTTTTTCCCCTCAATTAGAGTCCTAGGCAATAAACATTCAAGTCAACCAAAAGTATTATTTCTGAATGGAAAAGAAAAAAAATAAAAATATTTCACCAAAAACAAACAACACAATAGAATAACTTACGATTTTTGCCAAATTGATGATCAAATATATTGGACACACTATTTTTTCTAATAATTTATAGGCTGTGAATAGACACTTTTTACCTAAGAGTATATACTATCTGTAAGTAGCTTGAAATAAAATCATTAATGTTTTTGATTTTCTGTTTCCAAAGAATCAGAATATGACCTGGTCATGGACATTCAAGCCAGTGCTTTCCGTAATACCTAACTATGGCAAGAGTGTTAGAGAGAAACTTATTCTTCCTAAGAACAATATTCCATGCAGGAATCAGAGTTACCTTCCATAGAAACACAATTGCTCAGAGAAGAAGAGCTTTCAACTCCCTGGCCAAGCCTTCTTTGAAACGATTCTGTTTTTCTGTTACTTATTGTGGTATCTGGGAAAGGCAGATAATTGCTTACTTGTTTCTCAATTTTAAGATTCAATATTACTATTTTGTTCCTCTTTGGACACAATGTCAGATTTTCTTTTACCAAATATTTATAGAGCCCCGTTAGGTTTAAGTCACTGTCAGGCAATTTGTTCTAAATCACGTTACATCTTGCAGAAAAACAAACAAACAAACAAAAAACTTATTTTCTCTGAAAATACTAATAATTGCCATTCTGCATATCATCTTGTATATTACTGTCTGCCTTTGCTGAAAGTTCTTTTGGTTTTTGTCACTTAATGCCCGAGAGATGGATTTTATAAAGCCCCACTGCTGAAGCCATTCCTCCACCAGGCCTCTTCCGAAATCTTATGATGACTTTTAATTTATGATGAATTTTAAAATAGAATTCTAGATGCTTACTTTTCTGTTTTTGTTACACAGAGATTTTCTGATAGAACAAGTGACAGGGAGAGATGAAAATGAAAAGGATAAAACCATTTAAAAATTAAAAACTAAGTCATCAAAATGGTGAAAATCGGTTAAATTATATACACATACCTCTAAGAAACCAGGAAAGTATGTAAAGCAATTTAGAAAAAACTCCATCAGAAATGGTTAAAAATGAAAAATAAAAAAAAGAGAGAACCAGTTAATATTTGGAGGGGAGAGAAATTTGCAAGATTTCTTTCTTCCCAAGGTCAATGGTTCTCAAATTTTGAATGTATCAGAATCACCTGGAGGGTTTGTTAAAACAGATTGCTGGTCCCGCCCCTAGAGTTTCTGCTGTAGCAGCTTTGGGGTGGAACCGAGAATTTGCAGTCTAACAAGATCCCAGGTGGTACTGATGCTCTTTGAGAACCACTGTTCTAAGAATAAGAACAGTTAATTTTAGTTCCAGAGTATGACTTTTCACAAGTCATTTGACCTCTTAGCTTCACTTTCTTTATCTGTACAATAGGGATAATACCTAGATGGCTACCTTATTGAAGGGGAGAGCCAATTAATCAATAAATTTGATAACTCTTAACTGCTGACCTTAACTCTTCAATGGTAACTTGTTATACTGATAATTCAAATGCCATTTTATATTATTTTTATACACAGTGTAGAAATGTTTGTTATTTCCTGTGGTATCATGTGTCTTTGTTGTCAGTATTTGTCAGCTTTCATGTGATATTTTTCCCAACTCCCTGGGAACTCAGAAATGAGGAAAGTAGTTTGCATTCTGAACATGTATTTGGGTGATAGTATAGATAGATGTTCATCTATTCAATAAACCAGGTTCTTTTTTTTTTTTTTTTTTTTTAATGGTGTCTTGTTCTGTCGCCCAGACTGGAGTGCAGTGGCATGATCTTGGCTCACTGCAGCCTCCACCTCCCAGGTTTAAGCGATTCTCCTGGCTCAGCCTCCAGAGCAGCTGAGACTACAGGCATGCGCCACGATGCCCAGCTAATTTTTGTATTTTTAGTAGAGACGATGGGGTTTCACCATATTGGCCAAGCTGGTCTCGAACTCCTGACCTCATGATCACCCACCTCAGCCTCCCAAAGTGCTGGGATTACAGGCATGAGCCACCACGCTCAGCCATGAACCAGGTTCTTTCCAGTTTTGTGAGATGCCGGTATAACCCATTTGAATTAATTAACCTACATAAAGAAGCAACATAGGCAGTAATAAAGGGTAGTTAGACAGTCTTCATCCCAGTAGAGTTCTGGTCACAAGGCTCTTCCTGATGTGAAGACAGATGTGAAAGGTTTTGGCTAAGGTAATCATTCTTCCTGTTTTGCTCAGGACTGTTCTGGTTCATGCCTGTTGGGGCAGAACTATTAACAGTGCCCTTCTTGTTTTCAGGACTGCACCTGCTCAAATAATAAATTTCATACACTTTCTAACTCTAGGCAGTGGACATTGAGTATTTCCATTCTCATGAGCAAGTCATCCCTATATTTCAACTTTCTTTGCCTGATGACATTAAATAATGTTTTACCTTACTGAAGTCTCTTGTTCTGATTTCATTTTTACCAAATGGTCTTCTGATCTCCACATTCATATTTTGGTATTCTCAGGGCGTTGGTAGCTACTGGTGCCAAAGAGTTGCTCTAAAATGTGTGTAGAATGAAAGCACAGGGCTCTAGGGGCACATGCTTGGGGAACACACAGAGATTTGCTGGGAATATCCATGGGCCCCAGGGCACATTTGCATATCCAGTGGGATCTGTCATTTAGGAAAGATTAAAAGTTTTAGTTATCCCTTAATGTTGAAACAGATAGAACAACTTCAATGGTCTGAGAGAGTATGGAGCTCACTCCCAAAGGAATCCTTACTGTGTGTCCCAGATGACATACACAGCATTGACTGGCACCCATGCTCAGAGCAGGCTTCTCCGAAAGATAAAGGACATGTCCAAATTGAAGTCCTTCGATCTTTGAGAATAATTAAATAACTAACTAAAGGAAAATGTTTTGATAAAATGCTTGCCACAGTACCTCCCTAAATATCTATAAAGACAGAAGGTTCTGATTATAAAACACTTCTGACAAAGTGATAGTAAATATTCTCATATATTTCTGAGAAAAAAGAAAGCACTGATATCTTTCTGTTGACTTCAGTGTTTCAGGCCCTTGATCCCTGACAAGTTTAAGTCCCTGGGACTTCCAAGTAGATGGTTAGACAAGTTTAAGTCCCTGGGACTTCCAAGTCGATGGTTAGACAAGTTTAAGTCCCTGGGACTTCCAAGTCGATGGTTAGATGTAGCCTTAGACAGTAATATTGGTACAAATGAATTCTAGATTTATCTCACTTAACGATATCTATAGTATTATGTTTACATATTGTTAAGTATTTTCTGTGTGTAAATGGTAAGATTCTCATTGAAACTGTTCGTTGCTAATCTGTAAGGTAGACAATTACATATTCTTCTATTAAAAAAATTTGAGTCTACTATTAATACTGGAAAATAAGAATTGTTATAAACTAATTTTCCAAATCATGCTGCTTAAGTTAGGAGCATGGTTCTTTTTCACTGTAGCCGGGAAAGCACTATTTCACTTATAAGTAGTAGTAGAATAAACAATCATAAAATGTTGGAGGGCATCAAACTTTCATCATCGTACTTTATTGAGTTGCTATAGACAATTTTGTTCCTATTTAAAAGTATTGGCCCGGTGAGATGGCTCATGCCTGTAATCCCAGCACTTTGAGAGGCCGAAGCAGGCAGATCACCTGAGGTCAGGAGTTTGAGACCAGCCTGGTCAACATGGTAAAACTCCGTCTCTGCTAAAAATACAAAAAAATTAGCTGGACGTGGTGGCGGGCCCCTGTAATCCCAGCTACTCAGGAGGCTGAGGCAGGAGAATCTCTTAAACCTGAGAGGAGGAGGTTGCAGTGAGCCAAGATCGTGCCACTACACTCCAGCCTGGGCGACAAGAGTGAGACTCCGCCTTAAAAAAAAAAAAAAAAAAAAAGAAGTTAAAATTAGCCGGGTGTGGTGGTGCGCCTGTAGTCTCAGCTACTCAGGAGGCTGAGGTAGGAGAATCTCTTAAATCTGGGAGGACGAGATTGCAATGAGCCAAGATGGTGCCACTGCACTCCAGCCTGGGAGACAGAGGGAGACTCTATCTCAAAAAAAAAAAAAAAAGTATTTTTCATACAGTTTTAACGTAGGCCCTCCACATTTACAATATAAAGAGCTGCTGTGAAAATTCTAGAATATAGTCCTAAAGTTTAAATATTTACATTTGTGATTAGAGAAATTGGTTTTTATTATACAATAATTTTTAATTTGTTTTTTAATTTTGGTTTGTTTAGACCTAAAGTTAAATGGTAAAGTCAACAGGAATATAGTAAGCTTAAGATAACCAATGGATAAAAATCTAATTAAAGAATTTGAGGTTATAACAACTAAAAAAATATTTTTGGAAAATAACTATGATTTTGAAAACATGATAAACAATATTACAAGATTGGAGTTCGGCCAGCTGCTCTGTAGAAGTAAATTAAAATAGAAGTTCTGTTCTTAGCTAAATATCAGTTCACACCCTTCTGTAACCTTGCAAAAAGAAACTGGTTCTTAAATAGCATCTGTAACCCAGAAACCAGAAGTAAATAATAGAAGTATTGGAACATATGAAAACAATGCAGGAAAAAGCCACATTTCATGATTTTTTTTTCCTAAGAAAGTAAAAAAATAACTAGCAGGAGAACAATTTTAACACCTTCTGACCCTAAGTATCACACTAATAAGTGTATACAAAAGTTCAAATTGGGGCTTCCCAGATATTTCTTTTATAATGGAGCCTGTGTAAGGAGGTTATGAAAAACACAGTTAGCCAAACGGCTAAATAGAGGTACTAGGCATTTAGGTTTTTTTGCACATTTAAATAATGTATGAAATTATTCCCAACTTAAAAAATATCTTTACACGTTCCTAATGCTGAGAGTGAGGATGAGACCTCGGTGCACCCCCCTCAACACTGGACAGATCTGCAGTGGAGAAACAAGGAGCTAAGGGTGAAATTCTTGCATTATTTCTACTTTTCTGTAATGAAGTGGTTTGAGTGCGTGCACTGAGGAAGTGGTTACAAGAAAGCATGTAACATAGTAGTTGAAAGCTTGAACCAGATCGACCAGGGTTGGAATTCCAGCTCCAAGATTTTCTGGTGGTATAACCTCAGGCAGGTTGTTTTACATGTAGGAGACTCAGCTCTTCAGTTGTAAAGTGGGATACTAGTGCCCACCTTTATAGGGCCAATATGGGAGTAAATCTAATTATTCTTGCAAAACATGTAACACAACTTCTGGCATATAGCAACTTCCAATAAATATTGGCTATGAGTAACTGAAGAACCAAGGAAGGTACAGAATGTGTTTCTGAGGCAAACGGCCCACATGGCTCCCAGCCTTTCTCATCTGAGCAGGTATTAATTTAGGTGTGATCACAAACATTTCTAGTTATATATTAAAGACTCTACCTTGCCAGGCACATCAGAGGTAACCAATATATTCTGCAGAATGAGTGGACTGTGGTTTAATTGTTAAATAAAAAATAGATATTACCTTTGCCCATCTCAGATAGTATCCTCTAGTGCTCAAGAACTTTCATTGGCTCTCAGTTTTCTGCTCTGATAGACCCAACATATCCAAATTGAATATCTATTTCCCTCTCAGCATTTCTATGTTTTTTATAGACATACCTTTGTTTGTGAGATCCAGTCTTCTCAACCAGCTCTTTCTTACCAATTTTGCCTGAGAAAAGATTACTAACTCTTCAAGATTAATTTCAGATGCCCCTTCCTACACTGTAGCCTTTGTAGCCTCATAGCATTATGTATTTTAAATATGTCTTCTCTTACTATCCTTGTACAAAGTCAGTTGTTTTTGTCTCATCTGTAGTTCCGAAGGTCAGGAACTCTCTCTTTCAAATTATGCCTCTTTAATGTCTAGAAATGTATTCACACGACAAATGTTTTGTATTTATGTATCTAATTGAATAAATACTTCCAAATCAGACAAAATCCTGCAGGGACCTGTAAAATATCAAAAGGACTATCACCTTGAACACCAAGAGGGGCCTCCTCTGTGTAGCCTGGATGGAAAATGCCTAAACATCCTTGGTAGTCAGTGGAAGAAAACTCCCTACTTAAAGGAATAAAAGGCTGGGACAATAAAAGTACTGACCTCTTAGGGATCTAAGGAGAAGATTCTGGACCAGAATGGGCCTAGGCTTGAAGTGGATCTCTTCCAAAAGAATAATAAATAGTTTTTATCTTTTCTAAAAGATGGATTGAATGGAATTCTTCCATTTGTAGTAGTTCTTGTAAGTTTCATTAGTTTTGTGACATCTTTTGAGAATTTACCACATGCCACTCCTTGAGCTGGGTGCTTACTATGTGTTTATTCTTTTAACCCTCACAACAACCTCAACAACCTCATGAAGTAGGTCCTATTAGGATCCCTGTTTTGAAGATAAACTGAGGCTCATGTTTAGCCCAAGTTCACTGAGCTAGTAACTGGCAAAGTTAGAATCTGAAATGAAATCTGCCTGATGTCAGAATGATGTTGTTCATTCATAGTCTGATATTTTTAAGGCTCTACCCCAAAACAATAGTCACGGCGTCATGGCACAGGCAGCCTGTGGAGCTAGCTCATTTGCTCCAATCCAAAAAAAAAAAAAAAAAAGCCAAAGCACCTCCTTTAGCTAATTGCTTCTTTCAGGGAATCATTGAATATCAGAGTTGGGAGAGATGTTGGCAAACATTTATTCACATAATTTGAAGAGGAAAGATAATCACACAATTTAAGATGAGGAAGCTCATCTTAATTTAAGCCGAGGGAGATAAAGTAATACCCTGCTTTAAGTCAGTGAATTAGTAGCAGAATTAGAATCTGAACTCTGGTCTCCTTATATTAGCCTAGTTCTAATTCCTCCTAAGGCAAGAATAAACAGCTTTACAGATTAGGCCTGCAAACCCAAACCTATAAAGTGACAGCACATGTCACAATTCACATAACAGATATTGTTTTAGGTTGCAATTGTTGTCAACTACCCTTTCTGCCAAATTCTCTCTTTTTTAGATCATCAGAGCCCATCTGACAATCTGTAGAACTTCAGAGGTAGAGAAAAGAATTATTTCTCCTTGTCCTGTGCTGTCCTTAAACCTGAGAAGGTCATGCCTGACCTAATGAAAACACCCTTAAAAAATCAACCATCCGGTAGTCTAAAGCCAATTTCAAAACTGCTTTATTTGCATAAGCAATATTCAGAACCCTGGATCCCGAAGATCCACATCATTGCCAGTGGAGAATGGCTTTTTTGCCCTCTATGCTGGAACAATAAAAAAAAAAAGATGGATAATGCAGCAGTCTGGCTTGAAACAAAAAGACTGCTGAATAAGGTGGTAGGCTCCCAGAACTGAAATTCAAATAGAATAATAGCATGGATTGTGATGAGGAAGGCAAGGGAAGTCATCCTATATATAAATGACTGGGTGAAAAATTCTCTAATGAGCACATACAGGATAAAAGACAGGAGGCTGGGAGAAGAGCCCAATAACCAAGCACAAGTGTCAGAAGCCTGTAGAATGTGTCAAAGGGAGAAAATGCCAAAGATGAGAAAAGTTTATAAGTATATTCAGAACAGGAAGATAGAAGGTGATTGGATGAGTCAACCAAAAGCCCCTCTAGGATAAAAAGTCATACTTTGTCTTCCCCCAACACATAACAGTTTCTCTATCAAAGGAAATAAATATTAGATTGGATAGGGTGTAATACTAGTGAGAAGAAGCTGAAGCCCAAAGATATGAGGAAATTTTAAACCACTACATTGGTGCAGTAAATTCAATTCAGCAAACAGTTATTGTGCATCTGTAATACCCTGACATTTTCCTAGGTACCAGCAATGATGTCCATTTCGAGATGAGTAAGATACAATCCCTGCCCTCAAGGCTCCCAGTCTAGGGGTAAAACAAACATTAGACAAGTTAATTATGTAACACTGGGATAAATGCAATTGCTGTGTTGATCTTTGTTACTTTATAGAGCTATGAAGAATGAGAGAGGAGCAGGAAGATTATAATTGACCAAAGGTGGATATAATTTTTGAAAAGAAGCTCAATCCCCCAATTTTTAGATTAATTAGCTTGGTGGGATGATGCCAATCATGAGCAAAAATCTGGGATCAATTAGTGAAAATATAGTGAACACTAAGACAGGTTGCAGGTGATCGCTAAGAATCATCTTGAGTTTACTAAGACAGATTATACCAAAGTGATTTAATTTCTCTCTTGGAGAAAAGTAAATTAGATTTGGAGGGAGGCTGGAGACCCAGTATAGACATACTGGATTTCTGTGAATGTTTCACTAGGTCTTCAATGGCATGCTCGTGAATAATAAGAATTGATATGGTGCTAATACATTGAGATGGACTTGGAAATGCCCCTTAATTGGTGGATATCAGTTAGAAGGAAGGCTTTTTGGTGGGGGATTGTAAGCCCCTTAGCCTTAGTGTGACTGTGTTCATCCTTTCTTTCCTGACTTGGATGATGTATCAGTGAGAGGCCCCACGGGACACAGACAACTGACTTAAACAGCGAAGTTTAAGGAGAGTTTATTAAAAGGACTATTTACATGTGGACATGTTTTAAAGGAACTGATAAAGAATAGTGCAGAGTCTTAGGTCTATTCACCACCACTGGCCTAATGGGAAAAGATCAGTCCCTGGAACAGCTATGAAGCCAGAGCAGTCAGCAGAAGGCTCTTGCCCTGGTCAGGGTGTAGGATCACCATTTCCTGGCATTGCTCTGGTGGACCTTATGTTTTTCCCTGCTGTGGTGTATGTGCAGGTGCCTACCTACTTCTCCATGTCCTTCCTCCTCCCTGGACTCATCATCTGTACAGAGACCTAAAGAAATTGTTTTCCCTTTTCTGGACATCAGCCATTTTTCTGTGTTGATTTGTTGCTTCTGAAGACCTTCATTAGATAGATCTTTCCTGATGTAATCCATCATGGCATGGGCAGTTTCATTCCCCATAGTGCTGGTGAGCATTTGGCAAGGTCTCTTTTCATATACCTGTGAACAAGGACTATGGGCCTGATGCCAAGACTTAAATGGACCTGGAAATGCTAATTAATTGGTAGATATCAGTAGATATACTCCTAGAGAAGTAGGGCTGGAGACGGAACAATTGCATTTGCAGGAGAATATTATTTGACTTCTTATATTACCTTCTGCCATTTTCCTGGTTAATTTCTAAAGACTCTTCTTACTGCTTTGGTAAATAAATTATTCTTAGACCAATGATGCTCAGAGTGAGCAGTAATTATCCCCAACAAATGTAACAAATGAGTTTTGAATTGTGTTCTATTGTATTGATGTTGTCATGTTTTGTTTCTTTTGCAAGTAATAGCATCTTTCTTGGCCCAATGTTCAAATAACCTTTTTCTTATTTGAGCACATATAAACACGCAATCAATAAAATTTCCCAAGAAGGAACAACATAAATATTTTAAAAATATATCATAGATACTTTACATAAAATGTAATACCTATGGGGCTATTTAAAACTTATTAGTTATTTGATTAGATTTTCATTTATTTATGTGGCAAATTGAAATTAAGAAAACTAAGCATTTGAATTGAGTGTAGGAATATTCCCTTTCTTCCTTTTTTTTTTTTACCATTTATATTGTCAAGGTGAATCCAAGATAATGGTTTGTTGCAGGTAGCCTGAAATTTCAATATCATTTCTGAGTTCACCCCCATGTCTAGGGGGATATGCAGGATAGATCATATTTATTTATAGAACATTCAGTGGTTCTTTCTCACACACACACACTCTCCCTCCTTCTCCCAATTCCGCCTGCTGTGGGGTCTCTATTTCAAAGAATCCAAAGGCCCCGTTTTAATTGCTGTTTACCTCGAAATGCCTTAAGGGATCCCTAGAGGAATAACACAGTAAGGTTTTTATTTTCTTTCCTAACTTTTAAACTTATATATTTTCAAATTACCGGAAAAAATGACTACAGTTTAGCATGTTTGTAATGAAAACCTTCTTAAGATAAAAAATTATCCTACTATCCTTTTAAAAGAGATTGATACCTTGTCATAATTTTTCCATTTTATAGCTGTTTTATAGTCACTTACTGGAAAAAAATGTCTGTGAGCTCCTCAGCTACTTGAGGTTACCTTATCATTTTTTTTTTTCTACAACTGAGATTGTATCTTTTTAACCGCAAACTTCACAGTGGAAGCGTTTTCCTTTGTGAATACTGGGACTACATTCCTGAGCCTTTGGATATACCAATTCAGACTGCTGCCTTTCCTCCTCTAGAAAGTCAGCCAAGCATAACACCAAGAGGTGATTAGAATTTTACTGCCCCTGATTCACAGAGCTTCGCTTTTCCTCTTCTCCCTAGCTTCCCTTTGCTTAGCAACAGGAATGTGGCAAGCACTGTATTGCCAACAGATTTCTCTTTTGCTCTCCTATTGAAAAGAACTTAAGGATATAAGACAGCCCATAAGACATCACACATTTTACTAAATTAGATTTTTTTACTCTGAATATGAGAGGCTTCCTCTGGCCACAAGATTTTCACAATATTTCTAGTTGGAACTGACTTAATCATATAACAACATCTGGGTCCCTGTTATCTAGTGAAAGTAGCAGAATGTCAGCAGCCAGCAAAGTGCCAATGCATCTTTCAACTACAACTCTGCCCCCTTTTCCCCAAACCCTGGCACTATTTTTACAAATTTAAGTAATCTAGGTCAGGAATTAAGGCCCTCCTTGCAGTAATTAAAAGTAATCTAGAGATGTGCACACTATCTTCTTTACTCTGTTAATACTGAAGATTTTGTAAATTCAGTGTGTCAATTCACTAATTCTCTTCTTTGAGCAAGGTGCTGTGTTAGACACCAGGCATGTAGCAAGATGAATGAGATGCAGTCCCTACCTTTGAGGAGTGGAACAGACATGTACATAATTTATTGATATAATCTTAAGCAGAATATATATATTAGGTTGCCAATATTTTACCTAAAAGTATAACAACCTCATATGATACAACTTAGTAGACCTTAACTGTAACTGTTGGAATCTGAGAAGGCTTCATGGGAAGCATATCATTTTAATAAGGCTCCATAATATGGGTGGAACTGGATTCCCCTTAAACCAACCTCCTTCAGTACTAGAGAGTAGGAAGCTTGACCAAAGAAATGAAGAGCAAACACTAGGAGTTATACTTAGATAATAGCAAACAATCCAGAATGGCTTGAGCAAATAATTCATAGGTGGGGCAAGGGAGGACAAATATGATTGAGACAGTACATTGTTAAGAGACTCCATTATATTATTAGGCTATAGAGAAGCCTCAAAGGTTTTGAGGAAGGGAGCAGCAAATTCATAGCTATGCACCTACCATTCCACTGTCCTTGAGATTTACACTTGCTGCTCCCCAAGATGGGCTTTCTCTGACCCAGAAAGTTAATAGACAAATTTGACATTATCTTATAACAGCCATTTTGAAACAAATATCAACATTTACGAAAGAGTCCAAAGTGAGGTGGAAAAGGAACTAATAAAAAGTTGTTTTGCTAGAAAATGAAGCTGAAAAGAAATAGGAGCAGAGGTTGCAAGCCCACATGCCCACAGGATCTAGACAGATAGCATAGATAGACAGACAGCACTCCACAAACTCTGGCCCAAATCCAGCCCACCTCCTGTTTTTGTAAACGAACTTTTATTGGAACACAGGCCTATTTTTTTTCGCATATTGTCTGTGACTGCTTCCGTGCTGCACTGCAACAGCAGAGTTGAGTAGTATAGACACTGACAGTATGGCCAGGTAAGCCCAAAATGTCTACTTTCCAGCCCTTTGCAGAATGTTTCTAACCCCTGGCATTAAACAGCAACAGAAAAAAAAGAAAAAAAAATGGGGTGATTTATCTATCATTTTTCAACTTTTCTGACAGATGTTGGTGCAGGAAAATACTTCCAACAATGAAACAGTAGTAGAAAGAAACATGATGATAAATGTCAACTGGCAGAACCTTGGCCTCAGACTCAGGCATGAATAGGAGAATTGCGGACTGTGGCGAATTAGGGAGCTCTTGTTCACTGCTATTCAGCCCCTTATTGATGCCCTGTGGCCAAATCTTCCCAGTTTTCAGAAGAACATGTACCTTGGGAAATGTATGTTATATCTCCAGTTTTTAAACACTGGCAGCTAACAAAATGAAACATTTTTAAACCTTGGGGACCCAAAAGCAACATTTATATGGTCTGGATTTATTTCATGACCATGCATTTGTGGATTCTGGATTTGGGACCAAGACATAATTTGAAAAGAGAAGGGAAAAGGTATGGGAAGGTAAATTGTACAAGAAGATGAATGGAGTAATAAATGTATGGTTCTCACGTGGCTGATAAGACTGTGAAAGAGACAAGAATAGTAGTCAAGAAGATGAAAAAACCCCTGCTTCTTCCTATAGGTCAACTTTGTGTGTTAGAGCTCAATTAGTTTTTGGTGCACTGGGAAAATGATTCAAGTATACTGACAGTTTTTATTATTATGTTTATTGAACCAATTTTCCCTCCATACTCATCATTTGTTACGCAAAAATGCAAGAGAAGAAAGGAATTAATTGTGCATCTGAAACTTAGATATCTATTTAAATCAGAAAATAAAGGAAATTAAAGAATTACATGAGCAAAACACATTTCTTGGTCCTTTTCATATGCATTTGAGGAGAAGGAAATATTCAAGGAAAAAATTCAGAGTAAACATTACTTTCCATGAGATATTAAGTTAAATAAATATCCAGCAAAATTTACACCCTTAACAATTGAATATATAAAACAAAAATTGTTTGCCTTTTCAGCTAATTACCCTGAGGACAAGACCTTATTTAACTTGTTTATTCCAAAATCCTCAGGGGCCAGCATAGTGCATCACCATAGAAGGCACCTGCTAAATTTGTAGAACGAATGATTCATCAATGAATGAGCAAATGGAGCCCCACCTATATCCCATATTGCTGTGTCTTTTCTTTCATTTCTGGCCTCTAAATTTGCTCTGATGACGTTCTTTTCTCTCTCTTCTGTTTCTCTTGTCTTCCTCTTCCATTCTTTTAAAAACTAAATTGATCTTTTCCTACTTTTGGCCAAGTCATTTACTGATCTCCATTTTCTACCTGTGCATGAAGTTCACTTCAGCTTGGACTGTTTCTCAACTCTCTCGTGTAAACTTCAGTTTGTGTCTGCCTGCTTACATTCCTGTAACTTGAATTACCATATCTGTTAACAACAACAATAAAGGTAACGGCAAAGTGGTAGGGGAAATGTTAAACAACAATCATAAAAGGGAGTAAATGAACCCTTAGGTAGAAAGTTAGAAGGACTGAATTTATCCATGGCTGTTGAAAAACTAAACTGCATACACTGTTAAGCTTTAAGGGTTGCTCCTGAAAATGTTCTCGGGCTGCCCAGGACAGTTATTGACCTATAGGGTACACTCAATAAATATTAATTCTCTGCTCAATGTAGTATGAGAAAGTCAGGATCAAATATTCATACATCCAGATCTTCCAGAGATAAGATGGATTGTAATATCTGTGTTTCTTCTAGGTCTTGTTTCAAGTGCCTATCAAAATATTGGTAATATTTGGGTTGGAAGAGAATAGTTTGCATATTATTATTAATGTTTTATTAAAAAATCGCTCTTTTAGACATGCAATTCAAAATGGTCTGTGCATTTGTAACCATGATATTGTATTCAGCTTCACATTTTCTCATCTAAGTACATTTGCAGTTGTCGAAAAGTGGTCAGCATTAAAATCAGGTTTGTACAATTATGGTATCTTATGGTTAGAAGTAACAGATAGAATCCATTTAGTTCGTTGTCTTAATTTTTATGATGAGAAAACTCTGATCACAGAAATGGTCTCTATGGCTAACTTTATTGAACTGCATTTATATATTTAGAGAAGTGCTAACTGAATTAGTGCAATTTAAAGTTTCATATGAAAGTGCATGGAAAATTGTAAAGTTTATTCTCTATTGCAACTACAGTATAACAAATTCTGCGTCATGTAGATGGCTACTTAGCTGTTTTCTCTCTGAATGTGTTGTGTCTCCCAGCTTACTACCGAAGCAAAAAAAAAAACTAATGATCATTACAACTAAGGTAAAATGCTTTAATTACATTATATCAAATGAAATTTATTCTTCTTATAAAAAGCATCCCTCATATTCTAAAGATGTTGTAAATGTTAATTGGCCTGAGAAATTGGTGATTGAGTAATCAAGACCCTGGTCAGATTACAGACAACATTAAATACAACCAAAGGTGAAATTTTATCTGGCTCATGGCGATTAAAAGTAATATAAGGTTTAATGCAAATTTATCGTATATAAAATTTTTAAAAACATCATAAATTTTTTAAGAGGCGAGGAAGACAATTAATGCTGTATTTAAAATAGCAGCCGTGGTTAACTTATGTTTTAAAATCATTCTCTACAAAAAACTAGGGGCAAACAAATTTTAGTTTAAAAAGTTGTAATATATACTTTGAAAGAATAGCTTATAAGTAAATGTTAGTAATGGGGTCATCCCCATGGACTCAAATCAGTGGACATTAAGCAATGCATATATGGTAGAATTATCAACATTAGAAAATGCACTGAATATTAACTTGAAAAGTTTTTGACATACAGAACATGTGAGAACATGTGAATGTCATAGGAATTTTTAAAATATGTAGAAAATATAAATCCGGAAACTGTCATTTCTTATTTGCTGTTTATAAATGGCTGTATATGTTGTTCCTATTCTCTCGGCTATTTAAAGTAAATTAAATTTAATTGATATCTTTTAATCAGACATATTTTAGGTGATATTTTGAATTCTAATATGACCATTTATTAAAATAATCGCAAGTAACAGCATATTATAAATTGTTATTTTTAACAAAGGACACTATACATTTTTTCATTCAACAGTAGCGATTGAGCATCTACTATGTGTGAGGCACTGTTCCAGTGTTTTTGCAGCCCAGTGAACATGACAAACACTGCTATCATTGTGAAGTGTGCATTCTAATAGCTGGGCGTATTTGTCATCTTTGTATTCCAGGTGACACATTTGTAATTATGAACTCTAAAATGTCACATTGTGCTTAAGTGCATTTAAAAGCATAAGTAATATGTTAGATGATGCTTCATAGCTTAGAACATATCCACATACATTTATGTAATTCTTATCATCTAGGGTACTTTGTTTATTAGAGGAGAAAACTGAGACCCTGGAAGGCTTATTGACATCATGAGCCTACAGGTACTGAATGGAAAAGTGAAGCTTGTCCCTCTCATTGCAGGGTTGCTGTGGTTTAACTCCCCAACCTACCCTAAACAGCCTTTTGGCAAAAGACCAATTTATTCAGTATACCTTGGGAGAAAGCAGATATCTAAATTTATCTTGCTTTTGGCAAGAAAATGAATATTTGGTGGCGTAAAAATGATCACAGTTTGAGAAATACTAGGAAACTATGAGAAACTAATGTTTAGCAGCATATCAATTTATGACATTTGAAAGAACTAAGAGTGAATGATTGCTTGAAACTTGAATTGGACTGCTGATCATAGAACTAGTTTAACCCATGGGAAAGTGGGAAGTATGTTTCAGAGTGATGGAATAACCTGTCATGCAAAAGCAAAGACCTTTCATGGAGACTGGTGAATTCCCTAAAGCAGTCTCAGACTTTGATGGATGATTTTGTCAGCTGTTTTCTCTCTGAATGTGTTCGCTGGAATTCACTTTTCCAAAAGCAGTCAGGGACACACCATCCTTTCTTTCTAGAAGTTTGTACCTTTTTCAGCTTAGAAAAGCACTTGCCTTTCTATCTCTGACAAGTGACTGTGCAAAACTCCATCTATGACAAAATAGAATTGTGCAAGAGTAATGAAGGGATGAGAAATGCATCTCCTTTGACAGGCCATGCAAACCCCTTTACTCACATTATTACAGTGATAGTTGTAAGAGGAGGAGGAAGTACAAGAACTGGTATTGAGCTCCTAGTGTATGTGAAGCCCTCTCTATGCCTTCCAGCCCTACACCCTGTGTTAGTAGTGTTACTGTTATTCCTGTTTTATAGATAAGAAAGCTGAGGTGCTGGGAGAATACAGAACTAGAGCTCTTCACTGTAATGTTTTCCTCTCCTTTTTATGTTATTGTGTATTGCCTCCTGCCCAACTCTACAGATGGATTTTACTTCCTGAATGTTTATTGTGATAATATGTCTTAAATAAGGGAAAGTTTATCTGACTGCTTCACTGATACACATGAACCCATGTGTTCCACCTTTTATAATAGATTTCCCATAATAATTCATGGTAAATAACAAATTGCATTGCTTCCTTTTCCTATTTTAATATAGAGTCATGTCGTATTTTCCTTTAAGGCAGACCAGGCACCTGTTTCCTAAATTGGCAAGGACATCTGCAAGTTGCGTCTTTACTCTGGCAGAATCAAGCCTTGGCAGGAAGTTGTAAATTTCTCTTCCTCTACAAGGTGTCAATCCTCTTAAAAGCATTTTTTAGCCACGAACTCTTTGTGGGCATGGATTGACCTACAGGAGGAAATACTATTTGGAAGGATATGTGTAATTCATTTCCATTTGGAACAGCTTATTGTATCTGCCAGGCCTTCAGCTGATGTGCAGTGTTCCTTTATATCTGCATATTTTACATAAAATTATAATTAAGTTCATTAAAGACCCTCATATTAGAAGTGATCAAATGGTAATTAAATAAAGTTCAACTTACATGAAGAAATCTTTAGGAACACAGAAAAAAAATTGTCATTTTCTACTATATAATCTAAAAGGTATTTTTTACCCCATAAAGTTCTTAGGAACTCATTCCTTGGGAAGAGGTAACATACTAGCTAATTGGTATACTTCTGATATAGAATTCTGCTAAGAATCAACCTCTGGCTCTTAAATACTCGGAATGAAAGACATAACTCTATTCAAAATGTGTACGGAAGTTTTGTGGTTCACAAATGCAACAGGTTCTCCTAGATCTTGAGTTAATCAGCTACCAAATGCTGAAAGTTCTCCTGTTATATACTGGCCATAAACATGAGATATTGATATAATCATAATTTACTGCTGCTATTAATAAATGAAGACTGAAGCAATAAGTAGCATATTACTTGCATATTTATGTTGCAGATAATATGCAGTACATTGCATACTATTGCATATATATGTTATTAGTCTAATGTAATTCATGTGTGTGTGTGTGCACATGCATGAGTGTCTTCTCTTTTGAGGAAAACTCCAGCTATGTGAGATCAGACCATATACTGGCACAATGAGCCCCACAGATGACAGAAGCAAAACAAAAACAAAAACAAAAAACAAAGTCTGGAATCTTGAGTGCTTTATTGTATAGTATTTGTCTTCTAATAGACTAGGAATTGCAAGTCTTCAGGTGATAACACTTTTGTTATTTGGAATAAATTTCATTGATTTTTTAAATGTTTTTACTATAAATACATACCAACACAGAGATAAGTACTTATCAAACACTTGGTGCTTATTTTTAAGCCCAAATATAAAATGCATGTTTTTTATAATAGACAGCTCAAAGTTACGTTACTAGAAAATTATTTTATAAACTTTATCAAATTCTTCAGAAAACAGATAAACTCTATTTCATTTGAGCAGAGACTTCTTACTTTATTGCACTGATGATAATGCAAAACAAAAAAGTAATCCTTAGTAAGTTCTGTTCTGTTTTTCATGAAGTAGTTAGAGTTTGGATTAGCATTCTCTCAACTCTCTAAATAACAATTGCCCTTATTGACTTGAACATTTCTTATAGTAGTGTAGTGTTAGGAGAAACATGAAATTTTGAAGCAGACAGATCAGAGTTTAAATCCAACCTCTTAGCTGCTTTATATTGAATAGTTCTGAATGGCAGGTTCTTCATTCTTTAAATGGAAATAGAAATGTACTGTAATGTTGTCTTCAAGGTTAAAAAGGAAACATATTAAGCTCCTGGTATAAGGTCTGGAATAAAGTAAAAGCCTGAAACTGGCAATCATTGTTGTTTGGATTGGAAGCAAGATAAAACAGAGGAGGGGAATTATTTTGATAAAATGAAAGGCATTCTGGCAGGAGTTGAGCCATGTGTGATTATCAAACCAACCCACCGGTGAGACCCATTCATAATTAAAATCATCGGCAGAGATTTTTACAGTCCCTCCACACCAGTTGAGTATATTTCACTTGCAAATTCTGCCCTTTTTAGGTTTTCAATTCATCAGAGAGTTGCAGTTGTCAATATTAGTATGGCAAAGCAGGGAAACTATAGAAATCATGAAAGTATTCTCATTTAGATTTGTGCAGGAAACAGCACTATATTGCTAATGAAGATAAAAAGCCAAATCAATCATTTCAGAAATTAATTCACCTAATCAGTCCACCATCTTTTGGAAAGGAAGAACTACTTCACCAAATGTTACCAGAGGTTAGAAAACTACAAATCAAGATCAGTGTTATTCCTTGTAAACCTTCTGTGCTGATGAAGTTCAAATGTAGCAGTTGTATAAGGTTGATTTTATAAGATTGCAAGTTTCCCTTCCCTGGCTTAATTTGGGAAAAAGAACTCATCTTTTCCCCCAATAGACATCCCCTTTTACCACAAGGTATCCAGTCTGATTTTGAGATTAAAGAGTTTTATTTAACCTCTGAGTTGGATGTTACATATTTCATTCATCTCCAAGACAGTTATATTCAAATTCTGCTTTCTGAATCCGATCAGCGAGTCTCAGAGAAGTCAGAGTTGGCAAGAGAAGAGGAAGAATTTTGGCTTTCCTCTGCTGTATTGTACTTCATGTTCACTTTGAAGCCTTCAGAACCATTGTTTCGACTTATTATTTTATCAGCGAGGTGCAGAGGAGGCCAGAACGTAGATGTGCCCATCAGGATGGAAAGACTTTAAGAGTTTTGCATCCCTTTAATCTTTGTAAATGCAAAATGTGTTGTGTCAAAGGAACTTAGATCTTATACTATTATCATCAAAAGATTTGAAGTTATTTTTCTTCTCAAAAGGAATCTGTGATATCAACAGTTGCATATTGTTTTTGTGTTGTAAATCAAACAGCTTGGAAGAAAAATGTTGCCATGTTTTTTGAAAGGGCAGCACAAACTATGATCATTATGGATAAATTTGACAGTTCATCCTCATGAACTTTTAATATTTCAACTGAGTGGCAGTTGCAAATAAAAGCGATGTAAGATCAAAGTGTTTAATATTATACACACATACACATACACTATATTCAAGATTTTACCATTTGGATTGGAATAGATTGTTTACAGAAATTTTATAGTTGAAGCATTGATTAATTTTTCCAAGAGTTTCTTTTGATTTACAAGCTTGTAAGTATTCTAACATAATTTTCCTAGAAAAATTTAGCTCTTTTTGTATTTTGTACACCTATAAAGTGTTCTCATTTTCATGTCTCACTTATATTGGTATCCAATGTATACATTTTTGCATGGTATTGTGAAAATATTAGATTATTAGATTTTTGCATTAGTCATAAGGGAAATTATTGTACTGCAGGCTAAGTACTCTTAGTCTGATCCAAACCTTCCTACTGGGCTCCAAATTAGCCATTCTGTTCAACCTTTTCACCAGGCAATTCAGTAAGAGAACACAAGTCAATCTAAGGAGTGAATTTTGTAATCACAGACTAGTAAAACAATAACAACACCTTACATAGCAGCAAAGAAAGCTATGGAATGCAAAATTAATTAATTCCTTGCTTTTCCTTAGAGAATTTGGATTTATACTTAATTGAGCTAAAGTACCTGACTAGCCTGGGATGTGTTCATTTGTATTCATAATGATTTTAGATGTTGTATAAAGATGGAAAGCAACTAAGTCATTATTTATTTCTTTAGACTGAAATTATAATTTATAAAGAGACTTGGGAAGAAAAACTGAGATTTTCATTGAAACCAAATTTATGTTACCTTAGGGACAGGTTGCAGTCAAAAATAGATCTATGGTATGCTCTTTGGCCCAGATTAATAATATGACAAACATTTGGATTCTGTTTTGATGAACTGAAGGAAATGTAATTCAGGACAGAATGCCCCAGATAACAACATTAATTTTGTTAGTGAGAATTAGAGTAATTTCTGTTTTCTCAACTACGGATGTAAGTGATGATTTTAAAATAAAAACATGATAAAATAATTGGTTCAATAATGTAGTGGCCTTCCAGCATATATGAATGCTTTACATTGAATTAAATCAAAATTAAGTGACAAGTATAAGCAGTAATAATAATTTATATAAACGTACAGAATTTTAAGAATATAAATAATTTGTGGAATTCAATTTCTACCTATATTTTGACTATGAAGAGCTGGGAATTACCTCATTCATTCACTTCACTTGGCAAACAGATGTCTTAATTTCTAGGTCTAAGCAATTGATTTCATGGCTCATATCTTTGTAGTAAAAGAAATCATTTAAACATGTAGAAACACAGAATTTTAGAACTGCAAGGGCTTGTGTAGTCCAGGCTCTCTCAAGAATCAGCCAGGATGCTTTTGGGAGCAGGTAACAGAGAACTCTGCCTCGAACTGTCTCAAACTGGCTTAAACAAGGACATTTATTTATCATCTCACATAAGGATTTTTGAGGTAGGCTGGACTCTGGGTGTAGTATGACAGTTTCCCTGATGTTCTTGGGATTTGGATTTGGTCTCTACAAAGCATTGCTTTTTCTGCTGAGATTGTCAATAAGATGGACGCAGTAGCCATGCCTTTGATGTTCAGAGAAAGCTGTGAGAGAGTCTTTCTTTCCTGCACTGTTTTTTCAGGAGGAAGTAACTTCCCAGGTGCTTCCCAGCTGAGGCACTTTTATTAAATGGTTGGGCCTTATGCCAGAGATGAGGAAATACTGTGATTTATATAAAGAGATCTTGACCATCTTTGGGACTGGAAACAAGGGTCTACTTTCCTGAGTCACATGATAGTGAACGTCAACCTACTAAAGCTGGGGTTTCATTTGAGAGGAGGAAAAGAAGACATAGATGTCGTGTAGATAATCATCAGTCATAGCCACCTCCTTTTGCAGATTAGGGAAATAAGGGCCCAGAGAAGACTTCTAATGGGTCCAGATCACAAACATAGATCCATTTAGTCCAGTATTATTTTCCACATTATTTACAAAATGTCCCCAGTGCTTTTTTTTAAAATGTTGTTCTGCTCATACTTGTACTTGCAAGTGAAGATAAATTTTACTCAGTAGTCTTCAGTTGAAAAACAGCTGAAACAAACCACTTTGATTTTCTCCTTTCTCAGAGAAGAGATCTCTGTCTTCCCAAGAGTCCCCACAGACCTCTCCTTCTTAGAACTTTTCACAGAGGAGTTTTAAGTTACTATGATTACTTGATTACAAGTTTTTCCTTTTAGTAAATATTATGAGATAAAGCCCACTTTTTGTTTAGTACTCAACAAAAGAATAAGCAAATAAATCCTGAGATTTTTCATTCCCATAGCTATAAAACTCGTTTAAGCATTGTTGTGTGTTCCAAGATGAATGTACTGTACTTCTAGGTAACATGTAGACATGGTCTGGTCCCATGTACTGAGATAGGGTGGTAGAAAGGCTACATAAAGGATAGGCAAACAGAAGAATATGAGATAGTCTGTGTCATATGCCAGATGAGCACTGCAAATAATAAATGCCTTCAGACTTCAGGAAAGTTCAGTGAAGAGGGCCATGATGTTTGGAGACTACTTCATAGAGAAAGGAGAACTTGGCCTGGGAATTGAAGGAGGAGTAGAACATAGACAAATAGAAAGACACGGATCCAATCCAGGAAGATGAACTAAGAAAGAAAAGTTAGATTTACTCTAGGAGTGATAGATTAGTTTGATGAGGCATTCTGTTAGTGGGAGTAGAAAAAATGAAATCAGGGAACTAGAAAGTAAGGGAGATGGTAGAGACTCTTCAGTCTGGGATAAGATGTTGGACTATGGGGGAAGCTATTGAAACTCTGTGGGCAGGATTTTGACATAAAAAAATCAATGTTTATAAAGATTAATTTTCAAACCATGTGTAGAATGGGATGTGAGAGAGGAAAAGGTAGTTAAGCAGTAAAGTAGCCTAAGTATAAATAAAAAATTCAAAAATTAAAATTAAAAAAATTCATATGAAGAGAGAGATAAATTTTGAAGAATTGACAGGACAAGATAACTCATTGGACACAGGGGCTCAGATAGCTTAAAGCAAAATTCCTAGGTGTCGAGCTTTGAAAAAATGATGGCATCATTAACTGAAATAGCAAAGTTCAGAGAAGGATTTTTTGGTTTTTTGTTTTTTTGTTTTTTTTTTTAGAGAAGATGATTAGTTTTGTGTTACATGGTTTTGGTTTGCAACATCAGTGGGATGCTTACAGATGCCCGTCAGACAGCTGGAGATGTGCAAATGCATTTTAAGTTTAGCAGAGCTAGTGTTACAGATTAGAGAGGATGGCATGTGCGGGTGAGAGGCAAAATCATGTGTGGGTCAGAGATTTGCAGCTCTTAGCAAAATGCCTGGCACGTGTTTATCTCAATACATATTTATTGAATGAAAATTAAATTTTTAACCAGAATACTTTAGGTTGGAAGTGACAGAAATGCATCAGAAACTGACTTAAAGTTTGAATGTATTGGGTCATGTAACAGAGAAATCCAGGAACAGGGCTGACTTTAGGCATGACTGGATCAATATACTTACAGGATTAGGGATTTCTAACTCTCAACTCTGCTTTGTTGTGTGTTAGCTTTTGTTCTTTGTGAGCTCTCTGCTTTTCTGGCACATTCTACCAGCTTAGCCAACTCTGCAGAAAGAAAGCTCATTTTTTTTTTCCACCAAGTTCTGCATAACTACCAGGATTCAGTCTCCCAGGAAAAACTTGAAACATTCCACCATTCTTGAACCATTTGCTGTGATTCTGATGAACTAGGCTCTTCCCTAGAATCAGGGACAGTGAGCACAGTGCTCACCAGAATACACTTAAACAAAACTTAAGGGGATAAGGAGGTTAGATTCAAAGAAAATCAGGGTTCTTTTGCCCAAAGAGAGGAGTATGGATGCTAGGCTGGTAAATTTGATATATGTTCCCTATTGGAATTAGGAGGAAAGATAACGAGCTAAAGCCTGGGCCTAGAGTATACTCACATTTCCAAGGCAGGAAGAAGGTGCGGACAGTGAAGGGGAAACAAATGAATCCACAGGGAAGGCTTATTGATGACCACGAAGCACAGATGGGAGCTAATTGGGTCCATTTCTTGATATGTGACTTCTGTGTAAGCCTTCTCCAGACACAAGAGGACCCCAAAATGGCATGTTCCCTTGGATAAAATGTAGCAATATCTCCATCCCTGCAGGGTAGGTTCTTTTTCAGTAATTTAGACATACAGCAAGACATTCAAAAGTCGAGACTGTAGTGAAATAACAGCTACTTTTACCATTCTTATGTCTTTGGTTACCAGATTCAAAGCATGTGACTTCGACATTTTAAGAAGAGACAACATCCTAAAATGATTTTCTTCCTGGCTTTTATAGCTCAGGGTTTTCAAAGGGAAGTGGACACATGTCAGTACCTAATGATTCAAAGCTTCTATTTCTTTATTTTCTTTATATATTTTAAGGCCTACCCAGTCATTGCTTAGCTTCAGCCCAGCAGAAGCTGGCCTTGCTCTATTGTCACTCTGCCCTTCAGCTTCCACTGTGCATTTTGCTTCCTTCTCTGTGAGGTGTAAGTCCTGCCACATGGGCCAGTACTCCTGCTTCAATGACTTGTGTGGCCACAGTCAGAAAATATTCTGTTTGGTCATCAGAGCTCTCAGGACCTTTACTGGCATATAGTAAGTTCTCAACAAATATGTGTGGTTATTAATATTACTGTCATGATTCTTACTACAAATCTACCCACTTGGCAAATGCCAGCAATCAGTGCATTACTCCATGCAGGAAACCACTCCTTTGTGATCTTATTTTTCTCCAGGAAATGCATCGTGGATCTCAAGAAAGAGTGAGTCCCTTTAGTGCTAGCCAGATCACTGTTCTTTGACGTGAACCTCACATTCAGTATTTTACTTTTTGAATATTCCTTCTTGTTTCTGCTTTTAGTCATTTCAATGCATTTTGGTTTGGTTCCACATTTTATAGTTTTTAGGGCTATATAGTGCCCCCTGCCAAGTGCTTGCATGTTTGGCATATTTCTTAAGACACATTTACTATATGAAAACTGTAAAATTTAAAATACAGCGTATTTTTGTACATGGGTGCATTTCTATATATGTGTGTACCTATATATATACACACATACATATATACATATACTCACATATGTACAACCATCAGATGTTACCTAAAGCTTTCATGAGAATGAGGTTTTAGGCATGCCATTTCTTGTCAAGAAAATCATTTAGCAGATATCTCAAGGATGTATTTTTTCTTGAAAAATATACTCATAACAACAGCTGTGATTATTCCTGTTTACTTTGTTTGTCCTTACCATGTGCTGAGAACTGTGCTAAGTAATTTACATACATTGTCTTATTTCATTTCACCTCTACAGTAACCCTATGGGATGGTATCATCCCTTTTGTCTTTTTGTTTTTGTTTTTTGAGATGAAGTTTCACTCTTGTTGCCCAGGCTGGAGTGCAGTGGCACAATCTTGGCTCACTGCAACCTCCGCCTCCTGGGTTCGAGCAATTCTCCTGCTTCAGCCTCCTGAGTAGCTGGGATTACAGGTGTGTGTCACCACGCCCATCTAATTTTTGTATTTTTTTAGTAGTGACAGGGTTTCACCATGTTGGCCAGGCTGGTCTCGAACTCCTAACCTCAGATGGTCCACCCACCTTGGCCTCCCAAAGTGCTGGGATTACAAGCTTGAGCCACCGCGCCTGGCCCTCATCCCTTTTTTATATGTGTGGGTGCTGAGAAGCTGAGATGTGAATTATAGCCAGGCCCCATATGGAGGTGTATCTGTATAAACTATAAAAACATTTTATAGGTTTTAGGGCTGTGTAGTCACCCCTCCAAGTGCTTATATGCTTGACTTATTTATTATGACCCATTTAGTTTACGCAAATTGTGAAATCTAAAATATAGTACATTTCTGTACATTGGTGTTTTTCTATATATGTATACATTTGTATATACACACACATATATATACACTCACATGTGTGCAACCACCAGTTCTCACCTGACATTTTAACGAGAATGAGGTTGTGATCATGCTCTTACTGATTGCGTGAACTGCTGCCTGCCAATTCCATTGCTCTTCAGCTCCATTGGAAACAGGTCCATACTTCAATTAAAGCACCATGTAAGCCAGAAAACCACTATTAATAAAAAGTATTCCATGGAATAGAAAGCATTTATTAAATTGCTATTCTGATTTAGTTTCATGATGCTTGGATATTAGAATATGAGATCAATAGCCATTTATATGAAAGGGGTTTGTAAAACATTTTTATATACATTTTTTATTTTTCCTGAAGATTTTTTCAGCATGTATGTTTGACTCTCCTGGATGATTATTTTTTCATGTTGTGCTACAATTTTTAAAAAATTTTCTTATTCCTTTGGGTAATACCAGTGGTCTCTCTAGGGAATTTAAAAAGAGTCTGGATATATTGCATAAATGGTGTATTTCTAGACTAGCACTAATGACTGGGAAATATAGTGACATTGAGAGCGTGCCCTGCAAAAATGCTTGTGGTGAAATGCAGATTGCTCCAATTTCCTGCTGAAATGTCCATCTCAGCAGGGAGTGCTACTTTCCAGGGTTATACCATCAGAAATCAATTCTGCTCATGGAGATTATTAAAGACTCAGAGCAAATACTAAGTCCGAAATCAATGTGATGTGATTATACTTATCTGTATAAGTACCGACAATTTTTGGTCACCAAGACATTATATGAATTTTAAAAAATGGTTTAGGTGAGACTTAGCCATCAGAATCTAATTTGATTTCTAAGAGAGAATATTTAGAATGTAGATTTTAGCAAGCACCGTAATATATAAGACAAGAACACTTTGTGTCTGTTTCTTATTTGATAAGAACTGTGCTGTTCTTTCTTTAAAACTGCAGTTTACAAAATATGTCATAACTTAAATTGGCATATATAAGCATGATGTGGCAAATGTTCCTCAGCAAATTCTCAAGGGATTGGAACATTTCCCAACCTTTTCAAAGCAAAGATATAAAGTATATTCTTTTGGACTCCCAAAGGAAGATATTATTAAATACAAATGGAGAGAATTTTGAAATTGTTGAACAGGCTGTTATTTTGATATATTTCTTCCCTATCCAAAGTTTTAGTATTATTATTTTCAATGGGTCATCAGATTTTACAGAGAAAGATTAATTTTTTAAAAAACTTTTGTTACATTTGGAAAATTTTGGATTGCAACACTTCTAGATTCTGAGATATTCCTAGAGCCTAAAATCAAATATCTGTATTTCTCCAGATTAATTTTGTTTGGGGTATTATGAAATAATTGCAAGGAAAAAAGTACTCGTCACATCCTTTCACTGTATTTTCTTTTCCAAAAATGAACCCAAATAATTGAAATCTTAGACAGTGAATAGAATTTGAACCATTTCCGTGATAAACAATATAACTGTTGAAACAAAGCTAACGTACATATCCAAGAAAAATTTCCAGGCACATGTCTATTGTCGGTCTTGTCTAGGTTCATCCCATTTATGCCAGGTAAAGATCAAGCTTTGTTTTTGTTGTTTTTGGTCTAATGCAAAGAATATCTTAAGAATGCATTCTTTGGCAACTTATTATACACTGTACATTAGCCCCAATATTTCATTTTATTCTCATCATTATCTAAAGCAGAAGTTTCAAACAAATGTCTCCAGGGCTTGGCAGGGGAAGTATGTGACTGAAGGTGGGGATTGTTGCAAACTGATCCCCTGTTTGAAGTGATCAGCAGCTACTCAGCTTCAGCCGAGTGTCGGCAGATGGAAATTGAAAGCCAGTGTGGTTAGGACTTTCTAATTTTTTAAAAGGAAATATAAATTCCTTTATTATGATGATTAATGTGAAATATTCTGATTTCTATATGCTATGGACTAATTAAATTTTTAAAAATAATGCATAGACTGATAAAACATATCTGTGAGCCACATGTGACCTGAGGATCACCAATCATCAAATTCTTGACTAAAGCATGACACCATATGACATCCTTATCAAATAATATTTATTGAGATCTTGAGTGTTCTCTGGCAGGTCTTCTGATGTTTGTTAGTAGTGGCTTGCTCTGCCTGGTTCTTTGCTTCTGAATCTCCATTTCCCTTAATTAATTCCATTTTATTGCCTGTCTAAGGATGAAATTCTTGAATTAAAAAGAAATAGTTTGACATAGTATAAAGCCCATGTATTAGTCCATTCTCTCACTGCTATTAAAAACTACCTAAGGCTGGGTCGTTTATAAAGAAAAGAGGTTTAATTGACTCACAGTTCCACAGGCTTAACAGGAAGCATGGCTTGGAGGCCTCTGGAAACTTATGATCATGGCAGAAGGGGAAGGAGAAGCAAAGCATGTCTTCTCATGGCAACAGAAAAGAGAGAGAGAGAAGGGGGAAGTGCCCACACTTTTAAGCCATCAGATCTCATGAAAACTCACTCACAATTACTAAAATAGCAAGGGGGAAATCTGGCCCCATGATCCAATCGCCTCCCACCAAGCTCCTCCCTGACAAATGGAGATTACAATTTGACATGAGATTTGGATGGGGACACAGAACTAAATTCTATCAGCCCACATAAGGGTCCTTGATCTTATTATTAACCTAGTGCTCTTATCAAGGATTCTTTCTTCTTCCTGAGAAAAGTCTTTATCTTATATTCCACTTTTACAGATTTGTACTCTGTCTTATTTACTGTTCCTAAAAAATCACACCCAGAACACAAGCCTCTATAGGATTGGGGCTTCCATTGATAAACTTGGTGTGGTTAGGGTTTAATGTTCAACCGTTTTTCTGCAAGCTTATAGTTTGAGCCCTTCAGTTATTTAACAGGCCTCATTGATGCCGATTTCCTGACTCCCTCAATCTTCATTGTCTCTTTCTAAAATTTCTTGATTTTCAAGGTTCTTTGTTTCATGTTAGTATCACTGATATCCCAGTGACTTGCCTTTCCGGTTTTTTTGTTCGTTTGTTTTTTCTGGATTCTGGGTTCTACATGCCTGGCTGGACTTTTAGTTACAGCTCTTTCCGCCTCAGTGGTGAAGTTGCTTCTTGGCTGTCTCAGCTTCCAGACATTGCTCTAATTAACCCATTCATATCTGTGGTAGCATCAGGCAAAACTCCTTGGGAAGGTAGTACTTATAGAACTGCTTTTATTATGGAAACACTGAAAACAAAAACAAGAAGGAATAAAATCTTGCTCTCTTTATGTCCTCATGCAATTCAAATGGACTTAATTGTTCTTATCCAAAAGTTACTGTGTGTGTAACTTATATGATAAAGTAGATTGGTGGTTATTTCATTAGTATAGTCCATTGATACAAGAAGAGGAGTGATATTTTTTAAATTTCCTGCTGATTTATGAAAGAATAAATGCTAGTGCTAGTTGAATAAGGTAACAACCTATTAAAGTGCTCTTGTAGAGCTGAAAGAGAAGAGTTAGAGGTTATTAGAATGTTTAGGGTATTAACTGTTAAAATTCCCTTTTAGAGTGTCACATCACTTTGGGATTATTCTCAAATATGGTAATCCATAATATATTATAATTTGAATCAGTGAACTTGAAGAACAGCCCCAAAGAACTGAACATTGATATGGAAATTTTCTTTGAAAACTAGGTTTTAAATTCCAAATTCCAGAAAGCTTAAACTGATTTTCATGGAACTACCGTCACTCATGTCATGTTGATTCATTTTGTTTTTAAGGAAAGACGAATATTATCAATGAATTGTTTCATCCTTCTTTTGTCTTTTCTTGCCCACCTGTATGAGATTGAAAAGAGTGAACAGTAAATTGCCAAAAAGCTTTGAACCTGGTATATGTCAAGAGCATAAGTAAATTCTCCATTAAAGATATTTGAAGGTTGCATCCAAAATATTGATTGAGTATGCTCCAGGAACTTTAACTACAATGATGTAGCAAACAAAATGCTTGAATTGTTGATTGTAAATTGAGCCTTCTCTGGCTTCATTTATTGTGTACCATGTCCTGTAAAAGCTTGGTTCAGAAGATAGAGAAGTTCCTATTTCAAAATATTTCAATCTCAAAGAGATACATAAACATACAAATAATAATATGTGTATGTATGGAAGTACAATGTGAAAAATACACATGGACATGTATTAGTATTCACATATGTATCACGGTATTCTGTGGCAAATGGGCTACACATTAGTTGGTTTGACTGTGTGTCCTCTTTTTATTGCTTATCTCTGGAAATCTTTGGGAAGATTCCACAGCACTTGGGCTTTGCTTGGTAAGAACTTCATGTTTGGTGGCATGGGGATATGGCATGGGTGTATGTTTGAAATCTTCAAGTAATAGTGATTATAAGGAAATATGACTTTAAACAAAATCAAAGAGAACCAGACATGAGACATGTCTTTGAATATTGTCTTCATAGTAATACCTTGGAAGCTATGCATTTAATCCAGAGGGCTTTCATGAACAGTTTTGCATATATTTGGGAATTGTCCTTTTAAGTTGTAAATATATCTTAAAATTATTTTCAATGGTGGCAATTATTCACCCTTTCAAGATAAATGTGTTCTTCAAAAAAAGTAAAATGATAGTGGATGTCAATGCTGAAAAATAAGATAAGCTATAAAAACAGATAATATGGCTTGTGAATTTTTTTAAACACACAGGTTTCAGATAATGAGCCTACTTTTCTTATATAACCAATAAGAGAGTTGTGCATGCACTTCTTTTTTTAAAAAAAGAAATTCAAACATGTTCTGGGCAACATCAGTGTCAATGAATAAGTACATGTTTTTCCAAAGTGATTTTTGAAGGTAAAACACTTATTTGGGTATATAAGTTAATTTGTTTTTATTTTTCTGCTTCCTGGAGACAGTAATAGTAGTAAGGAGATAAATATGAATAAAGACAATGTAACATACAAAGAATACTGCTAGGGTTGCCAGTATTCTGGCACCTGTATGAGATTGAAAAGAGTGAACCTTGGTAATTTTCAGCAGTGCTAATCATGGTTAGTGGAGATAATTTGGTTATTCAGCAATGCTAATCATGGTTAGTGGAGATAAGGGCAACCTATATTGCCCATCTGTATGAGAACCTTCACTCTCATACAGGTGGGCAATATAACCCATAATAAAAGGGTTGGATGCCCAGCTGAATTAGAATTTCAGAGAGAAAACAAATAATTTTTAGTCTAATTTTATAAGTATGTTCAATGCGATATTTGGACATACTTATGCTAAGAAAATTCTTTGTTGAAATTCAAGTTTAATGGTAGTCTCTTATTTTAAGTTGCTAAATCTGGCAACCCCCTTAATGTTTATCAGTAGTTACATTTATTTTATTTTATTTTATTATTTTATTTTATGTTTGGAGAAACACCTGTAGAATATCTTCTATGTAACAATGTGACCCTATATCTTGTGGAAGTTACAGAGTACGTGCCTTCCTCAGAGTCTACACTCTAGCAGACAAAATAAGAAATGTGTGATTAACCATATTTTGAGAGAAATTGAAGTGAGTGCTCCAGGAGAAGTACAGTGACCATTCAGAGACTAAAGAGGTTACTTCTGGTTGAGGAAACCATGGAAGGGACAATTGAGTTGATATTAACATTAGCCTGAAAGGATTAACAGGTTTTTACCCACCTGGAAATAGGGAGGAAAGGGCACATCCAGGCAAGAGAACAGCACTGGAAAAAGCATTCATTTGGAAAATGATTGGGTGTATTTAAGGAACTACAGTTTGTTTAGAGCAGTGGTTCTCAAACTTCAGCACACATCAGAGTCATCTAGAAGGCTTGTTAAAAATACAAGTTTTTTGGACCCCAGCTAGAGTTTCTGGCTCAGTAGGTCCCTATGGGGAAATAATTTGCATTTTTAACAATTTATCAGGTGATGCTGATGCTGCCAGTATGTGGACCACAATTAGGGAACCATGAAATAGAATGCAGCTCTGGGAACTAGTGGAAGATGAGGTTGGGAAGTTGGTTGGGGTCCTGAGGGCCTTGTCTGTCTTGCTCAGGAGCTTGAGTTTTGTTTAATAGGCAGTGGGGAGCCATTAAAGGCTGGTGATCAAGGTGATATAAAAGAGTTGTACTTTAGAAATATTTATCTGGTGGTAGTGTATGGGATTGATTGAAAGGAGTAGCAACAGACCAGAGAAAAAAGGCCAGTTAAGTAGCTATTACATTAGACAGAACAGGAAGTCAAAGGCCCAAACTGGAGAGGTAATGTCAGAAAGGACGGATGCTTCTAAGAACTACTTGTTATCTTTATAAGTGTTAGAGAATCAGGCAGTAGATTTTCTTTAGCGGACTCTTTCTTCCCGAGAAGCCAGTTTCAAAATTGATAAGAATTTGGTTTTCCAAGATTGGTTGAAGTTTTGAGAAAATAGTTACTGAAGTTTTCAAATTAAATAAGCAGCTTTTGCCTGTTTGGTTACAACAGTACTTTCTCATTAAACAGTAATCAGTTAAAGTACGGGCTGTTTTTTATTAAAACAGAATGGAATACTTGCACGCAGCACAAAGGTCAATGCATAAAGCTGAACAGAAAAATTGATAGACACACAGTGTGGTTTCACAGATTGTGTCATTGACATCTTATTTCAATTCACAAGGAATACATCCTGTGTCTCTAAGACATATTTCTGAGGGCAGCTCTATTTTCTGTACTCAATTATTTATTTAACTCCTATTTAGTTGTAACATTTCTTATAGGCCAATATCTGCCAGAACCTATCATTGGATCTGATTTAGATATGTAAACAAAGTAAAATATACCTTTCTTAGAAGTGACATTGAAATGAGCTAAAAACTGATATGGAAGGGGCATTGAAGAATCACAATCAATGCTCGTCACCAACTCCACTAACCATGATTAGCACTGCTGAAAATTATCTCTGTTGCTGCCGACATGAAACTTACTAATTTTCACCCGTTTCTTAGTAAATTTTAATTAGTTTTTTCTATGAAAATTGTATGCATATTTCCAAAAACAACATATGAAAGATATAAGGAATAACATAATGATCACACATAATTACATAATCTTGCCAATCAGAGAAACATTAAACACTTTGGTGTATATGCCTCCCTATAGTATATATGATTTTGTGACCTGATTTTTGTTAACATCATATAAACTTTCTTATGCCAATTATTATTCTTTGAAAACACAGCTTATATAGCATCATATAAAATATAATAAGTTACTACATAAGTAAAAAGGTGTCTTTCAGTTTTTACTATGTTAAATATTTCTGCAAAATATATCTTTATATCTGAATCTTTCTGCTCTTCCTTGATGGTTTATTTCTATCAGATAATTTCATATACTAAGCTGGTTTACTACAGAAACATAAAGTGGAAAAAAGACACCTTATTCAACATATGGTACTGGGGTAACTGCAAGCCACATGTAGAAGAATGAAACTGGATCCTCATCTCTCACCTTATACAAAAATCAACTCAAGATGGTTCAAAGACTTAAATCTAAGGCCTGAAACCATAAAAATTCTAGAAGATAACATTGGGAAAACTCTTCTAATTGGTGTAGTCAAAGAATTCATGACTAAGAACCCAAAAGCAAATGCAAACATAAATGAATGGGACCTAATTAAACTAAAAAGCTTCTGCTCAGCAAAAGAAATAATCATCAGATAACACACACAGTGGGAGAAAATATTTGCAAACTATGCATCTGACAAACGACTAACATCCAGAATTACTGGGGGAAATTCAGCCAGATATCAGGCGAAATTCACTCCCGATTATTTCACGTAGGTTCTTTTCTATTTTCCCTAAGTGTCAGCCGGTCTGAGAAATAAAGGGTCAGGGTACAAAAGAGAGAAATGTTAAAGCTGGGTGTCCGGGGGAGACATCACATGTCGGCAGGTTCCGTGATGCCCCACAAGCCGCAAAACCAGCAAGTTTTTATTAGTGATTTTCAAAAGGGAAGGGAGTGTATGAATAGAGTGTGGGTCACAGAGATCACGTGCTTCACAAGGTAATAGAATATCACAAGGCAAATGGAGGCAGGGCAAGATCATAGGACCACAGGACTGGGGTGAAATTAAAATTGCTAATGAAGTTTCGGGCACGCGTTATCAATGATAACATCAGGAGACAAGGTTTGAGAGCAACCGGTCTTACCAAAATTTATTAGGTGGGAATTTCCTCATCCTAATAAGCCTGGGAGTGCTACAGGAGACTGGGGCTTATTTCATCCCTACAGCTGCGACCATAAAAGACAGCCGCCCCCGAAGTGGCCATTTCAGAGGCCTACCCTCAGGGATGCATTCTCTTTCTCAGGGATGTTCCTTGCTGAGAAAAAGAATTCAGTGATATTTCTCCCATTTACTTTTGAAAGAAGAGAAATATGGCTCTGTTCTGCCTGGCTCACTGGCAGGCAGAGTTTATAAGGTTATCTCTCTTGTTCCCTGTCCATTGCTGTTATCCTGTTCTTTTTTCAAGGTGCCCAGATTTCATATTGTTTAAACACACATGCTCTACAATTTGTACAGTTAACGCAGTCATCACAGGGTCCTGAGGTGGCATACATCCTCCTCAGCTTATGAAAATGATGGGATTAAGAGATTAAAGACAGGCATAGGAAATCACAAGGGTATTGATTGGGGAAGTGATAGTTGTCCATGAAATCTTCACAATTTATGTTCAGAGATTGCAGTAAAGACAGGCGTAAGAAATTATAAAAGTATTAATTTGGGGAACTAATAAATGTCCTTGAAAACTTCACAATCCACGTTCTTCTGCCATGGCTTCAGCCAGTCCTTCCCTTTGGGGTCCCTGACTTCCTGCAATGCAGAATCTTCAAGGAACTCAAAGAAATCAGCAAGGAAAAAACAAATAATCCTATCAAAAAGTGGGCAAAGGACATGAATGAACAATTCTCAAAAGAAGATATATAAATAGCCAACAAACATATGAAAAAATCCTCAACATCACTAATTATCAGGGAAATGCAAATTAAAACCACAATGAGATACCACCTTCTGTAAGAATGGCAACAATTTAAAAAAATTAAAAATATTATTAAATGTCGGCATGGATGTGGTAAAAAGGGAGTACTTTTACACTGCTAGTGGGAATGTAAACTAGTATAATCACTGTGGAGAACAGTATGGAGATTCCTTAAATAACTAAAAATAGAATACCATTTAATCCACTACTGGGTATCTACCCAAAGGAAAAAAAGTCATTGTATAAAAAAGGCACATGCACATGCATGTTTATAGCAGCACAACTTGCAGTTGCAGAAGTATGGAACCAACTTAAATGTCCATCAACCAACGAATGGATAAAGAAAATATATTATGTATACACCATGGAATACTACTCAGCCATAAAATGGAATGAAATAATGGCATTTACAACAACTTGGATGGAGTTGGAGACCATTATTCTAAGTGAAGTAATTCAGGGAATGAAAACCAAATATCGTATATTCTCACTTACAAGTGGAAGCTAAACTATGAGGATACAAAGACATAAGAATGATATAAGGGACTTTAGGGACTCAGGCAGAAGGGTTGGAGGGGGATAAGGACTAAAAGACTACATATTGGGTACAGTACACACTGCTAGAGTGACAGGTCCACCAAAATCTCAGAAATCATCACTAATGAACTTATCCATGTAACCAAAAACCACCTCTTCCCCAAAAACTATTGAAATAAAAAAGGAATCAAATGCTATCTTTAAAAAGATAAATGAATAATTTATTATTAGATACAACATTTTAATGCAGTTTGGATCAGGGCTTTCCAACATGTTTCACTTCAGTGCACATAGAAAACCATAGAGATTGCTCACAGCTTGAGGTGAAGGAGGTCAGTATTTTGACTGTCTGTAACCAATAACTACATACTCAGGCTGAGGCCAGATTATCAAGATTTTTTATTCTCTCCTTGGCATTCATGTTTGTTGATAGCTTATGCTTACAGACGGGGAGACTAGTTTCACAGTATTAATTATTAATATATCATTACATCTAGATTTGTAAAATGTATTCATGCCTTACTTTGTATCAAATGGACATAGGTTATGATTGAAATATTTAGGGTGGCTAAAATATTGATTTGTTAACCTATTTAATGGCAAAATTAATGCACTGATTTTTAAAAGGTAGATTATCTTTGTGACAACAAGCTCTGATCATTCATTTTGGATTTTTTAAGAGTAATTTGGTGGAGGATCATCTAAATTACTTAGATTTTTGGACATTTTATGCCTTCAAAAACCTTTCCATAGTTAAATACCCCCTTTAAAGTTATTATGTTTATAAAATTTCCAAGCTATTCACTAAAATCAAGTTCATAACATGAATTGGAGGGATTTAATGGGTGGATCATATAGTGAGTTACTCCTGGATCACTCAACAGATAGGAAACTGTAAGTAGATCACAAAGATTCCTGTAATCAGGATTTGAATCTTTCTGGTTTTCACTGTTGTATGCTTTTCTCTCAGAAAAAAAAAAAATCAGTTTTTAAAAAATAACTGATAAAAATCAACCCTTTCCATGACTTGTGAGCTTCCCATCCGATCTGCACCAATTCCATTCCTTTGTCAATTTTGTTGGTGTCCACAACCCTCCACTCCCTAGTTGTCATGAAACTGAGAAAACCGAGTTGCCTCTTTTGAGGGAAAATGTAAGGGAATCTAGACTAGCAAGTTACAAGCAGCAGAGAAATGTGATAATTTATTGATCCAATTCTATCAAACATTATATAACAGGCAGAAAAAGGAGAGCACATTCTAATGACTACTTAGAACTGAGAATTATTGGCTTTGCAAAGATTTTAGAGATCCTCCTTCTTAACCTAATTGTTTTGTCAGTGAGAAATCTAAAACCTAGAGTCATTCAACTAATTCAGGATCATCCAATGGCTCCTGGTGTGACAGAGCTGAGGACCTACGTCTCCTACGTGGCCATTCAGCTGTGAAGAAAGGAATCTCTACACTTGTAATAAATGACTGTGGTATGAAGAGAAGCTATATATGAATATATGGTTGGGGGAGAGTAAAAAAGTTCGCTTATTGGCTATTTTATCCTATTGAAGAAGAAATATGATTTTTTTTTTTTTTTTTTTTTTTTTACAATTCTCTTCAGCCTGGTCATCATCTAAATTCTTTCCTTGCCACAAGTGTTTAGTTCCATCTGTTTGATCTAGTTTCCCACGGATACAGAGCTCTAATTGTATAACAAAATCCAAAGGGAAATTGGGTTTGCTTACGGAAAATCTCTTTGTGACGAACTTTGTAAAAAGTTCTATCCTATAAATTGAGATGTGCTTATATTAGTAATATTATGGATATAAGATATATCACTTAGACACTGAGCCTTTAAAGTAATTTAAAGTGATTAACTTTAAATGGGGTTTTCAGATCTAGATGGCTTTTACTCTCATAGAATATTTTCAAAATATTTTAAATCTTTGGTCTAATATGATTGGGAAAATCTGAATATTAATTTCATGTGTTCTTCTGCATACTTCCTTAAAGTAGTCTGGGTTAGTTTGCTGAGAATGATGGTTTCCAGCTTCATCCATGTCCCTGCAAAGGGCATGAACTCACCCTTTTATGGCTGCATAATATTCCATGGTGTATATGTACATATTTTCTTTATCCAGTCTATCATTGATGGGCATTTGGGTTGGTTACAAGTCTTTGCTATTGTGAATAGTACTGCAATAAACATACACGTGCATGTGTCTTTATAGTAGGATGATTTATAATCCTTTGGGTATATACCCAGTAATGGGATTGCTGGGTCAAATGGTATTTCTGGTTCTAGATCCTTGAAGAATTGCCACACTGTCCTCCACAATGGTTGAACAAATTTACATTCCCACCAACAGTGTAAAAGGGTTCCTATTTCTCCACATCCTCT
Organism: Hylobates moloch; assembly: GCF_009828535.3. Taxonomy (NCBI): domain Eukaryota; kingdom Metazoa; phylum Chordata; class Mammalia; order Primates; family Hylobatidae; genus Hylobates; species Hylobates moloch. Next base: position 47,284,798 of record NW_026652278.1, read on the forward strand.
CCAGTATCTGTAGTTTCCTGACTTTTTAATGATCTCCATTCTGACTGTTGTGAAATGGTATCTCATTGTGGTTTTGATTTGCATTTCTGTAATGACCAGTGATGATTAGCTTTTTTTCATATATTTGTTGGCTGCATAAATGTCTTCTTTTGAAAAGTATCTGTTCATTTCCTTTACCCACTTTTTGATAGGGTTATTGAAAACCAAACACCGCATGTTCTCACTCATGTTGAACATTGAGAACACATGGACACAGGGAGGGGAACATCACACACTGGGCCTGTCGTGGGGTGGGGGGCTAGGGGAGGGATAGCATTAGGAGAAATGCCTAATGTAGATGATGGGTTGATGGGTGCAGCAAACCACCATGGCATGTGTATACCTATGTAACAAACCTGCACATTCTGCACATGTATCCCGGAATTTAAAGCATTTAAAAAAAAAAAAAAAAAAGTAGTCTGGGTTAGCCAGAGGCTCTTCTCCACTTTAAGGTTATAAAGAAATGTAGTTAGAGTCAAAAATTAATAGAAAGGGAGGATGAGAAGTGAACAGGACAAATGGTTGCATGCTTTATGCTCTAGGGCTCCTTGGCCTTTTCCCAGCTGGGTGAATATCTGCAGTAGCATGGTCAGGAAATTTGCCTTGGTCTTGGCAGTCTCAAAGGATGCAGCCCAGCCTCTGTGCGGGTGATCCATATTTTAATTAGCTGGGATTGTGTCCAGTGTCTCCCTGGGGAATCTCCTCCCTTTTAATAAGGCTAGCTTAGCATAAATAGAATCCATCTGAGAATGAACCAGAAGTCTTGGTCTTGCTCTGAGCCCAACCCTGCAATAATATAATAACAGTCATGGCTTGTATTAGAATCCTAAATTCATCCTCTTCTAAGCTGAAAGTAGCCTTATCAAAATTAGCCTGTAGTGTTAGAAGAGTCAGGCAGGAAGTACACAACTACTATTCACTTTTTCCATTGACAGACAAAAAGTCGAATTTACATATTTTTTGTTGTATCAAAAAAGTGCCCTTGCCTCTGCATCACTGGGCATGGAGTCTTCTTAAGCATTAAGAGTTCACATTTGGTGTTTGTAGAAGTGTTGCATGAAATCCCTGCTATCTTTCTTGCTGCAGAACAGCCAAATTTGATAAGAATGACCATTAAAATCAGAAGGCTCGGCATCGTGGCTCATGCCTGTAAACCCAGCCCTTTGGAAAGCTGAGGAAGGAGGATTGCTGGAGCCCAGGAATTTGAGACTAGCCTGGGCAACATGGCAAAACTCCATCTCTTACACACACACACACACACACACACACACACACACACACACACACACACAAAAGGCAAAAATTAGCTTGGTGTGGTGGCATGTACCTGTAGTCCCAGCTACTTGGGGGGTTGAGAGGTGGGAGGATCGCTGGAGTCCAGGAGGTCGAGACTACAGTGAGCCATGATCGTGCCACTGCGTTCCCATCTGGGTGACAGAGAGAGACCCCATCTCTAAATAAATAAATAATAAAATAAAATCAGAAGCAGTAATCTGGCAGTTTTTAAACCTAGTCTAGCTCAAAGATGGGCTCAGTGGCCAGCTCAGTCAAATGTAACTAGTTGCCAACATTTAAACACTGGGACATCTCACATGAGAAGACAGATTTCTAACTTTTAAAATTTGCAGAGTGTGGCAACCCTTGGCCCACATTTCTACGTGACAATATCTGGCTGGGGAAAAGAAACTGGGACTCCCTCATCAGATGAATCCTGTACACTTTCATATACCACAGTTCCCCATCTGGCTGCTTTGGATGTTTATACCACCCACCTTATGCTTTCGGCACTAGATCTCAGGATATAAGCATTAGTTTCCTAAGTAGACAACATGAGGCGCCTGCGCAGATCAGATCTATGTTAAATCCCAGATCCTCTCTTTTCCAAAGATGGAATGTGTACAAATCTCCAAACCTTCATGAGCTTTGGCATTCACATCTATTAATAAGGCAGGTTTCTTCCCAGGTTTGCTGTGAGCTTTAAATAAAATACCATTCATGTAGACCCCAAATTTATGTCCTCCTCATATTAAAGGCTCAGTGGATATTTATTATCCTTCCACTTCCTGGTGTCATAGTTTTTTTTCTGGCTATTTATATTGAAGTGAGAGTATTTGCTACTGTTACCTTTGAAAATTTGCTTTAGAACTACTACCTCAAAGTAATCACCACTTTCAATGATAAAACACTATGGTCATCCTTGAAAACCATTGCTGCTCTTTCCTTTCCTAGATCCTGTAGACGTCTGAGAACTCGTTATATATCACCTTATAACTTTCATGTCCACTGAAATGCATTTTGACTTTGATTTGGATTTCCACTGAAATTTGATTAGTGCACACTAAAAAATTGCCCTGAAATGAAAATGAGAAGAATCAAGTAATAATTGTTCTAAGTGCGATTGAAACATTGTATCTCCTAGTCATTCTCTCTGAGCCTCAGTTTCCCCAGCCATGAAATTGGGATGACAGTGTTTTACAAAGTAGTAACTAGAGTAATGCTAGCTCCAATAGGACATAAATCCCAAAATGTCCGTGCTCAACACTATAGAAAGTTATTGATCAATCATGTTAGAGTGGTGAGTGTTTGAAGAGAGCAGTACTGCTCTTCTTCATGCAGTGGCTGATGCCATCTTAAAACACATCTTAAAAAGTTAAAAATCCATTCCTAGTTCCTAAAGGGAAGGAGACAATGGAGAAAAATTATGTGAGAAATTATTATGGGTCAAGTTTGGAAGAGTTGCACTTTATTTCACTCATACTTAACTGCAAAAAGGTGGGCAGTATAGTCCCTCTCTATGGACAGGGGAGTACAAACACATGGAGGATGGGTAGTTGTCTCTGCCACAACAAGCAATGCTGTGAGAGTTGAAACTCCACCATACCTGCTTCCTGGAGGCTTTCAGCAAGTGGTGGCTACTCTTGCTTTGCTGCTATTGCAATGGTGTTATTGTCATTATTAGACCTTAAAGTGCCATGCATGACTCAGCCTTTCTAACAGGAAAGTTGAAATTAAATTCTATAACCAGTGGCCTGGAATTTGAGGTTCTCTAGGAGTGGAAAGGGTAAAGAATTGAACATGACATCCTTGTTTATCTGAGGACCACACTTGTCAAAATAAAGTCCTATGTTTTTTCCCACATTATAAAGTTGTCTTTATTGTCTACCATCATCTTTCCCAGCTCTTATATTTTATAATTTTAATTGCATATGCAGTTTAAAGTTCAAGATAAAAGCCAGAAAGTGAAAATGATCTTTATGTCCCTAATATACTGGTAAATCACACTTCTTTCGTTCATAAAACTTTTTTCTATTAAAAATGATTTCAACTGAAAGCAGTGAAATTGGGAAAATCCTAATTTTTCTTTGGAAAATGTCTTTGCACATCATTTCATAATGTATTTCCTCATAGTGTGGTGAGTTGAATGCAAAGGGAGTGTGTTTAAGGCTGGTGAGTCAAGTTTGAAAATGCTATAAATGTATTGACATGATACAAATACCTTTATTTCTAAATTAAATTCAGTTTAAGAATATAATTTAATTTTATATGTTCCTGTGAATTTCACTTAACAAGCACATATCAATAAGCTGCTGTGGCAGGAGCTGATGAGACAAGAAAAAGGTACATTCCCTGTATATACACTCTCAGAGACGTAAACTTTCAAAAACAACCAGAGTGACAAATGGCCCCCAAAAAAGAGACCTGTGACACTGTAGGCAAGACGTTACTCTATCTTGGGTTGACTGGGATATATCAGGAAAGGCTTCTTGTTGCTAAAGAAAAGGCAAGTAAAAATGGTCCAGAAAGGAAAGAAAGAATATTTTAATCAGAGGAAGCAGCATATACAAAGGTATTAAGGGAAGAAGAAAAAAGCCTAAAGCAGAGACGATGAAATTTTCTCTTTTTTTTATTACGCTTTAAGTTTTAGGGTACATGTGCACAATGTGCAGGTTTGTTATATATGTATACATGTGCCATGTTGGTGTGCTGCACCCATTAACTCGTCATTTACATTAGGTATATCTCCTAATGCTATCCCTCCCCACTCCCCCGACCCCACGACAGGCCCCAGTGTGTGATGTTCCCCTTCCTGTGTCCAAGTGTTCTCATTGTACAATTCCCACCTATGAGTGAGAACAGGTGGTGTTTGGTTTTCTGTCCTTGTGATAGTTTGCTGAGAATGATGGTTTCCAGCTTCATCCATGTCCCTACAAAGGACATGAACTCATCATTTTTTATGGCTGCATAGTATTCCATGGTGTATATGTGCCACATTTTCTTAATCCAGTCTATCGCTGTTGGACATTTGGGTTGGTTCCAAGTCTTTGCTATTGTGAATAGTGCTGCAATAAACATATGTGTGCATGTGTCTTTATAGCAGCATGACTTATAATCCTTTGGGTATATACCCAGTAATGGGATGGCTGGGTCAAATGGTATTTCTAGTTCTAGATCCTTGAGGAATCGCCACACTGTCTTCCACAATGGTTGAACTACTTTACAGTCCCACCAACAGTGTAAAAGTGTTCCTATTTCTCCACATCCTCTCAGCACCTGTTGTTTCCTGACTTATTAATGATCGCCATTCTAAATAGTGTGAGATGGTATCTCATTGTGGTTTTGATTTGCATTTCTCTGATGGCCAGTGATGATGAGCATTTTTTCATGTGTCTGTTGGCTGCATAAAAGTCTTCTTTTGAGAAGTGTCTGTTCATGTCCTTCGCCCACTTTTTGATGAGGTTGTTTTTTTCTCGTAAATTTGTTTGAGTTCATTGTAGATTCTGGATATTAGCCCTTTGTCAGATGAGTAGATTGCAAACATTTTCTCCCATTCTGTAGGTTGCCTGTTCACTCTGATGGTAGTTTCTTTTGCTGTGCAGAAGCTCCTTAATTTAATTAGATCCCATTTGTCATTTTTGACTTTTGTTGCCATTGCGTTTGGTGTTTTACACATGAAGTCCTTGCCCATGCCTATGTCCTGAATGGTATTGCCTAAGTTTTCTTCTAGGGTTTTTATGGTTTTAGGTCTAACGTTTAAGTCTTTAATCCATCTTGAATTAATTTTTGTATAAGGTGTAAGGAAGGAATCCAGTTTCAGCTTTCTACAAATGGGTAGCCAGTTTTCCCAGCACCATTTATTAAATAGGGAATCCTTTCCCCATTTCTTTTGTCAGATTTGTCAAAGATCAGATGATTGTAGATGTGTGGTATTATTTCTGAGGGTTCTGTTCTGTTCCATTGATCTATAGCTCTGTTTTCGTACCAGTATCATGCTGTCTTGGTTACTGTAGCCTTGTAGTATAGTTTGAAGTCAGGGAGCATGATCCCTCCAGCTTTGTTCTTTTGGCTTAGGATTGTCTTGGCAATGTGGGCTCTTTATTGGTTCCATATGAACTTTAAAGTAGTTTTTTCCAATTCTGTGAAGAAAGTCATTCGTAGCTTAATGGGAATGGCATTGAATCTATAAATTACCTTGGGCAGTATGGCCATTTTCACAATATTGATTCTTCCTATCCATGAGCATGGAATGTTCTTCCATTTGTTTGTGTCCTCTTTTGTTGAGCAGTGGTTTGTAGTTCTCCTTGAAGAGGTCTTTCACATCCCTTGAAAGTTGGATTCCTAGGTATTTTATTCTCTTTGAAGCAATTGTGAATGGGTGTTCACTCAAGATTCGGCTCTCTGTCTGTTATTGGTGTATAAGAATGCTTGTGATTTTCGCACATTGATTTTGTATCCTGAGACTTTGCTGAAGTTGCTTATCAGCTTAAGGAGATTTTGGGCTGAGACGATGGGGTTTTCTAGATATACAATCATGTCATCTGCAAACAGGGACAGTTTGACTTCCTCTTTTCCTAATTGAATAACTTTTATTTCTTTCTCCTGCCTGATTGCCCTGGCCAGAACTTCCAACCCTATGTTGAATAGGAGTGGTGAGAGAGTGCATCCCTGTCTTGTGCCAGTTTTCTAAGGGAATGCTTCTAGTTTTTGTGCATTCAGTATGATATTGGCTGTGGGTTTGTCATAAATAGCTCTTATCATTTTGAGATACGTCCCATCAGTAACTAATTTATTGAGAGTTTTTAGCATGAAGTGCTGTTGAATTTTGTCAAAAGCCTTTTCTGCATCTATTGAGATAATCATGTGGTTTTTGTCATTGGTTCTGTTTATATGCTGGATTATGTTTATTGATTTACATATGTTGAACCAGCCTTGCATCCCAGGGATGAAGCCCACTTGATTATGGTGGATAAGCTTTTTGATGTGCTGCTGGATTCAGTTTGCCAGTACTCTATTGACGATTTTTGCATTGATGTTCATCAGGGATATTGGTCTAAAATTCTCTTTTTTTGTTGTATCTCGGCTAGGCTTTGGTATTAGGATGATGCTGGCCTCATAAAATGTGTTAGGGAGGATTCCCTCTTTTTCTATTGATTGGAATCGTTTCAGAAGGAATGGTACCAGTTCCTCCTTGTACCTCTGGAAGAATTTGTCTGTGAATCCGTCTGGTCCTGGACTTTTTTTGGTTGGTAGACTATTAATTATTGCCTCAATTTCAGAGCCTGTTGTTGGTCTATTCAGGGATTCAACTTCTTCCTGGTTAGGCTTGGGAGGGTGTATGTGTCCAGGAATTTATCCATTTCTTCTATATTTTCTAGTTTATTTGCATAGAGGTGTTTATAGTATTCTCTGATGGTAGTTTGTATTTCTGTGGGATCGATGGTGATATCCCCTTTATCATTTTTTATTGCATCTATTTGATTCTTCTCTCTTTTCTTCTTTATTAGTCTTGCTAGCAGTCTATCAATTTTATTGATCTTTTCAAAAAACCAGCTCCTGGATTCATTGATTTTTTGAAGGGTTTTTTGTGCCTCTATCTCCTTCATTTCTGCTCTGATCTTAGTTATTTATTGCCTTCTGCTAGCTTTTGAATGTGTTTGCTCTTGCTTCTCTAGTTCTTTTAATTGTAATGTTAGGGTGTCAGTTTTAGATCCTTCCTGATTTCTCTTGTGGGCATTTAGTGCTATAAATTTCCCTCTACACACTGCTTTAAATGTGTCCCAGAGATTCTGGTATGTTGTGTCTTTGTTCTCATTGGTCTCAAAGAACATCTTTATTTCTGCGTTTATTTTGTTATGTACCCAATAGTCATTCAGAAGCAGGTTGTTCAGTTTCCACATAGTTGAGCAGTTTTGAATGAGTTTCTTAATCCTGAGTTCTAGTTTGATTGCACTGTGGTCTGAGAGAGAGTTTGTTATAATTTCTGTTCTTTTACATTTACTGAGGACTGCTTTACTTCTAATTATGTGGTCAATTTTGGAATAAGTGTGATGTGATGCTTAGAATTCCTGGATATCCTTGTTAACTTTCTGTCTCATTGATCTGTCTAATGTTGACAGTGGGGTGTTAAAGTCTCCCATTATTATTGTGGGGAAGTCTAAGTCTCTTTGTAGGTCTCTAAGGACTTGTTCTATGAATCTGGGTGCTCCTGTATTGGGTGCATATATATTAAGGATAGTTAGCTCTTCTTATTGAATTGATCCCTTTACCATTATGTAATGGCCTTCTTTGTCTCTTTTGATCTTTGTTGGTTTAAAGTCTGTTTTATCAGAGACTAGGATTGCAACCCCTGCCTTTCTCTGTTTTCCATTTGCTTGGTAGATCTTCCTCCATCCCTTTATTCTGAGCCTATGTGTGTCTCTGCATGTGAGATGGGTCTCCTGAATACAGCACACTGATGAGTCTTGACTCTTTATCCAATTTGCCAGTCTCTGTCTTTTAGTTGTAGCATTTGGCCCATTTACATTTACGTTTAATATTGTTATGTGTGAATTTAATCCTGTCATTATGATGTGAGCTGGTTATTTTGCTCGTTAGTTGATGCAGTTTCTTCCTAGCCTTGATGGTCTTTACAATTTGGCATGTTTTTGCAGTGGCTGGTATTGGTTGTTCCTTTCCATGTTTAGTGCTTCCTTCAGGAGCTCTTTTAGGGTAGGCCTGGTGGTGACAGAATCTCTCAGCATTTGCTTGTCTGTAAAGTATTTTATTTCTCCTTCACTTATGAAGCTTAGTTTGGCTGGATATGAAATTCTGGGGTGAAAATTCTTTTCTTTAAGAATGTTGAATATTGGCCTCCACTCTCTTCTGGCTTGTAGAGTTTCTGCTGAAAGATCAGCTGTTAGTCTGATGGGCTTCCCTTTGTGGGTAACCCGACCTTTCTCTCTGGCCGCCCTTAACATTTTTTCCTTCATTTCAACTTTGGTGAATCTGACAATTACGTGTCTTGGAGTTGCTGTTCTCGAGGCGTATCTTTGTGGCGTTCTCTGTATTTCCTGAATTTGAATGTTGGCCTGCCTTGCTAGGTTGGGGAAGTTCTCCTGGATAATATCCTGCAGAGTGTTTCCCAACTTGGTTCCATTCTCCCTGTCATTTTCAGGTACACCAATCAGACGTAGATTTGATCTTTTCACATAGTCCCGTATTTCTTGGAGGCTTTGTTCATTTCTTTTTACTCCTTTTTCTCTAAACTTCTCTTCTCGCTTCATTTCATTCATTTGATCTTCAATCACTGATACCCTTTCTTTCAGTTGATGGAATCAGCTATGAAGCTTGCACATTCGTCAAGTAGTTCTTGTGCCATGGTTTTCAGCTCCATCAGGTCATTTAAGGACTTCTCTACACTGGTTATTCTAGTTAGCCATTTGTCTAATCTTTTTTCAAGGTGTTTAGCTTCTTTGCAATGGGTTCGAACTTCCTTCTTTAGCTCAGAGAAGTTTGATCATCTGAAGCCTTCTTCTCTCACCTCGTCAAAGTCATTCTCCATCCAGCATTGTTCCGTTGCTGGCAAGGAGCTGCGTTCCTTTGGAGGGGGAGAGGTGCTCTGATTTTTAGAATTTTCAGCTTTTCTGCTCTGTTTTTTCCCCATCTTTGTGGTTTTATCTACCTTTGGTCTTTGATGATGGTGACGTACAGATGAGGTTTTGGTGTGGATGTCCTTTCTGTTTGTTAGTTTTCCTTCTAACAGTCAGGACCCTCAGCTGCAGGTCTGTTGGAGTTTGCTGGAGGTCCACTCTAGACCCTGTTTGCCTGGGTATCGGCAGCAGAGGCTGCAGAACAGCGGATATTGGTGAACAGCAAATGTTGCTGCCTGATCTTTCTTCTGGAAGCTTCATCTCAGAGGGGTACCCGGCTGTGTGAGGTGTCAGTCTGCCCCTACTGGGAGGTGCCTCCCAGTTAGGCTACTAGGGGTCAGGGACCCACTTGAGGAGGCAGTCTGTCTGTTCTCAGATATCAAACTCCGTACTGGGAGAACCACTACCCTCTCAAGGGTCTTAGCAAATGGCACATGAGGAGATTATATCCTGCACCTGGCTCAGAGGGTCCCATGCCCACAGAGCCTCGCTCATTGCTAGCACAGCAGTCTAAGATCGAACTGCAAGGTGGTAGCGAGACTGGGGGAGGGGCACCCGCCATTGCTTAGGCTTGAGTAGGTAAACAAAGCAGCCTGGAAGCTCGAACTGGATGGAGCCCACTGCACCTCAAGGAGGCCTGCCTGCCTCTGTAGACTCCACCTCTGGGGGCAGGGCATAGCCAAACAAAAGGCAGCAGAAACCTCTGCAGACTTAAATGTCCCTGTCTGTCAGAAGATGAAATTTTCTTATGGCCTATCATTTAGGGCCTCTATGCAGGGATGCTGCAGAAATGTTATGGACCGGATTGTGAGGGGGCTTCTTAATTTGGAAACTAAACTTGGGCTTTCTCCTGAGGGAAGTGGGTAGCTTCTAAAGCAGTGATTCTCTGCTCATTAGAGTCACCTGTGAAACTTTATAAGCACTCTCTATCCCTGAGCCCATCTCAGACTAATGAAATCAGCATTTTTCATAGTGGTGCTGGGGTATTAATATTTTTGACAATCTCCCCAGATAATTTCTAATCTATGGCTAGTTTTGAATTACTCTTCTAAATGTTAGTAAGCAGAGTGTAAAGTGGTACAATGCCAATACTTTGAACTGGAGGCTCATAAAAACTGAGGCAATATGAAGATGCAAACCCGACATGCTTTGATGTTGGAGGAGAAAGAGGGTAAAACAGGTAGGATGTTCCTTACGTTTCTGGTTTTTGAGCTTGGAATAGATGTTGGTTAAATTCAACAGAGTAGAAAATATGACGGGCATATGGCTTAAAGAGGAAGACAGAATTTTGTCCCGTTGAGCCTGAAATTCTGTGAGACACGTCTAGAAGGCTCTTAGCTATACATGTCTGAAACTCAAGAAACATTTTGGTTATATATAGAGAGAGATGTAGAATCACCAGCATATAATGGGAACTGAAGTCTCAGGAGTAAGCAACAATGCTTAGGGAATTTGTGGTGTGAGAATTGGGGTAATTACTGAGTCCTGAAAATCATCAACATGTAAGAACCAAGGAGAGGAGTTCATGAAGGAAAGCAAACAACTGAAGACAAAAGGCATTCACTGTCTGTTTAAATGCTGGGAATTTATAGTTTGTTCCATGAGAGATCTTTTAAATAATATGGAAGTTTTAAACAGCAAAATTTACTCAACACTGAAAATTTTAAAAACTAGTTTATATCCTTTTACCAAACATTTCCCAATGGAAACAGCGTTCACATTTCACAAGTTTCACTTGATTACTTTCAGATTTTGTATGAGTATCAAGTGCATTAGTTTTACAAATAATACAAAAAAAAAACCACCCCAGGTACCCATCTTGCTGATTAAACTTTTTTGAATTTTTATTTATTTATGTTTATAATTTCAACTTTTATTTTAGATTTGGGGAGTACATGTGCAGGTTTGTAACATGGGTATGTTGTGCTTTTAAACCCAAGAATTTCTCCCTTTATTTGCTTTATGGCTGAATTACGAGGACAGATGCACCTTCTCTCTTAGCAAAGAGAAAAACCAAAGTCTTTTTACTTACAAATGACCCATGTTATAAACAGTTTCTCATGCCCTGTTCAACATTTCTATCTCTCTGTCCCCCAAAAGCAAACAAAAAGTTCCAATTGCCAGAACCATTGCTACTGCCACTTTAGGAGATGTTATTAAGCAGCAAGGAAAATCGTGGAGAAGCATAGAAACTATAAGGAAAAAAAAAAAAAAAACTAACCTTAGGGAGATAGATTCCTAGGCAAGGCTTACCTGCTGTGAGATGAAAAACAGCCTACTAGTTACTTGGAAATGTTTTTCCCAATAAGGGAAAATAATCCCTTCTCTTGTGTTACATTGCCTGCAATTCTATCAACTAGATAATTACTTTAGCTGAGCAGGCATACTATTTGAAAGCAGTAAAACATGTGTCCTAGAGCTATTGGGCCATTATTTTTTTGTGTGTTTTTAATCAATTTCACTGAGATCAATGGCAGTGAGGCAGTGAGTATGTGTGTGAGTAAATTAAAGTTTGCTAGTTTGAGACTATTGAGCTTTAAGGGTGGTGGGACAAGATTGGAGGGGGTACCTCAGTTGAAGAGGCAGTGGAGAAAGACACTGAGAGTATCTTACACTGAAGTACACTGGGAATCATGAAAGATCTTGATGGTGTCCACAAATAAAGAAAAAATTATGCAAAGAATAAACCAGCTACTTTAAAATTGTGTTATATCTAAGTGAAATAAAAGAGTTGATAAAACTGATTTACCACACTCTGTTATGGACCACTCTTGCACCATCCACTCGAGACCCCAACTTCAGGCTAAAACCCAATTTTATCAGTAAATATTTATGCTATAAACATGAATCTAACTGATTTTAAGTAGTCAATAAAGAAGTGAATTCTTGCTTCTAATCAATCAATTTACAAACATAGTTTAGAATGTAGTTTATCTGTAAACAGAACTGTCTGCTATATAGATATAAAAATGCTGAGACATGAAGTAAGAGATTTGACTGTGATGCTGGACTATAATATGAAGAATTTGGAAATAAAATATTTATAAAGTTCCTATTCCAGGTAGCAAGAAACAAGGAGAATTTTTCACATTGCTCACATTATAAATCAAGGGCTACAAAATAAAATCCGGTGAAAAGTATATGAAATCACATTATTTTTTGTAAAGCAAGAAGAGCCTTAAAAGAAAAAAAGACGTATTTGTGGCTCATAAAGGGAACTAGTATTTATTGCATATCTAGAGGGATTAGTCCTCCAACAGCCACATTGTAAAGACATTATTATTAGCCCCACTTTACATACTAGGAAGCTGAGGCTCAGAATGGTTACATAACTAGCCCAAGGACACAAAACTAGTACCTGACATGGCCCAAGGTAAAACTCAGGGCCAATTTTCCTCTACGTTACACTGGTTTGCAAATTATTAAAATAGGTTTGTTCTATTTTGTAAACGTATTTCAAGAGAATTCTTTCTAATACATGTATCATCAATGCTTTGTATTTTCTGTTATTAAAGGATGTGTTTGAAGACACATCCTGCAAATAAAAAAGTCTATAGTGCTTATGCATTTTTGAAGGTGTTTTGTAAAGGTTATTACTGTTAGCTTGGAAGCAAAAATACAAATCAATATCTTACTTCTATCCCAACAATTTCCTTACTAAACTGCAGGCTTATTATGTTTTCTGTCCTCAGAGCTCATGCTGCAGAACTATGTTTATATATATATTTTTTGTAACCATGCAGTTGAATATCTGAGATAGACAAAATAATGTCTTATATTGTGTTCTGGGTGTGGCTCCAGTGTTGTGGGTACTTTTTTAAAATCTTATTTTATTAGACATTTCCCAAGTTTTCATTGCATTGAACAATGGGTTTCTAGTTGAAGGATGTGTTCTTTCAATAAATGTTTTCCCTATACTATAAAACATTATTGTTTTTTAGCACAAGAAGCAGTAGAATTCATATAGTATGTCTACTTAGGTTCACAACTTTTTTTCTGTTTCTCTTCTTTTTATTGAAAATTGAAGCTAAAAATTGGCTCAGCCCTCATTAATACAAATTTTATGACTTTGGCTTCAATATTTTATTCAGGACCTTTGCACAGGTGCTTTATCTCTAAGAAGATATCACCCACAGGCAAAAGCAACATGATCTGTTAAAACAGTGTTATTTTCCTTTAGACAAGAGACGGTAATGTGTAGGTTATATGAGATGACTTGATTCTGTCCTGCAATGAGAGACCAATAAGCTATAGGAACTGAGGTTCTGAGAAGGGAAGACTAGAACAAAATTGTAGGAGACTAAGGGGACAAATAAGAGGATGGGGAGTGTATTGGTTTACATGGTAGAAAAGTTACCACTAGCAGTACAAATAGAGGGAGATGAAAGGGCTGAGCCAAAGTGATCTGCACAGAGGTGAAGAGTTCTGAAGCCCTCCCCAGCTTATGAAGCTGACAGTAACCGTTCATGAAACAGGCACAGCAGATGAAGCAGGTGCAGCCATAATTCTAGAAGGAACCTAAGGACGCAGACCCACTGGAAATGAGTTAATGGGGCTTGAGAGGTAGCGGCAGCAGATGCCTTTATTTATTTATTATTTATTTATTTATTTTGAGATGGAGTCTTACTCTGTCATCCAGACTGGAGTGCAGTGGTGCAGTCTTGGCTCACTGCAACCTCTGCCTCCTGGGTTCAAGCAATTCTTGGGTCTCAGCCACCTGAGTAGCTGGGATTACAGGCCTGCGCCACCACGCCTGGTTAATTTTTGTATTTTTAGTAGCAATGGGGTTTTGCCATGTTGGCCAAGCTGGTCTTGAACTCCTGGCCTCAGGTAGTCTGCCTGCCTCGGCCTCCCAAAGTGCTGGGATTACAGACATGAGCCACTGCACCTGGCCCAGCAGGAATCTTTCAAAGGCATCCTTTCATGTTTACAATAATGTGGTTTTGGCAAAGAAAGTGAACACAGCATGGACAATTATGTATGATTGACTTCCTATCACAACATCTCTGACTATGAATTGTCCCTTTTTCTTTTCCATTTTCTACCTTTTCCCTTCTTATAACATTTATTTCTTGCAACATTTTTTGTTTTTGTTCCTTTGGAAAATATTATGTATTCTAACTTGAATTTCCTCTCTTTATTGCTTTTCCTCTCTTAGCTGTATGTTCACTCTTTGACTTATTTTTTAGTTTAATTTAATTCAAATTTTTAACTGGGGAGGTGGAGCCAAGATGGCCGAATAGGAACAGCTCCGGTTTACAGCTCCCAGCATGAGCTACGCAGAAGATGGGTGATTTCTGCATTTCCATCTGAGAAAAAACTACAAAGATGGGGAGAAAACAGAGCAGAAAAACTGGAAACTCTAAAAAGCAGAGCACCTCTCCTCCTCCAAAGGAACACAGTTCCACACCAGCAACGGAACAAAGCTGGACGAAGAATGACTTTGACGAGTTGCGAAAAGAAGGTTTCAGATGATCAAACTACTCCGAGCTACAGGAGGAAATTCAAACCAATGGCAAAGAAGTTAAAAACTTTGAAAAAAAATTAGATGAATATATAACGAAAATGACCAAGGCAGAGAAGTGCTTAAAGGAGCCGATGGAGCTGAAAGCCAAGTTTCGAGAACTACGTGAAGAATACAGAAGCCTCAGTAGCCGATGCGATCAACTGGAAGAAAGGGTATCAGTGATGGAAGATGAAATGAATGAAATGAAGTGAGAAGGGAAGTTTAGAGAAAAAAGAATAAAAAGAAACAACAAAGCCTCCAAGAAATATGGGACTATGTGAAAAGACCAAACCTACGTCTGATTGGTGTACCTGAAAGTGACGGGGAGAATGGAACCAAGTTGGAAAACACTCTGCAAGATATTATCCAGGAGAACTTCCCCAATCTAGGAAGGCAGGCCAACATTCAGATTCAAGAAATACAGAGAACGCCACAAAGATACCCCTCGAGAAGAGCAACTCCAAGACACATAATTGTCAGATTCACCAAAGTTGAAATGAAGGAAAAAATGTTAAGGGCGGCCAGAGAGAAAGGTCGGGTTACCCACAAAGGGAAGCCCATCAGACTAACAGCTGATCTCTCTGCAGAAACTCTACAAGCCAGAAGAGAGTGGGGGCCGATATTCAACATTCTTAAAGAAAAGAATTTTCACCCCAGAATTTCATATCCAGCCAAACTAAGCTTCATAAGTGAAGGAGAAATAAAATACTTTACAGACAAGCAAATGCTGAGAGATTCTGTCACCACCAGGCCTGCCCTAAAAGAGCTCCTGAAGGAAGCACTGAACATGGAAAGGAAAAACCAATACCAGCACTGCAAAAACATGCCAAATTGTAAAGACTGTCGAGGCTAGGAAGAAACTACCTCAACTAACAAGCAAAATAACCAGCTCACATCATAATGACAGGATCAAATTCACACATAACAATATTAACTTTAAATGTAAACGGGCTAAATGCTCCAATTAAAAGACACAGACTGACAAATTGGATAAGAAGTCAAGACCCATCAGTGTGCTGCATTCAGGAAACCCATCTCATGTGCAGAGACACACATAGACTCAAAATAAAGGGATGGAAGAAGATCTACCAAGCAAATGGAAAACAAAAAAAGGCAGGGGTTGCAATCCTAGTCTCTGATAAAACAGACTTTAAACCAACAAAGATCAAAAGAGACAAAGAAGGCCATTACATAATGATAAAGGGACCAATTCAACAAGAAGAGCTAACTATCCTTAATATATATGCACCCAATACAGGAGCACCCAGATTCATAAAGCAAGTCCTGAGTGACCTACAAAGAGACTTAGACTCCCACACAATAATAATGGGAGATTTTAACACCCTACTGTCAACATTAGACAGATCAACGAGACAGAAAGTTAACAAGGATACCCAGGAATTGAACTCAGCTCTGCACCAAGCAGACCTAATAGACATCTACAGAACTCTCCACTCAAAATCAACAGAATATACATTGTTTTCAGCACCACACCACACCTATTCCAAAATTGACCACATAGTTGGAAGTAAAGCTCTCCTCAGCAAATGTAAAAGAACAGAAATTATAACAAACTGTCTCTCAGACTACAGTGCAATCAATCTAGAACTCAGGATTAAGAAACTCACTCAAAACTGCTCAACTACATGGAAACTAAACAACCTGCTCCTGAATGACTACTGGGTACATAACAAAATGAAGGCAGAAATAAAGATGTTCTTTGAAACCAATGAGAACAAAGACACAACATACCAGAATCTCTGGGACACATTCAAAGCAGTGTGTAGAGGGAAATTTATAGCACTAAATGCCCACAAGAGAAAGCAGGGAAGATCCAAAATTGACACCCTAACATCACAATTAAAAGAACTAGAAAAGCAAGAGGAAACACATTCAAAAGCAAGCAGAAAGCAAGAAATAACTAAAATCAGAGCAGAACTGAAGGAAATAGAGACACAAAAGCCCTTCAAAAAATTAATGAATCCAGGAGCTGGTTTTTTGAAAAGATCAACAAAATTGATAGACCGCTAGCAAGACTAATAAAGAAGAAAAGAGAGAAGAATCAAATAGACGCAATAAAAAATGATAAAGGGGATATCACCACCGATCCCACAGAAATACAATCTACCATCAGAGAATACTACAAACACCTCTACGCAAATAAACTAGAAAATCTAGAAGAAATGGATAAATTTCTCGACAAATACACCCTCCAAAGACTAAACCAGGAAGAAGTTGAATCTCTGAATAGACCAATAACAGGCTCTGAAATTGTGGCAATAATCAATAGCCTACCAACCAAAAAGAGTCCAGGACCTGATGGATTCACAGCTGAATTCTACCAGAGGTACAAGGAGGAACTGGTACCATTCCTTCTGAAACTATTCCAATCAATAGAAAAAGAGGGAATCCTCCCTGACACGTTTTATAAGGCCAGCAGCATCCTGATACCAAAGCCTGGCCGAGACCCAACCAAAAAAGAGAATTTCAGACCAATATCCTTAATGAACATTGATGCAAAAATCCTCAATAAAATACTGGCAAACCGAATCTAGCAGCACATCAAAAAGCTTACCCACCATGATCAAGTGGGCTTCATCACTGAGATGCAAGGCTGGTTCAACATATGCAAATCAATAAATGTAATCCAGCATATAAACAGAACCAAAGACAAAAACCACATGATTATCTCAATAGATGCAGAAAAGGCCTTTGACAAAATTCAACAACCCTTCATGCTAAAAACTCTCAATAAATTAGGTATTGATGGGACGTATCTCAAAATCATAAGAGCTATCTATGACAAACCCACAGCCAATATTATACTGAATGGGCAAAAACTGGAAGCATTCCCTTTGAAAACTGGCACAAGACAGGGATGCCCTCTCTCACCACTCCTATTCAACATAGGGTTGGAATTTCTGGCCAGGGCAATCAGGCAGGAGAAGGAAATAAAGTGTATTCAATTAGAAAAAAAGGAAGTCAAATTGTCCCTGTTTGCGGATGACATGATTGTATATCTAGAAAACCCCATTGTCTCAGCCCAAAATCTCCTTAAGCTGATAAGCAACTTCAGCAAAGTCTCAGGATACAAAATCAATATACAAAAATCACAAGCATTCTTGTACACCAATCACAGACAGAGAGCCAAATCATGAATGAACTCCCATTCACAATTGCTTCAAAGAGAATAAAATACCTAGGAATCCAACTTACAAGGGAGGTGAAGGACCTCTTCAAGGAGAACTACAAACCACAGCTCAATGAAATAAAAGAGGATACAAACAAATGGAAGAACATTCCATGCTCATGGGTTGGAAGAATCAATATCGTGAAAATGGCCATACTGCCCAAAGTAATTTATAGATTCAATGCTATCCCCATCAAGCTACCAATGGCTTTCTTCACAGAATTGGAAAAAACTACTTTAAAGTTCATATGGAACCAAAAAAGAGCCCGCATCGCCAAGTCAATCCTAAGCCAAAAGAACAAAGCTGGAGGCATCACGCTACCTGACTTCAAACTATACTACAAGGTTACAGTAACCAAAACAGCATGGTACTTGTACCACAACAGAGACATAGATCAATGGAACAGAACAGAGCCTTCAGGAATAATGCCACATATCTACAACTATCTGATCTTTGACAAACCTGACAAAAACAAGAAATGGGGAAAGGATTCCCTATTTAATAAATGGTGCTGGGAAAACTGGCTAGCCATTTGTAGAAAGCTGAAACTGGATCCCTTCCTTACACCTTATACAAAAATTAATTCAAGATGGATTAAAGACTTACATGTCAGACCTAAAACCATAAAAACCCTAGAAGAAAACCTAGGCAATACCATTCAGGAGATAGGCATCGGCAAGGACTTCATGTCTAAAACACCAAAAGCAATGGCAACAAAAGCCAAAATTGACAAATGGGATCTAATTATACTAAAGAGCTTCTGCACAGCAAAAGAAACTATCATCAGAGTGAACAAGCAACCTACAAAATGGGAGAAGATTTTTGCAACCTACTCATTTGACAAAGGGCTAATATCCAGAATCTACAATGAACTCAAACACATTTACAAGAAAAAAACAAACAACCCCATCAAAAAGTGGGCAAAGGACATGAACAGACACTTTTCAAAAGAAGACATTTATGCAGCCAAAAAACACATGAAAAAATGCTCATCATCACTGGCCATCAGAGAAATGCAAATCAAAACCACAATGAGATGCCATCTCACACCAGTTAGAATGGCCATCATTAAAAAGTCAGGAAACAACAGGTGCTGGAGAGGATGTGGAGAAATAGGAACACTTCTACACTGTTGGTGGGACTGTAAACTAGTTCAACCATTGTGGAAGTCAGTGTGGCGATTCCTCAGGGATCTCGAACTAGAAATACCATTTGACCCAGCCATCCCATTACTGGGTATATACCCAAAGTACTATAAGTCATGCTGCTATAAAGACATATGACCACATATGTTTATTGCGTCATTATTCACAATAGCAAAGACTTGGAACCAACCCAAATGTCCAACAATGATAGACTGGATTAAGAAAATGTGGCACATATACACCATGGAATACTATGCAGCCATAAAAAATGATGAGTTCATGTCCTTTGTAGGGACATGGATGAAACTGGAAATCATCATTCTCAGTAAACTATCGCAAGGACAAAAAAGCAAACACCGCATGTTCTCACTCATAGGTGGGAATTGAACAATGAGAACACATGGACACAGGAAGGGGAACATCACACTCTGGAGACTGTTGTGGGGTGGGGGGAATGGGGAGGGACAGCATTAGGAGATATACGTAATGCCAAATGACGAGTTAATGGGTGCAACACACCAACGTGGCACATGTATACATATGTAACAAACCTGCACATTGTGCACATGTACCCTAAAACTTAAAGTATAATAATAATAATAAATAAATAAATAAAATAAAATTCTACTTTTCATTAAAAAATTTTTTTTAACTGACATGTACAGTTATTATAATTGTACCTATTTATGAGGTAAATGATCAGATAAGGGTAGTTAGTATATTCATCATTTCAAACATTTGTCATTTCTTTGTCCTGGGAACATTCAACATCCCCCTTTAGCTATTTGAAACTACATAATGTATTATTGTTGACTATAGTCATCCTACAGTGGTATAGAACACTAGAACTTATTCCTCCTTTCTACCTGAGAGCTAAGAATATGGTTCAGTTCAGTAAGATACAGAGAGAGGTTCAAAGCCATAGTGTTTTCTTTTGTTTGTATTGTTTTGTCTTGTTGAGACAGGGTCTCACTCTGTCACCCAGGCTGGAGTTCAGTGGCATAATCACAACTCACTGGAGCCTTGACTTTTCGGGTTTAAAGTGATCCTCCCACTTCAGCCTCCCAAGTAGCTGTGTCTATAGGCATATGCCACCACTCTTTGCTAACTTTAATATTTTTTATAGAGATGGGATTTTGTCTGTTGCCCAGGCTGGTTTTGAGCTCCTTGTCTCAAATGTTCTTCCTACCTTGGACTCCCAAAGTGCTGGTATTACAGGCATAAGCCACTGCACCCGGCCCTATTTACATAGCCTTACACAATCTTTACAAGGTCTGGATTCCACCATTTATTCATTTGTTCATTCATTTGCTCAGGTTTTTATATTATTTACTGAGGGCCAGGTGGTGTATAGACACTCACTATCATGGCCCTCAGCCTGAGGTCCTTGATTTGTCTTCAGAGAATATGGGAATTCCCTGAAATAATTTGTGAAGATACCTGTGTGTAGTAGGATTTTTGGCTCTCAATAATTTCTTCCCATCATGTTGGTTAAGTGTCCACTGCTTCGATTCACATTAGGATCATGTCCTGGGGACAGAGCTATGGGCAGTTCAGATGAAGGTCCTGTTCACATGGAGCTTAAATTCTAGTAGAGTGAAGAGAGGAAATGATATTATTAAGGTTAAAAAGGAAACAAACCAACAATAAACAAGATAATTTCAGATTTTAATAAATCTATAAAGGGAATGTCCTGGATAGGACTGCCTTAGAGAAGGTAGTCAGGGAAAGGTTTTCTGGGAAGACATTTAAGACAAGATTTAAATGGGAAGAAGGGGGTGATTTTGTAGGTCTGGGCCAGGCTGAGATATATATATATCTAAACAGTTATCCTTCACAGTTATTAAACTAAGAGATTTTATTATACATTTTCTCGTTTATTTGCCTTTATTTTTGCAATTATTGTTAAGAGCTTTAAAAAATTATATTGTCACTTTTTAAGATTTGTTCTTTACTCCTACAGCATAAGATAATTGGGCCAGATGATGTCTATAATACCAGGCTTTTATAAAAGAAATGCCGTACGCCATAAGATAGAGTTCTGGATCCCATGTATTTTGTACCCACAGATAATTAAAATAGCATGTGTTGATTTGTTATTCTTCATCTGTTCTTTTTTATTTCAATCATAATTTAACTGTTCCAATAACACTGCTAGAGGATTTTTTTTTCTTTCTTAGACCTGAGTTTAATTAGATGAGTGTGCTTTTCGGGAGTAATATGGAGAGGCTAAAATGCTACTTTTTTGTGGAGATTTTAAACTTCTATTGTTATGCATTGAAAGAGAGTATAAATGTGTTACTGAACAATGTATTTGCAAATATTAGGTGCTGCAGTAAAGTGTAAAGAAATTTCCAAGGCCTGATTTTATGCATTTAGATTAATTATTGATGTTTCTCCTAATTCTGCTACTTGAAAATGGGTGTGAAGAACAAATTTGTTTTCAATGCAGTTTTAAAGGGACTGAGTCTTTGGTAGCTTTATGGACCCACAGTCATCAAATTTCTCATCATCTGAGGTTGTTAATCATTATGATAGTTCAATGAGATTCTGAGTGAATAAGAAATGAAATTCTATTATTATCTTATCTTTGACTGTGAAGATATTTGACCACAAAATATTTAACTGCTTATACATCTCAACATACTCTATTGACTAGAATAATAATGAGTTTAATAAGCTGAAAAGATAACAAAAATTAATAATACTACTTAGCAGCAGTACTTTCTGAAAGAAGGAATGACAGAGGGGAGCAAAAATGTGTGTGTAGTTATTCTGTATATCTTGTATGTGGTTGTGTGGTTTAAATGCCTTTAGTTTTATTTAGAAGTAGATTTTTTTACTTCAGCACTAATTTCTGGGGTGTTTCTATATTCATGTGTTGCATGCATGATTATGTATGATGTGTAAAATTATATATTAATTAATAAAGTGCTTAGTGCATAAAATAGATTTGCATGTTTAATAAGACTCTTATTATCTAGAATGGAAAGGCTAGGAAAATGACAATCAGGGAATATCATAAGTGTGAACAAGAAAGTTCCACTAGATAATTAACTTTAAAAAATAATAAAAAGAAAGATGTAGTACATTTGCACAGTGCAAAACAACCCATGAATGTGTCCTAACAAGTCATGAGCAAGTCCAGGCAGCCAACTTTGCCACCATGTTGCTCCTTCTGGTTGTTCATCATTAATGGGCATCACTGCTTTTCTGCTTAGGACTGCCTCTCTTACTGGGCAGCACTGTCTGTTACCATGGTGTTACCATCACCTCTGGGTAGCATTGCTATTGCTTCTCCTAAGCTACTATTGCTACTAGTACTGTCATTTGCTGTGACATCATCCAATCACTGCTGATGCTTCCCAGTGAAGCTTGACAACAGTAGACTAGAGCCTCCAAGTGCTATAACTTCCAATGGTCTGTGGCTGAATAGAAGCTACCACTTACCTTCCCTGAATGCACTTTAATACCCTTCAGGAGTATCTCTGTCCACATTAAGAGACTGTACTAGATGTATCATTTTTAACCCTGTAGGCAGCAGAGTCACCTAGGATACTTGGGAAACACAGTTTCTTGACTCTACCTAAGACTTTCTGAGTACTAATCTCTGGTGGTAGATTCCATGAGAGAGAGAGAGAGTTTGTGGTGTGTGTGTCTGTGTGGTGGATGGGTGGGTGTGGGTGGTTAAGTGGGTTTGTGTGTGTGTAATATTTGTAACCAGGTACTCCAGGAAACATTCACGCAGACAACCCAACATTGTTCTCAGACCAAATTTGAGAAACACAAGTCTAGATGGCCTTAAGGCTGCTTTAACTTCAAGACTGTGTATTTCACTCTGCAGCTTTAAAGTGAAGTTGTGGTAGTCTCATTCACCTTTGAATTTGTATGATGTCCATGCCTCCTTTTTGGATGGTATTCTCTTTTGCATGTTCAGTTTTTGACTTAGGCACCTTTGAAACTACTTGAATTGGGGATTATTCTTTGCTAATTTGCTGTTGTCACGTGAATTGAGATAAATATACATTCAGAGCATCATTATCAACTTTGAGGAAATGTAGACACTTGTGTGTTCATGTTGGACACAGGAGGCTGAGATGAGAGGATCATTTGAACCCAGGAGTTCAAGGCTAACTATGATTGTGCTACTGCACTGCAGCCTGGAATACAGAGCGAGATGCTGTCTCAAAAAACAAAAACAAAAAAGACAACTAACAAAGAATTGTACAAAATTCATTTATAATATTTGATACCATTAAATTTACAGGCGCACCTGCATAAATGCTGCATTTTATGCTCAGATGACCAAGGAGATGGCAAAAGCTAATCAGCCTAGGAGGCAGGAGAATCACTTGAGCCCAGGATTTCCAAAAATATGTATCACTATGATATATCAATTTTTTATTCTATTTTTCTTTTAGAGACTATTTTTGTAATAGTCTGACTTCTTACATCACAATATGTAGAGATCCATTTAGCTCTCAAATCTATGATAGTGTGATTCTTTTAAATAATTGTGTGCTTCAGGATGTAGTAGAATTGGAGTTTCTCTTATTCCTGAGTAAAGGAAAGAAAAATATTCATTTGAGTTAAAATAAATCAAGATTGTATAATCTATGTCTCCTTAGGCCACCCCACCCCAGTAAACGTGGGATTACATGGACAGTCTACCAAAGACATTTCCCTGGCCCGCATCTCTACCAACCACCTGTGGACTTTCTGATCCCTTTGGAGTCTCTGTGACTTATTTCTGGGAGGGTATAGGGTGTGTTTCAACGGTGTGCTCCTGAACAAGTCCCTGTGTTCTCTTAGTCACTGCTAGATGAAGAGGTGAAGAGTAAAATTCCATATTTTTCCATTTACCTATTGCATTCTTGTTTTTATATATTTTACTTCAATATATACTATAAGCTATACTACACGTGGTTAATATTTTTGCTTTATTTTTTTATTTTTATATTTTTTTTGAGACAGAGTCTCGTTCTGTCGCCCAGGCTGGAGTGCAGTGGTGCGATCTCGGCTCACTGCAAGCTCCGCCTCCCAGGTTCACGCCATTCTCCTGCCTCAGCCTCTCGGAGTAGCTGGGACTACAGGCGCCCGCCACTACGCCCGGCTAATTTTTTTGTATTTTTTTTAGTAGAGACAGGGTTTCACCGTGGTCTCGATCTCCTGACCTTGTGATCCGCCCGCCTTGGCCTCCCAAAGTGCTGGGATTACAAGCGTGAGCCACCGCGCCCGGCCAATATTTTTGCTTTAAACAGTCAATAGTCTTTGTATACATAATAAAAATACAGTCTTCAGTGAAGTGAGCCTTTTCTGGTTTTTCTTTTACACTTATTTCTTCATAGAACACAGAAGACAACTGAGTAATAGTTATCAAAATGACTCCTATCTTCCAAAAACTGAAGCATCGTTATGAAAGTTAATGCCCCTGACCTTTTTCCAAGAGGGTTTCTTGGTCAGTTGGTATTCTGCTGGAGACAGATGAAAGAAAACCCAGCCTGCATTGACTTAAGCCAAAAGTTAATTTAGTGGTTTTCCTACCTGTAGAATATAAGGACAAGCTGGCTTCAGACATGACTTAGTCTGGAGGCTTGACTGTTATCGAGAGGAAGTAGTTTCTCTGTCTCTGGGCCCCACTCGGATCTTCTTTTCTCATTTATCTCCTCATGGTAACAAGATAATGGTAACTGTAGACATAACCAGAGTCTGCTGCTTAGGTCCAGTAGAAAAGAGAGAGTATCTCTCTTCAGTATCAAAGTTCTGGTCTGAGTCTCCTTGCTCAAATTCGATCATGTGCCCATATCTGAATCATTCACTGTAACCAATGAGAATGGCTACCTTGCAATCAATCACGGCTGAAGCCCTGAAAACTGACTCACCTAAGCCGCAAAACTTAGGAGGAATGGGTGCTCCCCCTTAAAAGAAAGAGTGTTCTGTAAAAAGAGGTGAATGGATGTTAGCTAAAACAGATGGCCATCAGAGTGTTTATGCAAATATGGCTTCTTAGTAGCTCATAACATTAGTACCTTAAAAATGTTCAGATGTGTTTAGATTCTAGTGTATTATTTCATTTAGATCTTATTTTTCTTACTCTTATGTTTGCTTTACTACCCCCTGACTATAAAGTTGAAGTCTTTGAGACATTGAATTGCCTTTAAGTGTTTTAAAATCACACTTTAACACTCTTGGAGTACTTCTGAGTCTAAACCCTAAAATACTTTGATAATTTGTGGAAACTCTTCTTTTGTGCAAAGTCTTTGTTTAACGTTGTTAGAGTCAATCTCTTTTTTTAGGGGGAGCCTAAAAAAGACAGAGCTGCAACATAGCAGTTATTCAATTCTGTTTTGAATTATCTGCTATACTGTGAAACAGTGGGAAATGAACACAATCTAAAACCACAGCTAGCATTGCTCCCAGACCTTCTTAGTTACTCTGACCCTGAAGTTGTTTATTTATCAAGCTTGAGGGAACACTTCTGAATTCTAGCTGGCATTACTCTGGGTTTAACATCTTCCATAAATTAGGAAAAACATTGTCCACAATCTCACTCTGCATAACCTCAAGCCTTCATTTTCTCAAACCTCACTCCTCTTTCTCCTTGCTTCATTGCAGCTCACAGAATGGGTGAGGCTTGTACAATTTTTTAGGACAAGTGACATAGGCCTGCTATTTAAATGAACAAAGAAAGGACATATTTTCTACATGGTTATTTGTTTAACAGAACTATTCACCTCAGTGCTATTTTGGGGAATTAAGAGTACAAAATACCTTTGAATCTTGTTCAATATTAAGTCATGTTTATTTTTAAAGTGAGAGTCATTATTCTAAGTGGAATAGGATTTGGTTTTTCTGCATTGGCCAATAGCTCAAAATGCTATTTTAAAATTATATCAGTTCCTTCCAACTGACCTTGTCTATAGATTTGCAAACACATATAGACATTTTATGTTTTATGTTTTTCAGCTATAGCAAATATTTTCCTTTTCTAGGTCTGCCTGTGGGTGTTTACACACCTTGTATATATCAACATTTATATCTACAAACATACACGTTTTAGCACCTATACTATTCTATATTTTTAAATTTTGTACCGAACTCCTCTGAGACTTATTATGGTTTACACTCAACCCCATTTTATCTACTTAATGATTGGAGCCACTTTTTTATTCTTATTTATTTCTCTAATGAACTTCGGAGGATTGCAATGTGCTAAGTTCTAGGGTACAACTGTGCTCAAGACAGACCCAATCACTGCCCTCACGGTATCTTGGTTGGTTACATACTTGCTCTTACTTCTTTCTTCCCCCTAGCTTTATTGAGGTATAATTGAAAAATGAAAAAATTGTATATTTAAATTATACAACTTGAAGTTTTGATATACATATACATTGTGAAATAATCACCGCAATCAAACTAACATATCCCTATCACCTGACAGAGTTACCATTTTTTCTTTCTTTTTATGTATCAAGAACACTTTAATTCTACACTCAACATATATCGAGTACACAATACATTATTGTTAATTAAAGCACATTATAACTAACTATAATTATATTAGCTATCCATATCATATGCATCTTGCATAACTAAAATTTTGTATGTCCTGGCCAATAACACTTCATTTCCCCCTGTTAACCAGCTCCTGGCAACCACCATTCTATTCTTGTCTCTATGAGTTCATCTATTTAAGATTTCATTCTATTCAAGGTGAGATCATGAGATAGTTGTCTTTCTATGTTTGGCTTATTTCACTTAACTTAATGTCCTCCAGGTTCATCTTTGTTGTCACGAATGACTGGACTTCTTTCTTTTTTAAGGCTGAATAGTATCTATTGTGTACCTATACCACATTTTCTTTATCCATTCATCCACTGACAGACATTTAGATTACTTCCATGTCTTAGCTATTGTAAACAATGATGCCATGAATATGAGAGTGCAGATATCTCTTCAACATACTGATTTTTTTTGGGGGGGATACCTAGAAGTGGGATTGCTGAATCATAGTTGTGTTTTTACCTTTCTGAGGAACTTCCATGCTGTTTCTCACAATGGCTATACCCGTTTACATTCCCACCAACAAAACTACCATTCTGTATAAGAGCTCAGTTTTCTTCACAACCTCACCAACATTTCTGTCTTTTTGATAATAATCATTCCAAGAGGTGTGAGGTCATATCTCATTGTGGTTTTGATTTGGATTTTCCTGATGGTCAGTGATGTTGAGCATTTTTTCATATGGCTGTTGGACATTTTTATGTCTTCTGTTGAGAACTGTCTATTCATACCTTTTACCTATGTTTTAATAGTTTCTTTTTTTTACTTATTGAGTTGCATGAGTTCTTATGTATTTTGGATATTAATTCCTTATCAGGTACATGGTTTGCCAATATTTTCTCCCATTATAGGTTGCCTTTTTGTTCTGTTGATTGTTGTCGTTGCTCTTCATGAGCTTTTTAATTTGATGCATTCTCACTTGTATATAATTGCTTTTTTTCTTGTGCTTTGGTATCATATCCAAAAATATCATGATCCAAATTAATTTCAAGAAGCTTGTTTCTTATGTTTTCTTCTAGTAGTTTTATGGTTTCAGGCCTTATGCCTAAGTCTTTAGTTCATTTTCAGTTGATTTTTGTATGTGGTATAAGTTGAGTTCAATTTCATTCTTCTGTGGTTGGACATACTGTTTTCCCAACATAATTTATTTAGGAGACCATCCTTTCCCCACTGTGTGTCCTTGGAACACTGTTAAAGATCAGTTGATGGTAATGGGTGGATTTGTTAGGTTGGTGCAATAGTAATTGTGGTTTTGCCATTATTTTAATGTTAATTAGTGTAATTAAAAGTAATGGGAATACCACAATTACTTTTGCACTAACCTAATACTTCTGGGCTTTTTCTGTTCCATTGGTCAATATGTCTATTTTTATGCCACTATTATACTGTTTTATTATAGCTTTGTAAGATGTATTTAAATCAGAAAGTGTGATACCTTCCCCTTTGTTCTTCTTGTTCAATGTTTCTTTGAGAGGCCAGGCACAGTGGCTTACTCCAGTAATCCCATCACTTTAGAGGCTGAGACAGGAGGATCACTTGAGGCCAGGAGTTTGAGACCAGCTTGGGCAACATAACAAAACTCTGTCTCTTCAAAAAAATTTGAAACATAAAAAAATTTCCTGGGTATGGTGGCACTTGCCTGTAGTCCCAGCTACTTGAGAGACTGAGGAGGGAGGATTGCTTGAGCCCAGGAGTTTGAGGCTGCAGTGAGCTATGATTTTGCCACTGCACTCCAGCCTGGGCAGCAGTGCAAGACCCTGTCTCTAAGAGAAAAAATAAAAGATTGCTTTGGCTATTGGAGGTCTTTTATGGTTCCATATGAATTTTAGTATTTTTTTTCTACTTTGGGATTTTGCCATTGGGATTTTAAGACTATTACATCGAATCTGTAGATTATTGTGGGTAGTATGGACATTTTAATAATATTAATTCTTAAAATCCATAACCATGTATGTCTTTCCATTTGTCTGTGTCTTTTTAAATTTTCTTCGTCAATATTTTATAATTTTCAGTGTGTGAGTCTTTTGCCTCTTTAGTTAAGTTCATCCTAAGTATTTTATTCTTTTTGTTACTATTATGAATGGGATTGTTTTCTTAATTTTCCTTTTAGATAGTTTGTTGTTTGTGTATAGAACATGACTTACTTTGTATATTAATTTTATATCCTGAAACTTCACTGAATTGTTTTATTAGTTCTAACATTTTTCTTTTTTTGTAGTCTTTAGAGTTTTCTACATATATGATCATGTCATCTGCAAACAGAGATAAGCTTATTTCTTCCCTTCCTAATTAGATGCATTCTATTCCTGTTTCCTTTCCTTTCCTTTCCTTTCCTTTCCTTTCTTTCCTTTCCTTTCCCCTTCTTTTCTTTTCTTTTTTGTCTAATTGTCTAATTGTTCTGGCTAGGACTTCCAGTACTGTGTTGAATAGATGTAGTGAGAATGGACATCTGTATCTTATACCAGAACTTAAAGAAAAACTTTCAGTTTTCCCCATTGATTATTATGTTAGCTGTGGGCTTTTCATATATGGCCTGTATTGTGTTGAAACAATTTCCTTCTATACCTATTTTGTTGAGAGTTTTTATCATGAAAGAATGATGAACTTTGTCAAATGCTTTTTCTGAATCTATTGAGATGATCATATTGTTTTTGGCCTTCGTTCTGTTAGTATGGTGTATCACATTGATTGATTTCCTTATGTTGAGCCATCTTTGCACCCCAAGGATAAATCCCACTTGGTCATGGTGTATAATCCTTTTAATGTTCTGTTTAATGCTGTTTGCTGGTATTTTATTGAGGATTTTTGCATCAGTATTTATCAGGAATATTGGCTTTTAGTTTCCCTTTCTTGTTGTATCTTTGTCTGGTTTTGATCAGGATGGTCCTGGCCTCATAAGATGAGTCTGGAAGTGATTCTTCCTATTTTATTTTTTTGGAAGAGTTAAAGAAGGATTGGTATCAGTTCTTCTTTGATTGTCTATTAGAATTCACCAGTGAAGTCATCTCATCCTGAGCTTTTCTTTTTTGAGACACTTTTGATTACGGACTGAAATGTCTTCCTTGTGCAGTTTGTCTGCACTATCCTATTTCTTCTTGATTCAGCTTCAATAAGTTGCATATTTGTAGAAATTTATTTATTTCCTTTAGGTTATCCAGTTTGTCAGCATATAATTGTTCACAATAGTCCCTAATGATACTTTTCATTTCGGAGGCATCCATTGTAATATCTTCTCTTTTATTTCTGATTTTATTTATTTGAGTCTTCTCCATTTTTTCTTATTAGCCTAGCTGAGTTTGTTGATTTTATTGATGCTTTCAAAAAATCAACTCTTGTTTATTGATTTTTTTATTGTTGTCTGTTTCTTATTTGATTTACTTCTATAATCTTTATTAACTCCTTCCTTCTGATAATTTTAGGCTTAGTTTCTTCCTCTTTTTCTAGTTCCTTGAGGTGTAAAGTCATGTTGCTTATTTGAGAATGTTCTTTCCTAGTGTAGGCATTTATGTTGTATTTTTGTTTTCATTTGCTCTGAAATTAAACCTAGTTACATTGCTGCCTCTGCTTTTCCACGTTTTCTTTAGTCTGCTTTTTAGCTTTACCTTTATCTATTCTTTCCCTCTTTATTTAAGATCTCTTAACTTGAATAAATATAACAGAGTGAACAGTGAAGGAGTTATTTCATTCCTTTTAGGAGGATATTCCTCTGTTTTAACCTTGGATTCTAGGACTGACTGGTCAAAAAAGGAAACAATAAATACAAAGCATTGAGTCCAAACGCAGAGAAAAGCCACAGTTCATCTTTCCTGGCAATAATATTATAGTATTGTTTCAGGATTCTGTGAATTCTGTTCTGCAAGCTATAAGATTGGTTGATTTGTAATAGGGGGAACAAGTGCATGTTGTGGGGAGGGTAGATATTTAGAGAAAGTAAATGACCTTGAGGGTATGGAACTCTGTGAATCCACTTGTTCTCTAAAGTTAGGGGACATGCCACTTCTAGATGGTGAACCTGTGCGTGTTCATTTGAACAGCAGAGTCATAGAAAAACTTTACTATCTGGAATATAATAAAAATGCTGCTTTAACTGCTAAGTCGCCATCTGTTACCAGCTCTTTGCTACTGATTTATCTTTTTTCCTTTTAAAACATGTGAATTCTTAGATTTTCATATTATAATTTTATACTTACCTTAAATTAGGATTGGAGGAATCTTTGACAACACCTCTTAAAAGAAAATTATTAACTTGTAAAAAATCATACTTTTAGGTTTGGTTAATATCTGGGGAGAAAGCAAAAGCAAATCAGGAAGCTTGTAGGTGACCCATGTGCATTTCTACGTATGAGCAACAGGAATGGTAGAACTTTTGTTCCACTGCAGTTGTACAATCTAATTATTCACTGATCAAGTGACACATACTGCATTACTATGTAGGTTTGAAGATGGCATCTTTGCCATATGTCTCTTTTTTAACCTTGATATCTTACATGTAATAGGTTTTCATCAATTTTGATGAAATCATGATGATAATGATTAT
Source organism: Hylobates moloch (assembly GCF_009828535.3). Classification (NCBI taxonomy): domain Eukaryota; kingdom Metazoa; phylum Chordata; class Mammalia; order Primates; family Hylobatidae; genus Hylobates; species Hylobates moloch. The sequence continues at coordinate 47,315,685 of NW_026652278.1, forward strand.
GATAATGCCTCCCATTATTTTCTCTTTAGTATAAGGCGTTTAATGGCTTTTCCTAAAAAATAAAGCAAGCAGTTTTTAACCCTAACAATGAGGGATAGAGTAGACGTCCTTACCTACACTTGTTACTACGAGTGACATATTTATATAAAGAGATGTATGTAAAGGAAATTCATTCACTCATTCATTTATGTACCTAACCATTATTCCTTCATCAGTTCTTGTTAAGCACTTACTATATTAGGCCCTGCATACATTTTACATGCATTTTCTCCTAACGTTATAACAATGGTGTGTAAAGAAACTAATATTATCTGTTTTATAGATGATAAATTCATGATTAGGGATATTAATTATTATGTCCAAATTTACACAGCTGGCAAATGACACATTTGAAATCTGAACCCACAGAATCTAATTCAAGAGTTACATTGCCAGTACTTCAAAAAATGTGGTTTATTTTATAGGCAAAGAAGAGGCACTGAGTTAAATATTATGACTAAGCTTGTGATCTTAAAAGATTTAGGTTCTGAGTTGGACCTGATTAAAAATCCCAGCTCCACCAATTACTGATTACATGAACCTGGTGGGAGTTGTTCAGTCTTTCCATACTCCAGGTTCTTCCTTTTTCAACAGTATTGCTGGGCCATTAAATGAAACAGCTTTATGTAGAAAGCACTCAGCATAGTAAAATCATTATAGATATTAGCTATTACACACTTACTTCTCTCCTTTTCTGGAGGGAGGGAGAAGAGGGGTTTTTATTTTACAACCTTATTTTATAAAACTATAAGCCTGGAGTCTAGGGGGTAATGTAGGAATTGAAATGTGAAATGGTTCTGATCTAAGGTAGAAACATTAGATGGATGAAAGAATATCATGCAGCTAGAATTAAAAATTGTTAGGTTGGAGTATTTTATGTGGGGCTGAGAGTAAAATAAATCTACAATTTGTGTGAGTGGTAGAATGTGAAGCGATTAAATAGGATATGGAATTGGAAGGGAAGTGCTAGGACAATTCCTGGCACATAGTAGGCATGCAACAAAAGGTTGGAAGCTTGATTGCTATGATCTGTATGCAGAGACCATATGGTTGCATAAATGTGTTAATATTGTTCTTTGGTAAGTGTTTTCCTGGTATTTAAGTGCAATGGAGCACAAAGGTTTGTTGTGTAAAGTGTAATAATGAAAGGAATATGACCATTATTCCATCTGTCACTTTCACTCATGCCTTTAAATGAGCCCTTTGCTCCAATAGAATGGTTCAGTTAATGGTTCCTTAAAGCCACACACACTTACCTGTCTTTTTGCCTTTGCTGAATTTATTGCTGAAGACTTTAGCCAGTATCTCTTTTTGCCCATTCTTTTTATTTATATTTATTTTTATATTTTTTTTTGCGATGGAGTCTCACTGTGTTACCCAGGCTGGAGTGCAGTGGTATGATCTCGGCTCACTGCAACCTCTGCCTCCTGAGTTCAAGCAATTCTCCTTCCTCAGCCTCCCGAATAGCTAGGATTACAGGCATCCCCCACCATGCCTGGCTAATTTTTGTAATTTTAGTAGAGATGGGGTTTCACCATGTTGGCCAGGCTGGTCTTGAACTCCTGATCTCAGGTGATCCGCCCACCTTGGCCTCCCAGAGTGCTGAGATTACAGGTGGGAGCCACCGTGCCCGGCCTCTTTTTGCTCATTCTTTAAAGTAGGAACTTTGGTAGGACTTTCACAGCCTATAACATATGTCTCTAGCCCTAGCTTGGTTCTAAATCCCATGGTGCCTTCTCCTTGGGAAAAACGGAGAAGGCACTATGGGATTTAGAACCAAGTTAGGACTACAGATACAGGTTACCTATGTTACAGGCTGGCAGCCATAGGTATATTGCTCTCTGCACATGTGTTTCTTTCTGGCCTCTCAATGACATTATATGCTTCTTTTATACCTCATGTGGCGTAACTGCTCTGCAATAATTGAAATTCAATAAAGGACTCTTAAAGTTACAATTAAAGTCAGGATTGAATTTTGTGGAAAATCTTGATGCAAATGTACAAAAGAACTTCAAGAAAATTAGAATGCCATGAGTCATGCATTTCCTGGTACTATTCATTCCTCTTTAGGTACTATCATTCTGCTCAACCTAACATTTCTACCACCTACACCTACCATCTGGAATTATAGGCAGAGGGTATGAAGCGTGTCAAATCTTGAAAGAAAATTGCCTTTTCTCCAAAGTTGATGAAACTACACCACAGTTGATTGGATTACTTGCTCAGCAAGAGAGTAGAACCTTGTCTTTATGAATTAAATGTCACTATTTGGTCTATTTGAAGATGACCTTATAGAGGATGATGGCTTACGACAAGTTATTTTGCTGAGGCTTGAATTTGAATTCTGTGTTGGTGAATGAGCCACTGCACACACAGTCAGAGCAGCTGCTCTCCATGCAGCTTTTCTTCTCTTTGGTTTTCTGTGTCATACACAATAATCCTTGCAAGTTATTCACATCTACTTCTTGTGGAGTAATAGTATATTATAGTGGTATCATAAATTCGGGATTTATGAAAGTTGTGGGACATACCTTCATGTGAATCTCAGTGGGTTACCGTATTTAATGATTTTTTCTTTTTTGTTTTGATTAAGAAGCTCTTTGCCGGGAAGCTGAGTTCTGATTTAAATATCATACACCCTTCTTATTTCTCTCTGCAAAATTATAGCCTTACTGATGAATTTTGCATTACTCTTGAGTGTGGTTTACTTTTGCAAAAAATACAAATTTGGTAAGTTAAATCCTAAAGCCACAGTTAAACACAGTTCTCCTTCAGAGGTAAGAACCATAACTGTTTCTGTGGACCCCAGCAAAGGTACCTTCTTTTATAAAACAATGTTCTACTTGTTCCATAGTCAATTACACACTGAACCCCTATGTTATCCGAGATCTAAGCAGCAGGGCTGCTCTCTCCAGAATTACATTCAGCAGCTGTCTCCTCCCTGTTAGCTTACCCATTCCTGATGTGTTGATTCCTTTCAGAAGGCTCCAATCCAAATAAGACTCAATTAGCAGCAGCCTGAAAATAGTGTGTCTGCCTTTCTTTTCCTGTATAAACTGTGTGAGTGCTAAGCTTCTAATTTCACTTTCCTCTTAATACTAACTGAAGGTCCCATAACTTTCTGTGGAATGTTGACTTTTTTTTGAGTGAGATGAGCTCTTGTCATGCCAGTTAACTCTCATGTCTTGGTGACAGCACAATGGAGAAATATTAGGAAATCTGACAGGGAGAAACATTCATGTCCGATAGAGTCCAGCAACAGATTAGTGAAAGAAACTGGCCATCCAAAATCATCCTCATTCATTTCCTTCACTAAGTCAAAGAAATCATTGTGCTCTGCTTAAGCCCCATGTTGAGTTCATTTCACTGACCCTTCCTTAATATTGGCTGAAGGGTATTTTTAATAACTTGGTATGTTTGGGAGTCAAGGGAGGCCAAGTTTCTGGCTAGGCTCAGAAGGGATAAAATAGTAATGAAATGTTTGGGGAATGAGAGGGAAAAAAAATGCCTAAAAGAAAGGTACCTTCTTTTAGACCTGTTTAATATAACTCACCTAATTATTTCTGAAGTAGAGGGAAAAATACACAAAACCCTCTGAGGAATATCAGTTTTTAAACATTACAGCCTTGAGTGAGCCACTTCAAAATGTGCAGAGAATTGGCTTATTATTTTACTTGGAAACTAGTGTTTAAGTCAAATGGAGCAACAGAAATCCATAGTAATCTATCCAAAAAAAAAAAGACCAAAGGATTGGGAATAGGTCAGGGTGCAGTCAGGAGAGCCAGGCGAGGGATGGCAGACAGTGGAAGGCGAGCTGGCCCAGCCAGTCTGTGGGCATGTGAGCTGAATCACCAGTGTGGGGACCACTGTCCCCTAAGAAGCCCTGTTCTAATGGATCCTGTCTCCTGAGCCTCCCCCGCTGCCACTGGACGTTGCAGGTTTGGCTTCCTGGCTATTGGTTTTGCAGTCAGAGGAGTTCAATTCAGTTTAGTGTGTTGAGTATGAGCAAAGCAGTATGAGCCGTGAGGTATCAGGATGAGTGTGTCACTGCCTTCTCTTCTCATGTGTCATCTGTGTGAATTCTTCCCATCCATCAGCCTCTTCTAAGACATGGCCTTAACTAGTCCAGTTCCTGGTGCTCTGACCTCTCTCAAGCTACTTCACTCAGAGTGTTGACCAAATGGTTTGGAACCACGGTGTTAGCTATGTCCTTGTTCCATTTAGTCTGTAAATCCACTGAGATGTATCTTATACTTCTTTTGAAATACACTCTGCCATTAGCACATTGAGGAGCACTAATAGGGGTTTAATTGACACCTGTTGATTGACTGGTACATTAATTAATGTAGGGCCTTATGGTAAGCATGTCTTCCAGAGACGTTTAAAAACTTTTATTCAAATTCTATATAGCATCTACTTGACAAACATTTTTGGTAAACGTGATAATGTAGAAACAGAATTATTCCCTGTAAAATATTAGTCATTTTAGTAATTTGAGATAAAGAGTTATTTGCTCACTAGATTTTATTCACTTGGCACCTGTTTATTAAGTGCCTGTGGTGTGTCATAAGCACTGATGGCGTAATTGAGACCTAATAATAGCCTAGGAAAGTATGAAAAAAATTTAATATCTTCAATGTTGGTTCTTTCAGGCCAATATTTTTATATGACTCATTGGTAGCAAAACCTGGCGATCACTTTTTTTTTTTTTTTTTTTTTTTTTTTTTTTACGAGCAGATATTTATAACTGCTACCAAAACCAGGAATAGTTTACTAAATATGGGGGTTTGAAGATATTGTCTTTAACTGGGAAAAGCTTCCAGGCTACATGAGAGGATAAAGACAGTGAGGAACATTTGAGATGTACTTTATTTCATTACCTAACAAACACTTATCCAGCACTCACAATGGACAGGCTGTCTTCTAAGCAGGAGCAGATTATGGAGCATCTGCTGTAAATATGACCTCATTTAATCACTATAATAAGTCTATAAAGAAGGTACTATTATTACCCTCCTTTTTAAAATAGGGAACTTGAAACTATTTTACAGTAAAGCTCAGAGAAGTTAAGTATTTCACCCAAGGTCACACAGCCTGTGCGGTGGAGCTTCTTGCAAAAGTATTTTGGCCCTTTATAGGATAGAGAGATTAATTCCAACCAGGGAAAGAAGGGAATAAAGTAAGCCCCAGGGAATGGATGCTATTTCAACCGGGTTAAGATTGATTTGAAACCTGGTTACGATTGGTTTGTTTGCAAATATGGGGCAGTCAGGAATATACCCAGAGAAAGCTATTCCACAAGGGACATAAATGTAAGATATTAACAAAATACCATTTTCTGTCCAACATTAAAATTTTAGGAAGATACATCCTCCTCTATTCTTTTCTCTCAAGGACTTCCCAAGTTTCCGTGCAATGTTCGCTTTAATTTTTTTTAATATGAATAATACAATATGTTTTACATGGCACTACCACTTTATTTAAATCTCAAGATTTTCTAAGAGTTAAATGTTCACTGCTAGTCTTCGCAGCAATCAATGGCTATGAGATGAGTCACCAAGTAGAAGATCAAACAGGCCTATTCAGTTTAAGATGGCCCTCCTGTGTGAGCTGTCAGTGACATCTGCCAAAACCATGCCTTATTTGTGAGAAATGCCCCTGGTCTCTGCTTGATGGAAGACTGATCACCCTCTTTTACTCTTTCAACTTAATGATCAGCAGTTACTGCTAACCTAGAAAACTTTGCTGGAAATTTATTTAAAAATTCTCATCTTACTGGGCATGACAGATCTTATTTGCTTTTTTTTTTTTTGGATCTTTTTTTTTAATTATTATTATACTTCAGGTTTTAGGGTACATGTGCACAATGTGCAGGTTTGTTACATATGTATCCATGTGCCATGTTGTTTTGCTGCACCCATTAACTCATCATTTAGCATTAGGTATATCTCCTAATGCTGTCCCTCCCCCCTCCCCGCAACCCACAACAGTCCCCGGAGTGTGATGTTCCCCTTCCTGTGTCCATGAGTTCTCATTGTTCAATTCCCACCTATGAGTGAGAACATGCAGTGTTTGCTTTTCTGTCCTTGCGATAGTTTACTGAGAATGATGGTTTCCAGTTTCATCCATGTCCCTACAAAGGACATGAACTCATCATTTTTTATGACTGCATAGTATTCCATGGTGTATATGTGCCACATTTTCTTAATCCAGTCTATCGTTGTTGGACATTTGGGTTGGTTCCAACTCTTTGCTATTGTGAATAGTGCCGCAATAAACATAAGTGTGCATGTGTCTTTACAGCAGCATGATTTATAGTCCTTTGGGTATATACTCAGTAATGGGATGGCTGGGTCAAATGGTATTTCTAGTTCTAGATCCCTGAGGAATCGCCACACTGACTTCCACAATGGTTGAACTAGTTTACAGTCCCACTAACAGTGTAAAAGTGTTCCTATTTCTCCACATCCTCTCCAGCCCCTGTTGTTTCCTGACTTTTTAATGATGGCCATTCTAACTGGTGTGACATGGTATCTCATTGTGGTTTTGATTTGCATTTCTCTGATGGCCAGTGATGATGAGCATTTTTTCATGTGTTTTTTGGCTGCATAAATGTCTTCTTTTGAAAAGTGTCTGTTCATGTCCTTTGCCCACTTTTTGATGGGGTTGTTTGTTTTTTTTCTTGTAAATGTGTTTGAGTTCATTGTAGATTCTGGATATTAGCCCTTTGTCAGATGAGTAGGTTGAAAAAATTTTCTCCCATTCTGTAGGTTGCCTGTTCACTCTGATGGTAGTTTCTTTTGCTGTGCAGAAGCTCTTTAGTTGCTTTTTAATATAAACAGTGAAAGTATAAATACAGTCTTACTTTTTGGAAAAGATAATAATATCAAATTTAATTTTTGTCTCCAGTGTTATTGCATTTTTCTAACAGAAAAACTAAATAAAACATATCTTTAGTATTTAATTCTCTTTAAGATATCACAAACTATTTTTCAATCTTAAAATAAAACTATATCATACACACACACACACACACACACACACACACACACACATACACAGACATACATATTTGAGACAGAGTCTCACTCTGTCACCCAGGCTGGAGTGCAGTGGTGTGATCTCAGCTCACCGCAACCTCCGCCCCCCAGGTTCAAGCAATTCTCCTTCCTCAGCCTCCCAAATAGCTGGGGTTACAGGCACCTGCCACCATGCCCAGTTAATTTTGGTATTTTTAGTAGAGATGGGATTTCGTCATGTTGGCCAGGCTGTTCTTGAACTCCTGACATCAGGTGATCTGCCCACCTCGGCCTCCCAGAGTGCTGGGATTACAGGCATGAGCCACTGTGCCCGGCCAAAATATTTTAAAACATTGTAAATGATCATTGGGTTTCAGTGGTCCAAATCAGAATTTTCTTTGGAAGAAAAACATTAGGAGAAATATACTAATAAAAATAAATCAGTGTAAGCACTTGAAAATTAGTTAGAAAAGATGTATAGAGATACCTTGATATAGTAAATATCATATAGTGATGTAATATTAAAAAATCAATTTGAAAACATTACATAGAATCAAGTATCTCTAAGGAAAAAACATGTGAACAACTGATGTAATAATTAAGTTGAATATCAAAGGATGATGTAAAATCTATTTTAATCATATACCAGGGATTGGACTTTCTGATAAGACCCAGAGACACTTTAAATATCTTACAGATGAAGAAATGGGGGACCAGAAGTTTGTCACTTCCTTACATCACATTACTTGTAAGGGGTAGAGAGAGCGGAGCCAGTGATTCAACCCAGGGCCAGAATCAGCAAGGCCATTCTTTCTATGTGCTGCTAGAAAATGAAGACTTTGTCATGGTGCATTCAACAGCTTTGATCAACTGGTCACTTGTCAGTTGGACAGATCCTATTTTCCAGAGCCTTACTGAAGGTCTGGGGATGGAGTGAGTCACAGGACTGAGCTTGCATCCTATAGGAACATAATCACCGCCCGGAAAGAGAGTCCTTCAATTTTAGGGCAATAGCTACGAGACTGCTACCCTAGTTCTTCCAAAAGTAGAGTTTCAGAGCACAACGGCCCTCTTCTCCCACCACCAAAATTTCCATTTTAGAAAAAGAACAGTAACTTTAAAGGATAGACCTCCTATCCTGCTTTATACATTTTCAGAAATGCCCTTGAATTATGTGTATACTTGAATTATATGTATACTTTTGTGGCTTGACTTACTAATTTTCCTTTATGTTGGCTTCCTGCACAGAAAAGCTGTTGGGGGTGACTGGTAGATGCATTTGTTAAAGGGCTAATTTACAAGAGACCACTTTACTGGAAAGGGTGCCTCTCTCCAAATAATAAGTAAATAAATAACTTTTTCCAGAAAAATCCTCAAAAACAAAAACTTTCTAAGACCTGTTTACCTTGCAGAAGCCTTTCAATTGGCCTTCAGGGCAGCATGAACAGAATGTTCTATACCTTGAGTGGTCCATGCACTCAGGAGAATGTGCTGATTTTAGCATCTTCCTTATAGCCATGTGAACACCAAAATAGGATTCCTTTTTTCTCTACTCCAGCTTTCTGGAGCAGTTGTTTTGACTGTGCAAAAGTGTAACATTTTGCATTGTTTTATGTTTTTCTGGATAAAAATATCATTTTCTTCCTAGAGAATTTGACTTGCTAAGCACATATATTGTGAATTAATATCACATTCCTGATACGGAGGGCTTTTGTAATCAGAATAACTATCACAGAACACAGAGGAATAAGAGGTTGAATATGTTCAATTTCTGTCTGACTATTGGAAGCCTCAGGTCATCACTTCTTGGAGGCAGTCCTGAGTAGATGCAATAGACACTAAAGCAAATATTATGTGTACCATATGACAGTTAATTCTTGGAATAGCTCTGGAAAGTAGACATTATATGACCATTATTTTACTGAAGACAATGCTACAGCGAGGATGATTTATTGACTTATTTAGGGTCTCACAGTAACAGAACCTGGATTGAAATTAAGTTTGGTCTGAGTCAAAGTCTGCTTTCTTTTCATTCCATTACACTGGATAGGCTCAGAGAGTATATTGCAGAGAGAATAATGGCATTTGTACCCAGATTTCATAGTTGACTTACATTTGGGGCTTCTTTTTGAAATTTTGGCTTCACAGGAGAGAATGACAAGTTTCATATCAGAATTCAAGAGTGAGATTTGGGCTTGAAAATCACCTATTTGAAATTGATATGCATATTTCCCTCTTCAACTTTCCATGTAAAGCCAGGCTTTTACCCAGTATGGCCTTGGTTGTACCCTTGTGTAGTTCTGGGAGTTTCCATAGTTGATATGTGTATGTTTGAGGGAAGACAGAGAAAATAAACATGTCCATTCTGAATGCATTTTCCTGTGAGAGATGCTAATCAGCTTTCTCTCACTCAGGAGTATATGTTCAATGTCTGGATGTTTTCAATGTCTAGATTAATTCAGCCGTCCAGGAAAGAAGTTTGTGCTTTGCTCTCCATGTACAACATCTAGTAAAGAAGACTTAGTCTCATCATTCTTCTCTGAGGAGGCAGGATTCACGACCAACTCATCCCATTGAAGACAATATTAGCAGAAATTATGAAAGGAGCTTACAGAGTATTTTGCAAAGTTCATTTACTTACATTGCCAAAAGTTATGTGATTTTACTAAATCCCTCAAAACTCCTCTAAGGAAGTTGAGAATATCTCCATTTGTCCATTGAAGAAACTTCAACTTAGAAAGGTCAAAGGGATTTGTTTGAAGTCATGGAGTCTAATGGCTCCCACTCAAGTGTTCTTTTGTCTGCAGTACCATCTTGCACCTGCTGCCTTACACATTTCAGAAGTGTGAAAATGGGGAGCAGACTGTTTCTCCTGGATTCTGAGTATCAATTGCCCCCTTCCTGAGTTAGAGAAATATCAACAAACTTGCAGTTTGTATAAGAATTCGATACTTAATGATAATGCATTATTATACAGTGTTAATATATTATATATATATTAATATAATGAATAACTACTACGCAGATATATTTATGCACATGCACACACACAATCCCTTTATACTTCATGTTTTCCAGGTAAAATGAGAGTTGACCTTTACTGAGTGTTTAGCATGTTCCAGATACTTCCCTTAGCTTTTCAGCATAGGAAAGTATTATCTTAATTTTGTAGAAAAAGAAGTTGAGAAGACTGTGGAGGTTAAGTAACTTGCCCAAGGTAAAGCAATCAGTGGTGGCACCAGGATTTGACTCCAAGATGATCTTTTCCAGAGCATTTGCTACTAAACACTCTGTTTTATTGACTCTCCTTTCCTTATTTCTGATAGTGGTGGTGAAAACTGGAGTTCTTTTTTCAAGTAGAATGGTGCTTCAATATTTAACATGTATCTTGCATTTTCCTCAATTTCATGTTTATTTTTGAGTTCCTGGTCTCTAAGTTTACTTACCTTTTATTTAAATATGTAAAATAGAGGCTGTCCTGAGTAGAGACAATAGGCATTAGACCAAATATTCTATGTACTTTATGACAGTTAATTTTTGGAATAGCTCTGATGAACATAAAACACCAGAGACTGAAATATATTCTGTATTATTTATATTTGTCCATCTTTTATAAAGTTTTATGCTATACTTTTGAGGTACTCTAAATAATTTTAAGAACTTAATTTTTCTGTGTATTAAGAGCAGGTTAATATAGCCCCAAGGAAAGCAGAGATTCCCTGAGAAAGTCTATTTTATCTCACTTTGTTTCACTAAGTTTTTAGTTGTCAAAACTCAGGTATTCAGTAAACATAAAGGTAGATTATGTCTATTGAGCTCCACCTTTTAGTTTATTTCCCTCTTAAATCAAAGAAAAGTAATTTGAAATCCAAATAAGAAAATGAAACAATTAACAACTGGGAATTCAAGTACCTAAGGTATATTAAATATTTATGTGCTAACTTATCCCATGGAGCTTTGCTACATCTCAGAACTTGTCAAAATGCATTCCTTTCCCTTGTTCTCCTGTACCATCTTTTCGCTTTGTTATGTTACTTTATATAGATTACTTGTAATTTCTGTGAGTAATTGTGGTGGCAGGGAAACTGGTTAAGTACAGAGGTGCTTAAAGTGATGGCTCTTTGGTTAGCTAGAAACAGGTCTCTGCCTATTTCACTATTTACTCTCTGATGATCGTGCACAAGCCATTTAACTTCTTTATATTTCAGTTTCCTTGTATGTTAATAGGCCTATTGATACTAACTACATCCTAGGGATTTTGCAATGATTAAATTACATATTTCATAAAAAGCACATGGGCCTATTGCTCAGTAAGCGTTAGCCAATGTTATTGTTAATATATTTTCATTCTTATTCTCATCTCTCTATTTCTAGATTTATTGCCTTTTTCCTGAGCAAGGTAATAGCAGGGCTATTACATTAGCCTTCTCACTGGTCCCTAACAATCAGTAGTCAGTGTGTGGCAAGGAAACTAGATAATGTGAGATATTTTATCAGAAGTGTTTTAATATAGAAATTGTTCAAGCAGGTTGAGGAGAGGTGCTAGAAAAATAATACTAGAATAACACAGAGCCAATAACTGCAAGAAGCAATTGCACATTTAGGGTAAATTAAAGGGAAAATGTGGGGTTTTAGGACCTGCAAGCTCAGGTGAGATCTCACTGAACTGGAACCCAGTCTTCTGAGGAGGTGGTATTATCAAACTTGGGCAAGGAGCTGAGACCTTTGAGGAGGGGGCACCACCAACTGGTGCTGGTGCTGAGGGTATGATGATGCTTGTTCTGGGAGTGCAGAGAAAGCTGGAAAGTGGGACCCACTGCTGCTGCCCAGGTGAAGTTCTAATCCTGGGGTAATGTAATCAAAAAGACAGCCAAGCAGGAAGGGGTAAGTTCCTTCTCCCTCCTCTTGCTTTCTTGCCTCCCCCAGGGCTTCTTCTGGCAGGTATGAACAGTCTTCCAGTTGGTCAAGTGCAACAAATGTAGTCTGCTGAACCATGAAGTCTGCATCAGAAAACAAAGAACAGAAAGATGGGTTTAGAGCTAAGAGGCAATATCTTAGTAACCAACACAAGTGTCTTTCAAATCCCAGTCTCTTTCATAAACTCCTATTGGATTAAATAATCAACAGAGTGAACAGAGAACCTACAGAATGGGAGAAAATACTTGCAAACTATGCATCCAACAGAAAACTAATATCTGGAATTTACAAGGCACTCCTACAACTCAATGACAGCAACAACAACAAAAATAACCCCATTAAAAAGTGGACAAAGGACATGAATATGTATTTTTCAAAAGAAGATATACAAATGGCCAGCAAGCATATGAAAAATGCTTAACATCGTTAATTGGAAAAAAGCAAATTAAAACCACAATGAGTTAGCATCTTATACCAGTCAGGATGGCTATTACTAAAAATACAAGAAATACCGGATGTTGGTGAGGATGCAGAGAAAGTGGAACACTCATACACAATTACTGAGAATATAAGTTAGTACAACCTCTATGGAAAACAGTATGGAGATTTCTCAAATAACTGCAAATAGAACTACCATTCAAACCGGCAATCCCTCTACTGGGTATCTACCCAAAGGAAAAAAAAAATTGTTATATGAAGAAGATACCTGCATTCATATGTTTATTGCAATACTATTCATAATAGCAAAGATGTGGAATCAACCTAACTGTCCATCAACAGATGATTGGATAAAGAAAATGTAGTATCCATGTGTACAATGGAATACTATTTAGTCATAGAAAAGAATGAAATTGTGTCTTTTGCAACTACGTGGATGGAACTGGAGGTCATTGTCTTAAGTAAAACAACTCAGAAACAGAAAAATACTGTGCATTCTCACTTATTCATAAGAAGTAAATAATGTGTACACATGGGCATAGAGTGTAGAATAATAGGCATTGGAGACTAAAAGGTGAGGGAGTAGAATGGGGGGTAGATGTTGAGAAATTACCTAATGGGTATAATGTACATTGTTCAGGTGATGGATAAGGCCAGACTTCACCACTACACGATATATCTATATAACAAAATTATACTTGCACTCCTTAAATTTAAACCCCCCCAAAAATTTCCTACAGTATCACATGGAACACAGCTCTCACCTGCTCCAATATCTTCATGTCCTATTGAGCAAAGGAAATTCAATACACCCTTTTTAAAAAAGAACCTATTATGAACATTGTGCTCTGGGCTATGGAGGATGTAGACATGAATAAGAAGTTTTTCTGTCCTCACACAGTTTAATGAAGAACAAGGTTAACCGAAATCATTCCATAGCAAACGCAGAAAGTACTTAGCAGGAGGAATGTGTCCTGGCTGGTGAGATTCAGGAAGAGTTCATGGAAGGATGAGTAAAAGTTCACATTCAATAGTGTGGCCTCTTATACTTGGCTGACTTTTCACTACACCCATATTTTTATTTTTTTTTATTTTTTTGCTACTATGTCACTATTTCCTGTTTAGCCTTCAGTTTTTTTTATCTGTATACTTTTTTTCTCATGCCCGTCACTTAGACATATGGCCAATGTTATTGAGTGCCTTCTATGGGTGCTTTCAGCTAGTTGTAAGGATACAACATTGAACAAATGAGACAAGGTGCCCCCCTTATGGAACTTGCCGTCCAGGTGGGTAGGCAGTTCTTAATATTAAAAGGTCACCCAGATGAATGCAAAATTGCACACTATGGTTGGTGCCGGGAAAGACAGGTGCAAACTGCTATGCCAGCAGGGTGATCAGGTTTCATTCTGGAGTCATAAATGGCTTCCCTGAGGTATAGGTGTTAGGTTAGGTTGAGTCAAGAAGGCTGTTTCTAGCCTTTGCAGATCTCGGAACAGAAGAAGCAGATTATGCATCTGAGAAAAGGTCATTATGGGTGCAGAAAAAGGGAATGAAGAGTGTGTACAGCACTTTTCACATGGTAAGCATTTCTCAGGGTCAAGTTCAAAAGGCACCTCCTCCCTGAAGCCTTTCTTAAAATACTTGAACATTAAAAAGATCCTCCCTCTTTTCAGCTCTTAACCATTGTGTATCTCTCATGAGGGTGTTTATTACATACTGCCTTGGTTTGTGATTATTTATGTGCAAGTTTGATTGTCTGTGCTCAACTGTAAGCTTCTAGAAACCAGAATTTGTCTCATATCCATCTTTGTATCCTTCAGTGTCATGAGTTCTTAAAAAATATTTGCTGAATAAGGTCACTTCCTCAGTATGCCTGTTAGCACTTAGATGGTGTGTTCAGTTACATGCAACAATTCAGTGTAACTGTTGCTTTCATTCAGTGTCTCATATTACTAACTGACTTGTCCCTGGAGAACATTGGCAGTTGCTTGACATTTGTGTACAACAGGTGAAGAAGTATTCACTGGCCCACTTTGGGAAAGACAGAAGTTTGGAATTTGAGGACCGGTACCTTAGATCTCCATGAATCACAATGAATGGCTGCTTGACCAAAAGTGTTCATAAATCTGTAGCATTGCAAAATGTAGGTTCAACCAACCAAATTTTCTTTACCTTTTTATTTCACCATCTGTGTTTGCTTGTTCTGATTTCCATGTCATTAGACAAGGAGAAGATTATCATCTGCCCGTAGCAAAACACTTGGATTCCATCAGAGGTTCTTCTGAAAAGTAAACATACTATGGAACGGAGGGCCTGGGGTGGGGGAAGCACCACACCTGTAGGCCTTCTTTCTGATATATTTTTTTGAGAGGGGATGGTGTTTCACTCTTGTTACCCAGGCTGGAGTGCAATGGCATGATCTTGGCTCACCGCAACCTCCACCTCCCGGGTTCAAGTGATTCTCCTGCCTTAGCCTCCCCAGTAGCTGGGATTACAGGCATGTGCCACCACGCCTGGCTAATTTTGTATTTTTAGTAGAGATGCAGTTTCTCCATGTTGGTCAGGCTGGCCTCGAACTCCTGACCTCAGGTGATCTGCCAGCCTTGGCCTCCAAAAGTGCTGGGATTACAGGTGTGAGCCACTGCTCCCAGCCCTTCCTGATATCGTCTAGGTCTCTTTGCAGCAAGCTGAGTGGACCCATTCTCCTGTGCTCAGGACCTAGCTCTAGGTTTTCCCTTATCTTTCCTAGAATATGGTCATTCACTGGCATCTATGATGGAACAGAAAAATAGCTGGAAAATGAAAACTACAAAACTCTCACTCAACATTGTTTTACAATAGTGTTGGAGTTAATAGTTATGGCAGAACTACATCTTCTAAGGAAAACTGCGCCATGACAAATAGCCCCAGAGTGAGAGGCAGCCAGCTCACTGTCAGGGTGACCCAGAAGTCCTAATGGGTGGGAATGATCATTATATGAAGACTGTAAATCTGATTAATGTGCACGGTGAGATGAGGTATAACATTTCATGCGAAATGAGGTAGGGGTAGGTGAGAAAGGATGATAGAAACAGCTGGTTCTGCACATGTCTAAAGGACCATATTAAAATTACAATGACATAGAGAGATATGTAAACAAACATAGGGAATGTTCAGATGGATATGTGTGTGTGTGTGTGTGTGTGTGTATTTCAGTGTTTATATAAACATATACCTAAACTTATTTATAGACTCATAGCTGATGAATGAACCTTCACAAATATACTATTTCCAGTCCCCAAATAGTGGGGTACACAATTTTATTCTCACTGTAAAAGCTTATTCTTTGGTAGGACATATTGCCAAGTTTTTCACTATGGGACTAATCTGGAGGCCATATGGTGACATTTAATTTATGGGCGATATTATCTAACAGCATTCCTTTAGCAGTTGGTAATTGTAATGTTTCATTATCTCAGTTTAGTTTTGTCATAATCTCGTGACATGGCTGATATCATTATTCCACATTGATAAAGAAAGATATTTAGAGACAAACACAATTCCCATTAAGTTGCAGTGTGTGTGTGTGTGTGTGTGTGTGTGTGTGTGTGTGTGTAGGGTATGTGTATGTGGGATTGTTTTTAAGTCACGTAGAACATTCTTCCTCATAACTGATATTCTGGATTAAATTTTAATTTGTGGAGTCTTGGGCAAAGTCCAAACCTAAATAATGTTTGGGAAGAGGGGCCATAACCTGAAAATCTGTGTCAGATTGGCCCTATAAGAGAGAGGCGAGCTTACTGGATTCTGGCTTCAATACATCTATTCCCCTTTCTAGATGAGTAAAGAGTAAGATACAGTTCTACCCTTCCTTTTCTCTCTCTCCCCTCTTATTCAGAGTCTATTCTATCTTATTTCACTTTGTTTTTATGGATGAATTTTACTACAAAGGGTAAAGTCCAGCCTTCCCTATGTCAAGAAAGTTTAGACCTCATTATCTGTCCTGATTTCTCAAAGGCATGAACCAGGAACAATCAGAGTAACTTCTTTGGACCTTCCAGCATGAGAAAGAAGTGTTCTCTTCCCTATAGGTTAAAGACTGAGATGGAAAAGAAATAAAACAAATGCTTCTTAATTCTGACTTTTGTAGTATGTAGCCCTATTATATATACAGTTGTCCCTTGGTATCCATGGGGGATTGGTTCCAGGACCCAGTGCGGATACCAAAATTTGCAGATGCTCAATTCTCTAAATAAAATAGCATAATATTTTCATATAACCCGGACACATCCTCCTGTATACCTTAAATCATTTCTAGGTTACTTATAATACCAAATAAAAGGCCTACATACCACTTCATTCTCATGGATTCAATGTAGTACTTGGCACACAGCAAACTCAAGTTTTGCTTTTTGGAATTTCATGAAAACATTTTTCTGAATAGTTTTGATTTGCATTTGGATGAATCCATGGGTGTGGAACTCATGGATAAGAGCTGCCTACTGTATTCAGTCTGTGCAGCAACTGGTAAAGGACACAAACAAGAAGTATAATGAGGTCTAATCTTTCTTGACATGAGGCAGGCTGGTCCTCACCTTTTTACGAATAAGAAAACTTTGATTCAGAAACTTTAATACACAGATATATTTTTGTACATGTATGTACATATTTATACACTTAAGAATGTTGTGCAAGGTCACAGAGCAACATCATGGTAGAGCCAGGGCTTGCCAGGTGGCATAGGTTTTACATCTCCCTCAATATTTATTAAACTACAAACATCCCTCAGAGATGCTGAGAATCTCAGAGTCCCTCTGTAATATGATCACATGCTGTCTGTTTTTCCTCTAGCTGATCCCTGAAATGCTGGAGTTGGCAGGAAAAAAAAAAGATAAAGGTGAGATTAATTAAATGGGATAATGCATGTGAACAGTTTGTAAATTCTAAGGTCTTACAAAAGATTTCTATATTAGTAATAGTTGCAATACGCTCATTTACATGAACCACTTATCATTCACAGCTAATTACCAAGCAGTACAGTAACGATTATGTGGATGATGAAATACACTTCAGATCAACTCTTTTGCAAGCTGTTTCAGTTACAATATTCAACTCTCTTCCCTTGGTTTCCATCTTCTAAGTATATTGCTTAGGAAACTTGGATAACTACTGACAACTAAAAAGAATTATGAACATTCATCATACAGGAAGTAAGCATTCATCCAAGAAAAACAAGTTATAGAAATGAAAGATGAGATTCTATTTCTGAGCTGCCCATTGGCTTTTCTTATGAGGACTGAATCTGTGGACTCTGTGAAATTTTCATATGCATTATTACACTGTCTTGGAAATGGCCATTTAAGTTTTCAACATGAGACAGCTAGCAGGCCCTCATCAAGTTCTGCAATTCTAACTCTATGTCTCCATTGGTCTCACATCTATGCCCTTGAGTTGGTTTATACTCATGTCATTTTTCCAAAACAACTGTAATTACTATAAACGTTGAACAAGCAAATATTAACTTGGCTGGGATATGATTTTCAAACTACATTACAGTAGAGAACAAAGTTTGTAATGAGATTCTGTGTACTACTATTCAAAGCAATTAGGAGAAATGAGTATTGAGCTCTTAACATTCTGACAAGTTATTTCAATATTATGTCCAAATAAAGGAACTTTTTTTTTTTTTTTTTTTTTTGAGACGGAGTCTCGCTCTGTCGCCCAGGCTGGAGTGCAGTGGCGCGATCTCGGCTCACTGCAAGCTCCGCCTCCTGGGTTCACGCCATTCTCCTGCCTCAGCCTCCCGAGTAGCTGGGACTACAGGCGCCCGCCACACGCCCGGCTAATTTTTTTGTATTTTTAGTAGAGACGGGGTTTCACCGTGTTATCCAGGATGGTCTCGATCTCCTGACCTCGTGATCCGCCCGCCTCGGCCTCCCAAAGTGCTGGGATTACAGGCTTGAGCCACTGCGCCCGGCCCAAATAAAGGAACTTTTTGAAATAAAAAAAACTGATTGATTTCTTGAGATTTCATAACATGAGACAAAAAAAGAAACAGTCATCACTGATCTTCCAGCAAGTCACAATTGTAATGTATTGAAAAGTTTAATGGCCTTGACTTTAGAAGTGTAATGAGTTTTGTAATTGCTCATGTGAGAGGTGATTGGTTATGCTGAATATACAGGTGCAAATATAACAGGTGACATTTGTTGTTCCAATAAAATAAATCCAGCTTTGAACAAGTTTAGTGTAAAAGTTATAAATAATAAAGAAACTTTAAGAAAGAGAATATGTGATCACAGTATTTTTATGGGAAGGTAGGACATCTTGAATACTAATCTGGAATTTTATTGGTAAGAGGGGCCATTTATTGAGTTCTTAGTATATTTTGAATTTGGCCGAGGCACTGACTATCCGGTTTAATCCTTATAAGCAATCCTATGGGAAAATACAGCGTGGATTATCTAAGTCACTTTCCTGAGACCACATAGCCAATAAATGGAAAAGATAATTCAGTTGTGGGTCAATTTCAATGATATTTCTACTATCCTAGAGGTTTTGCATAAATATGTGATATTAGAAAGAATTAAATATCAGAATAGTTATGCACGGGGATTTGAGAGAAAGCTCCACAATTATATAGTGAGCATTTCAGTCAAGAGGGAGAAGTGATAAAATAATGTGTAGAGATGAGTAGGTCCTGTTTGGATAACTCATTTGATTTGTCTGCATCTAATCTGTGTCTTCAGAGTTTTGTAGCCTGTTTATATCACATTTAATTTGATATTTGTTCTTTCAAAATCTCCTATAATTGGGTTTACCCTCCAGGTCAGGGATAGATGAGGTTAATCACAACAGGATCAATGAAAACACTAACCAGTAACATTCCCAGAGCCATTACAATCTGACTAACAGAAAGATGGAGTAGAAATAACCATTCTGTTTTCAACAAACTTTTGAGTTCATCTCATTTTGAACGGGCACAAGAAAATCTAAGAGAGATTCTCTTTAAGAATTTTATTCAAATGTCCCCTTGGGTAAAGTTTGTATGGAGACTCTCAGAGCTAATTTATGAGATACTACTTTGATTGTTGAACAGAAAAAGTAAAGAAATACTTATGATAAATCAAATGAAAACTGTGTTTATATTATTAAAGTGGACAAATGTGTGGCTTTATTACTTTATAGAATGAAGAGTTCTTAAATCTTGTAAGGAATATTTTGTTCTTAAGACAAAGTTGGGGCCGGGCACAGTGGCTCATGCCTGTAATCCCAGCACTTTGGGAGGCAGAGGCAGGCGGATCACTAGGTCAGGAGTTCAAGACCAGCCTGGCCAACATGGTAAAACACCATCTCTACTAAAAATACAGAAATTAGCCAGGTGTGATGGCGGGTACCTGTAATCCCAGCTACTCAGAGGGCTGAGGCAGGAGAGTTGCTTGAACCTGGGAGGTGGAGGTTGCAGTGAGCTGAGATCATGCCATTGCATTCCAGCCTGGGTGACAAGAGCAAGACTCCGTCTCAAAAAATAAAAAACAGAGTTAGACAAAAATGAATTGTGATAATGGTATTATTACTGATGCCTTAAAATTTAGGACACTCTAGTTTCAAATATTAATACATTTCAAAGTTTCTTTTCAAGGACTATTACAGAAAACTTGAAGCAGCAGTCACCAACTCACGACATGGCTTTTTTATTCTGAATGAGGCTTGAGATATTGTACAAAAATGAGTGGACAGTTAAACTTTTTTTGAGCTGGGTGCATAAAATGAGCTCTTGACTTTTTCTAATAGCCAAGAAATCTTCCCACACACAATCTGCAGCCCAGTTGCAAGTAGCTGGTGAACTCCATGGTCAAGTAAGTTGGTAGGTATCTGCCTACAAGATGTAATTTAATGGGTATGAAAGGTCTTTTATTTTTTCCCCTTCACGTATGTCCTGCAGGTATCACAGGGACTGAAATTCTGCTAGCCAACTGCACTTTAGATTCAGATTCATTTTACACTTTTTCCAAGCACCAACTATACACCCAACTATTGCTGAATTTTTTATATACATGGTTTACATGTGTTTAATTTTTATGAGTGTTTTCCCCTCTTACAGCCTGCATACTGCAGATATTTTACAAGTTAATCAAGAGTCACATGTGGGCAAAACTAATTTAGTATTCAAGTGAGAAAAATATAAAGTAGTCACAAATATTTGATTTTAAGATTAAAATTAGTAACCCCCAATTTTATTGAAATAACAGGAGCTATGTCTTATTCATCTTAGTTCATTGTATTCTTCCTAACATGCACACAAACACCCTTGGCTCTCCTTATGTGTAAATGACATTAAATACACATAATGAATCCTAAACAGAATAAACTGGGGACATCTCAAAGTAGCTGAAAGGGAAAGAAGCAACTAACATAAAGAATAAAAGTGTAAAGAGCCCAGAGTAGTAAGGAGGCCAGGACAGGCCAGACTTCAAGGACAAGGAAGATGAATAATGGGAAACTCATAAAGAAAGTCAAGGATAACCTGGGGTTTATTCTGAACATTGCAACTCCTGTCACCATGCTCTCAACAGCAGTTACTTAACAATCCTGTTACTTAACAATCCATCAATGCCTTCTATTTCCTATAGAATAAAGTCTGGATTATTTAGCCAGGTTATGCCAGGGTCTCCAAAACCTGACCCATCTGTTCCTCTGGCATAGCTGATTTAGTCTCTCTAACCACACTCTCTCCTGTAATGGGCAATATACCTGCCATTCTTTTTATTCTTTCCTAACCATTCCACAAGCCAACCCAAACATCTTCTGCAAAGCCTTCTCTGAGTTAATCCTTTCATCCTCTGTGCTGTGGTACCTCCTACACACTTTATATTGTAGCTTATTTGATCCAATAATTGCAATTGTATGTTTCCTTGGCCAAATTATCCACTAGACTGGGAACTCTTTGGAGACAGAATTACACTTTACTTACTTACGTGTCCTCAGCCTTTTGTTCAGAGACTGTGGCATGGTAGGCATTCAGTAGATATCTGCTTGATGTGTGAAAATATGGAAATTCATGTTTCTTAGCCTGGCAGTCAAGGTCCTCTTCCAGTCTCACTTTCTAAAGATAAAATGTCATAAGGATTTGGTATCTTTTACTTTTCTAGGGATGTAAAATGAGGATGATAAATATGCCTACTTCAATGGGTTATCATGAAGGTTAAATAAAATGGTACATGTAAAATATTTAGCATGGTGTCAAATCGTTGATAAGGACCCAAATGGTATTGACTAGTATCATTATATGACACATTTTTCAATATAGATAGGTTTTTAAGATTATGTAAGAATAAATAAGTATAAGATTAGTATATGGTAAAGACTTTAAATGCTGTGGAAATACTGAAGAGGATCGCATAAAGGGGTGGAGTTGGGTGAGGAGTTAACACTGTCAGGCATCTGAATGCAGAGTAGGGAAAGCAGAGGGAAATTCCAAGGACAAGGAATCATGACACCTGATCGGGGGATTTAAAGATTACTTTTATCAAAAGATTTTTTTTCATAAAAATCTTTAACAGAGGAGGAAAGCTAGAGTATGTTTAAATAAAATGAAATTCTTGAGTATTTTGCGAAAGTTCTTCTCTGTGCTCAGTTTGACATATTTTAAATTGGAGGCTATCTTGATAAATTGCTTAGAATCCGAGCCTAAATTTCTTCTCTTCATTTTGTTGACAGAAGTCCTACATCATTGATTTGCTTTCATTTTGTCTTAAGTTGGGACATTTCCCATGACACTTAAATAATTTCTGTAATAACACTTCATGCATAACTGCTGGCTAACTATAGCATTATCCTTGCCATTTCTTTTTATAAGCATATACCATGAAAATTTGTGACAATTTTGTTAAAATATACAGTCTCAAATTGGTTTCTTACACATTCCTGTGAATTCTGAATTCTCTTCTTTGAAAGCTTCCTAGATAGCTCAGCATTCACTGGGTTCTCCACTTACTCCCTTGAAGGAGATTTTGAGTGCTTTGAGCAGCTATTACAAACTAGTTAACGGACTTGGGCCAAGTCAGTGCTCTCTTTTCTGCTTCCATTTTATCTCTTGCTGAATGGGAATCTCTACCAAGCTCTATTCCTCCAGGGAAAGATTGTACAGATAAGTGAAACAACATATTTGAACTATTTTATAGATCCCTAGAAGAAAGGAACCAAGAACATAATTCTTTGACCTAGTTAACAATTTTTGGCCTGCTTTGTGCTATTGCTGGGTTTGTAGTGGCCTTTGTTTGCTGTTTTCCCTTCCTTTCTGCTCTGTGGACTACTGTCAATTTATTGTCACTGCTTTAGGCACATAAAACTGGTGAACAGCAAGGAGATTCTTTACTCTCGGTTATTAGAAAATATCCGTCTTTTGGAAGTAGCATACAGATGAGGATACAGTTCAAGTTTCAGTCTGGGATTTATCTCCCAGGCATCTTTCTACCAAAATGTGTTGACCCACTCCCTTATCACTACACTGTCATAAAATAAGTGTTCAAATAACCGTGGCTTTGTACATTTGGCCAAGTTCAAAAAGAAAGGTTGCTCTTCTAGCAAATACATGTAAATAGATTGAGAAGTAAAATAAAAGTGCATCCTGCCGCAGTCTGTCATTCCATGCCCACGCTGTTAGGTGCTGCTCTTCGTGACCATGTCCAAGACTCTGAAAAAGTTTGTGGAAAGCCAGGAAGTAGACAGGGTGACTAGGTCATCTACAACATGCTGTATGTCAATGGCACATTTTCCTTATCCTGTACCATACAACTGGTCCTCAGCCATAACAAGCTCACAGTGGTGCCATCAAACACAGCAGAACTGAAGAATTTGGAAGTGCTCAACTTCCTTAATAGCCAGATTGAGGAGCTGCCTACCCAGATTAGCAGCCTTCAGAAACTCAAACACGTGAACCTGGGCATGAATGGGCTAAATACTTTGCCTGAAGGATTTTGCTTTCTGCCTAGCTCTTGACCTTCTGGACTTGATGTACAATTTGAATGAAAATTCTCTTCCTGGAAACTTCATCTACCTTACCACCTTCCGTGCACTCTTATGTAAGTGACAATGATTTTGAAATCCTGCAACCAGCTATTAGGAAGCTCACAAAGTTGCAGATACCCAGCTTTAGGGATAACAACCTGATCTTGCAGCCTAGGGAAACTGGGGAGCTTACCCGGCTTAAGGAACTCAACATTCAGGGCAACTGCCTGACCCTTCTGCCCCCAGAACTAGGAAACTTATATTTAACTGGTCAGAAGATGGCATGCAAAGTGGAGAACAGCCCCTGGGTTACCCCAATTGCTGACCAGTTCCAGCTTGATGTGTCCTGTGTGTTTGAATGTGTCTGTTCTGAGACATATGAGTACCTCTATGGCAGCACATGCAGGCAAATCCAGAACCACCAAAAAATAATAATCACAAATCAGAAAAGATGAGCTGGAAACACCTGACAGCCAGTAACAAATAAGGGGTGGGCATTGGCTGGGCATCTGGCCTCTTCTCTCACCAACACTTCTGTCTTTTCTTGCTCTGTCTCTCAAATAAATACAATGTGTGTGTGAAAAATAAAGACATACAATAAAAGGCAAAATGTATTTTATAACTCAACATTCTATCCTTAAATACTTGGGAATTACTTTTAACAAGTTCAGTTACTAGCATAAGTGATTTAACAAGGAATCAAGTATAATTGGATTCTAAGTACCTTCAGGTACAATTTGACCCAAATTGTTTTATTCAGTAACAGAAGAAAACACTGCACCTTATTTGCAACTTGACTGCATTTTCTAGGAAGCAGATAAGGTCAGATGCTTCAGAAGAACTATTTATCTACAAGAAGATATCCTTCTTGCAGAGATTTAGAGGAATTAAAAAAACATTTTGTTTAATTTTTTGTGTGTATATGGTGCAATTCCGTGCTTTTCCACAAATGATTCAATGGGAGACCATAGAAATGTTAGTATTAGTGTGGTCTTTGAAGCCAAACTGACCTCTTTATATAACTAGACTTCAGCTGTGTAATCTTAAGCACCTTACTTAAATCCTCCAAGACTCAGTTAGATCATCTATAAAATGGAGTTAAGCGTGTAACTTTTTAATAGAGCAAGATTAAATGAAATTATGAATGAAACATGCTTTGCACAGTACATGGCACATAGGAAGCATACAATAACTATTAACCATACTTATTCTTATCTATAAAGTAGATGAAATGACTTCCCTTTTCAGACTCTGCAGAACCTAATTATATTGTAGTTAAAAATATGCAGTATAAATGCTAGCCTATGTTAAGTGAAATAAGCTTAGGCACAGAAAGACAAACATCGCATGTTCTCTGTGAGAACTAAAAATTAAAAGCAGTTGAACTCATGGAGACAGAGAGTAGAAGAATGGTTACCAGAGGCTGGGAAGGGTAGTAGCGGGAGGATGGTTAATGGGTACAAAAAATAGTTAGAAAGAATAAATAAGACCTAGTATTTTCTAGCACAACAGGGTGACTATAGTAAAAATTAATGTAATTGTTCATTTTAAAATGACTAAAAGAGTATATTTGGATTGCTTGAAACACAAAAGTTAAATGCTTGAGGTGATGGACACCCTACTTACCCTGATGTGATTATTATGCATTGGCATGCCTGGATCCAAATACCTCATGTGACCCATAGATATATACACTTATTATGTACCCTCAAAAATTAAAAATTAAAAAATAAAATAAATGCTAGTAAACCACAGATGGTAAGTCTTAGGAAATCTTGCATCACATTAAATTCTGTTTTTCACACAAAGTCTTTGTCATCCAGTGTATATTTTGCATTTATAGCACGTCTCAATTAGATTAACCGCATTTCAGGTTCTAAATTGCTATGTGAAGCCACCATATTCGACAGTTCAGGATTGTGCAATTTCCACCTTCCCATTCCCAGTTGAGTAATTCTTATCTGGAGATGATCTCAGCTGGAAAAAGGGAATCTCTGCATTTTGCTTGTCAGTCCTGAGGCCAGTGACAACTGTGCTTTTCTACGTTACTAAAAGAAGGTTTGGCATCAATGTTTAAAAAAATATAAAAAAGTGCATCTCTCATCCTGAGAGTCAACTTGAGCAAATGCAATCAGTCAGTCTTTCTCTAACCCTTGTGTAAATCTGGAATGTGTTTCTTTCTGCAGTTTGACATGAGATCGGTCTCTAGATTGTAAAAATCAAACAAAACTGACCCTGAAATTGATTCTGCAGCCTTTCTAAATCCAAGGACTTGCTTCCCTGGGCAATTGTGAGGCTCTCATTTTAGTGCCTCGGAGAAGCAGAGAAAAATACAGATGCAGACAGAACGAGATAATAGTAATAGCAATGGAGTCAATAACTACACTTTCCCTGGCATACGTTCTAGCATTTTCTGAGGCCTATGTGCCAAGAAGTGTGCTGTCTTAGATATCCATCATCTGATTTAATAGAATATAGTATTTTAAAAATTGGATCTCCTGAGGTTTTACAGAAAGACCCTTATTTAGATGAGCTCTTTAAAAACTAAGGTCAATCAAATTAGATACAGTACTACTAGCTTGCATTGTCAACCACAGTAAATGTAATTTTCTTAAAGGATACCTTTCTTTCTACTCAAAAGCTCATGCACACTAAGGTTGACTATCCTTTATAATCTTCCTAACAACAGAATATTGTTACTGTTATTTTAATGTTCAATTTTTAAATTATTTGAAAGCATTTATTGAGCAGTTACAATATACTGGGCACTGATCTAAGTACTTTATATACATTATCTCATTTAATCCCTATGGAAACTAAATAGTAGACATTTATATTGTCATTATATTCATTTGTTAGATTAATTTACATATGGAAAAATAGATGCTCAGTGATGTTAACAACAAAACAAAACAAAAAAACCACTTCTATTTTCACAAAGACACTAATTGACAGAGGTGGAACTCAAACCTCAAAAAGTTTTTGTGAGCATACTATTACCAAATAAAATATTGCCATGATATGATATATTTATGCATAGCACAGTAATTTGTTTCCTCAAAAATTATACGAAATAATCACCTTTTTATCTCTTCATTGTGGAAAAATTAGCCTAGATTACAAAAATCAAGGCAAGAAGTTGTTTTTGCTTCAAATAGCACTAGACTTATTTACTTATTAAATAGTTCAATATTGGTTAAAAGTGTAAGCTCCAGAATTAGATGACCTATATTCAGACTCTAATAATTTCCAGCTGAGTAATCAAGAACAAGTTACTTAACTCCCCTAAACCTCATTTTTCCCATCTGCAAAATGGAAGTAATAACTGCAATAGATTAATGCAGTTAGCACAGTGTCATACACATAGTAAGACCTTCATGAATATTAGGTTGGTTGTTATAATAATAAGAATTAAAATCTTATATATTTCTGCATTCTACAAGAAGTTCACAACGCCTGGAAAAGGATGCTCTTTTTCTTTTTTCTAAGTTGATATGTCAGGCTGGACACAGTGTCTTCCACCTGTAATCCCAGCACTTTGGGAGGCCAAGGCAGGAGGGTCACTTGAAGCTAAGATGGGTCTAGAGACCTTGTCTTTACAAAGAAATTTGTTTTAATTAGCCGGGCATGGTGGCACGTGCCTGTAGTCCCAGCTACTCAGGAGGCTGAGGCAGAAGATTGCTTGAGCCCAGGAGTTTGAGGCTATAGTGAGTTATAAGCACGTCGCTGAACTCTAGCCTGGGTGACAAAGCAAGTCCCTGTCTCTAAAAATAAAATAAAATAATTTATATGCCATAGTTGTACATATCTTTGGGATGCATGTGATATTTTGATACATGTCTACAATGTGGAATGATCACATCAGAGTAATTGGGATATCCATCTCCTCAAACATTTATTTTTTCTTTGTGTTGAGAATATTACAATTCTTCTAGCTATTTTGAAATACACAACAAATTATTCTTAACTGTATAACTATAAAATACTCTACTATTGAACACTAGAACTGACAGCTTCTCTCTCTTTATTTTTGTACCCATTAACCAACTATTCTTCATTCCCCATCCTTCCTTTCCTTCCAGGCCTCTAGTAACCACCATTCTACTTTCAACTAACATGAGATCCACCTTTTTAGCTCCCACGTATGAGAGGAAACGTGATGTTTGTCTTTCTGTGCTGTGCTTATTTCACTTAACATAGTGACCTCCAGTTCCATCTACATTGCTGCAAATGACAAGATTTTATCCTTTGTTATGGCCCCCTAAGATTCCACTGTGGGCCAGGCATGGTGGTTCACGCCTGTAATCCCAGCACTTTGGGAGGCTGAGGCGGGCAGATTATGAGGTCAGGAGATCAAGACCATCCTGTCTTAACACGGTGAAACCCCGTCTCCACTAAAAATACAAAAAAAAAAAAAAAAATTAGCCAGGCGTGGTGGCGGGCACCTGTAGTCCCAGCTACTCGGGAGGCTCAGGCAGGAGAATGGCGTGAACCTGGGAGGTGGAGCTTGCAGTGAGCCCAGATCGCTCCACTGCACTCCAGCCTGGGTGACTGAGCGAGACTCCATTTCAAAAAAAGAAAAAAAAAGAAGATTCCATTGTGTATATATCTAACATTTTCTTTATCCATGTATCCACTGATAGACACTTAGCGTTGCTTCCATATCTTGACTATTGTGAATAATGCTGCAGTAAACATGGGAGTGCAGATATCACATTCGTATACTGATTTCCTTTCAGCAGTGAGATAGCTAGATCATGCAGTAGTTCTCTTTTTAGGCTTTCGAGGAATCGCCATAATGTTTTCTGTAATAGCTGTACTAATTTACACTCCCACCAACAGCGTAGAAGAGAACCCCTTTCTTTACATCCTCTCCAGTACTTGTTATTCTTTTTCTTTTTATAGGCATTCGAACTGGGGTGAGATGATATCTGTTTGTGATTTTAATTTGCATTTCCCTAATAATTAGTGATTTTGAGCATTTTTTGAAATACACCTGTTTGCCATTTGTAGATCTTTTTTTCAGAAATATCTATTCAGGTCTTTTACCCAGTTTTAAATTTGATGATAATGATTTTTTTGAAGTGATTGAATTGTTTGAGTTTGTTTTTTTTGTTTTGAGACGGAGTCTCGCTCTGTCACCCAGACTGGAGTGCAATGGCGTGATCTCAGCTCACTGCAACCTCCGCCTCCTGGGTTCAAGCAATCTTTGTATTTTTGGTAGAGACCCAGTTTCACCATGTTGGCCAGGCTGGTCTCGAACTCCTGACCTCAAGTGATACGCCTGCCTCGTTCTCCCAAAGTGTTGGGATTACAGGCGTGAGCCACCGTGCCTGGCTCTTCAAGTTTTTCAATGTATCCTTTGTCAGATGGATAGTTTGCAAATACATTCTCTGATACTGTAGGTTGTCTCTTCGCTTTGTTAATTGTTTCATTTGCTATGCAAAAGCTTTTTAGCTTATTGTAATTCCATTTTCCTATATTTGCTTTTGTTGCTTGTGCTTTGGAGGTCTTACCCAAAAAATCTTGACCCAGGCCAGTGTCCTGTAGTGTTTCTCCAATATTTTCTTCCAGTAGTTTTATAGTTTCTTTCCTGGCTGTGCAGGGACTTGCTGGGAGACCCAAGCCCCTCTGAGCCAACAAGACCTGGTTCTCCAGCCTTGACCTGACAGCAACCTCCTAGGGACCCAGTCTCAGCTTCAACCATTCTACTGCCATTAGAAAACCATCCCATCTGTGCTGAAACCTGCTGGGAGACATGCACCTGCCTGAGCCAAGGAGAAAGGGGTCTCCTTTTTGGTTTTAGAAAAGAGAGGGAGAGGATACTGTTTTCTGAGTACTAACTTTGATGAGGTGCCCAGCAACCTTAGAAAGCTGCTCGTCTGTCTCATCTTGTGTCACATGTCAGGAGTTTCCCACTTTTGCACTAGGTATTTGTAGCACTAACCTAAGTCCCTAGGATTGCCTAATAACAGTAGACCTGAAGCAGTTGAATAGGCTTATGATTATGTGTTTCTATTAAAGAACTTAGATTCCTATCTGAAATGTAATAGTTTGCAAGTTCTCAATTTATTTTACTATTCATACTTTAAATTAGGAAGACTGGAAGAAGTTTAAATGCAACTACTGACCTCATTTCATTTTTCAAGTCAACTTGCAAATTTTTCAAGTGACAGCACTTTTGAGATAACGGAGTTATAGGTTTATCAGCATGGGTCTGGATATAAGGTCTGACATTCCTATGGCTATTTAAATAGCCATATTTCTGAAAATTATGATGATGGGAGTAAATAAGTTTCTGGGACATAATGACATCAATTCTGTAGTAAATTCTTTTTTCATTAATATCCTGCAAATTATCAAATTAATGGATAAAATACCCAAGTAATTACTCCAGAGAATATGCAAGATGCATTTTAAGTTTGCTAGCTTTGCCTTTAAAAAATAGCTAATTTTCTTTCTTGATGTATGGGCAAGAAGAGATTGGCTAGAGCAAAAACAAAAGTTACTTTCAACATAACGATTTCTTTATTATAAATACAAGCCTTGGCTCACTGACTATCATGTGAGTTAAAAGAATAGCTTTCCCAGTGCTTTCCCTTTGGGACATAGATTATTTAAGTGCTGAATACAGTAACTTAAATATCTTCTTCAACATAGAATAAAAACCTTGACTTTTTTCATTAGGTTAGAATTAGTGCATAGAAGCTAAGAAATAGTAAAACTTATGTAATCATATTATGCTTGGGAAACTTTGTTTTCTTGCAAACAAAGTTATTTGTCTCTTATTTATTGTGTTGATAATGAAAATAGTATCTCTACCCTGAGGGGTTACAAAAAATTAATCAAGTCAGCATGTATACTGCATATGTGTCTTGTGGAATATTTACCATTTAATCAAGAACCTAAAAAAAATATAACCTAGCTCCCAAAAAGTAACATCAGTGGTTAACTGTCAGGTAAAAGAAAAGTAAAATAAGGCTGGGCATGGTGGCTGACGCCTGTAATCCCAGCACTTTGAGAGGCCAAGGTGGATGGATCATTTGAGGTCAGGAGTTCATGGGCAGCCTGGCCAGCATGAAGAAACCCTGTCTCTACCGAAAATACAAAAAAATTAGCCAGTCCTGGTGGTGTGCGCCTGTAATCCCAGCTACTCGGGAGCCTGAGACAGGAGGATTGCTTGAACTCGGGAGGCAGAGGTCTCAGTGAGCCAAGATCACACCACTATACTCCAGTCTGGGCTACAGAGTGAGACTCAATCTCAAAAAAAAAAAAAAAAAAAAGTAAACTAAAACAAGATAGCAAAAAATGTTTCACTTTTCTTTTTTAAAAATAGTTTTTTAAAAATTAAAGAATTAACAGATAAAATTGCATGTACAGACGTGTCACTTAAGGTCAGAGATATGTTCAAAGAAATGCATTGTTAGGTAATTTCATTGTGCAAACATCACAGAGTATATTTACAAAAGCCTGGATGCTATAGCCTACTACACACCTAAGGTATGCAATACAGCCTATTGCTTTGAGTCTACAAACCTGTACAGTGTGTTACTCTACTGAATATTTTAGGCCATTTTAACACAATGATAAGTATCTAAGTATATAAATATGTCTAAACATAGAAAGACACAGTAGAAACACAGTATTACAATTTAAATGAGAGCACCATCATATATATGATTCATCATTGACCGAAATATCATTATGTGGCACGTGACTGTATTTACCATGCAAAAAATAGTTTGAAGTATATATACATTGTGGAATGACTAAGTCTAGCTAATTACCATATGCATTACCACAGGTAGTTACCATTTTTGTGGTGAGAACACTTTACATCCATTCTATTAGCATTTTTCAAGAACACGGGAATATTATTAACCATAGTCACGATGTTATACAATAGATTTCTTGACCTTATTCCTCCTACATTACTGAAATTTTGTATCCTTTGACCAATATCTTCTCAACCCCTTCCAAAATCTCTCCCCACTCCAGCCCCTGGTATCCACCATTCTACTTTTTACTTTTGTGAGATAAATTTT
This sequence comes from Hylobates moloch, assembly GCF_009828535.3. NCBI lineage: Eukaryota > Metazoa > Chordata > Mammalia > Primates > Hylobatidae > Hylobates > Hylobates moloch. The sequence continues at coordinate 47,347,132 of NW_026652278.1, forward strand.
TTAGATTCTACATATAAGTGAGATCATGCAATAAATTTCTTTCTGTGCCTGGCTTATTTCACTTAACGTGATGTCTTCTAGGTTCACCCATGTTGTCTCAAGTGACAAGATTTCCTTCTTTTTAGAAGGTTGAATAGTATTCCATTGTACATATTTGCGACATTTTCTGTATCCATTCATCCACTGATGGACACTTCGGTTGATTCCATAGCTTGGCTATTGTGAATAGTGCTGCAATGAACACGGAAGTGCAAGTATCTCTTTAATATACTAATTTCATTTCCTTTAGATATATACCTAGTGTTGGTGTATATGGGTATATAAGTATATATACATTGGCATTGATGGATTATATGGTACTTCTATTTTTAACTTTTTTGAAGAAACATTATACTGTTTTTCATAATGGCTGTATTAATTTATGTTCACACCAAAGTACACCAGGATTTCCTTTTCTCCACATCTTCGGTGATACTTGTTATCTTTTGTCTTTTTGATCATAGCTATTCTAACAAGTGTGAAGTGATACCACATTGGAATTTTAATTTGCATTTCTCTGATGATTAGTGATGTTGAGCATTTTTTAATATACCTGTTGGCCATTTGTTTGTCTTATTTTGAGAAATGTCTATTCAGGATCTTTGCCTATTTTGGGGGGATATTAGGTACATTTTATTTTGTAATTTGTTTTTTATTTCAAAAGGTTTTTGGGGAACAGACTTTGCCCATTTTTAATGGGGTTACTTGTATTCTTGCTATTAAATTGTCTTAGTTTCTTACATATTTTAGGCATAGTTTGCAAATATTTTCTCCCATTCTGTAGATTGTCTCTTCACACTGTTGATTATTTCTTTGCTATGTAGATGCTTTTTTATTTTGATGTAGTTTGTCTATTTTTGATTTTGTTGCCATTGCCTTTGGTGTCATATCCAAAAATTCATTGCCCAGGCCAATGTCATGGAACCTTTTCGCTAGGTTTTCTTCTAATAGTTTTATAGTTTTCGGCTTTACATTTAAGTATTTAAATAATTTTTAGTTTATTTTTGTATATGATGTGAGATAAGGATCTAATTTCATTCTTCTACATGTGGATATTCAGTTTCCCCTACACCATTTATTGAAGAGACCATCCCTTTGCCCTTATATACTCTTGGTGCCTTTGTCATAAATCAGTTGGCTGTAAATGTGGAGATTTATTTCTGCCCTGTCTCTTCTGTTCCATTGGTCTATGTGTGTTTTGTCATAAAAAAGACATAAGTAATTTACAATACCATTACAGTATTAGAGTGTTGTGAATTTAACTGTGTACTTATTTTTACCAGCGGGTTTTATACTTTCAGAGTTTTTGTGATACTCACCAGCTTTTGTGCTTTCAGTTTAAAGAATTCTGTTTAGCATTTTTTGTAATGAAGTAGGTGGTAATGAACTCCCTCAAATTTTGTTTTTCTGAAAATGTCTTTAATTCTCCTTCATTTCTGAAGGACAGCTTTGCTGGGTACAGTATTCTTAGCTGGGTTCCTTGTTTTTTTGTGTTTTTTTGTTTGTTTGTTTTGTTTTTTTTACAATTTAAGTATGTCATCCTACTCTCTCCTGGCCTGTAAGATTTTTGCTGCGAAGTCTTCTGCTAGCTGTATTATAATTTTTTATAAGTTATTTGCTTCATTTCTCTTGCTGCTTTCAGGATCTTCTCTTTAGCTTTGATTTTTGAGTTTGATTGTACTACGTCTTAGGGAAGTCTTTTTTTTTTTTTTTTTTTTTTTTTAGATATGATTGGAGACTTTTGACCTTGTACTTAGATACTTCTATCATTCTCCAGATTGAGAAAGTTTTCTGCAACTGTTTTTTTTTTTAAATAAATGTTCTAACCCCTTTATCTTTCTCTTTTCCTTCTTTAACTCCCATGACTTGTACATTTGCTCTTTTATTTATTTGTTTTTTTTTTTTTTTTTTGAGATGTAGTCTCACTCTGTTGCTCAGGCTGGAGTGCAGTGTTGCAATCTCAGCTCACTGCAACCTCCACCTCCTGGGTTCAAGCGATTCTCCTGCCTCAGCCTCCCGAGTAGCTGGGATTGCAGGCATGTGCCACCATGCCTGGCTAATTTTTGTATTTTTAGTAGAGATGGGGTTTCACCATGTTGGCCAGGCTGGTCTTGATCTCCTGACCTCAGGTAATTCACCTGCCTTGACCTCCCAAAGTGTTGGGATTACAGGCGTGAGCCACCACACCTGGCCACATTCTATCTTTTGATGCTGTTCCATACATCTTGTAAGCTAGAAATATTACAAGAATTTCTTTACTTTTCATATTTATTCTCATCTGACTGTATATTTCCATATATTTGTGACTGTATGTTTTCAGATTCACAGATTGTGTCTTCTGCATGATCTTTTTTACTGTCAATGACCTCTATTGCATTTTTTCATTTTGTATTGTTTTCTTCCAAGATTTCTGTTTGGCTTTTTTCAAATCCTCTTTAAATTTCTCATTCTGGTCACTTATTGATTTCTTCATTTGGTGAATTGTTTCTTTATATTTTCTTGGAGTTTGCTGAGCTTTCTTAAAACAACTATTTTGAATCTTTTTGAAGCAATTATGTTTGTTTAGTGATATGATATTTCCCCGATAGTTCTTGATCCTTATGTCTGCACATTTGAAGAATTAGGTATTTATTCCAGTCTTTGAAGACTGGCTTTGTTAGGAAAAGCCCTGTGGCAGGTACAGCACTGAGGTGTATCAGAAGCTGGGGCAGCTGTGGATGGCACAGTGCTCCTCATAGTCTCAGGTATGCCACAGCAGTTGCAGTCCTGGGGTAGTTCAGAAGGCCAGGACAGATGTGGCCAGCATGGTGCCTCATTCAATAAGCCTGTGGCTCTATGTCGTAGGCATGGTGCTGGGGTGGCAGAAGCCCTTGGCAGATGGTGCTTCCAGAATCCTTGGGACCACTACAGCCCACCCAGTGCTGGAACAAGCTAGAAACATTGGTCAGAGGTACCTGGCATGGAATTAGGGCACTCTAGAAGCCAGAGGCCAATGCCCCCAGGACTGCCTGCTGCTGAGGGATGTCCAGAGCCCAGAGCTGTTGATGTAAGCCCCGTGGTGGTGCAAGCTGGAGAGTGGGTTCACCAAGCAAGTGTGGAAACTGGAGCTTCGCGGTCTCATCTGGTGCCATAGTGTTCTAGAGGCTCAGTCTGTGAGTACCAGCCTGAAATACAGGTCTGGGGGTTTCTGTCCAGCTGGGTTTTCCTGTAGCAGACCCAGTGCTGGGGTCCAAGGCAAAGTCCTGTGCCCACTTTCCTCTCTTTTCTCCAAGTAGATGGGATTTCTCTCCATGCTTAGCTGTGCAACCTGGGGTTGGGGGAGGGATGATGTGAGTAATGCAAAATTGCCTTTCTATCATCATCAATGTGTCTTTTCTTATTATTGTGCTGCAACTAGATACCGTGACCTCTTACCTGGATTCCTTAGCTTTTGTGAACATATTTTCATGCATGGATATGTGTGCAAATCATTGCTTCTCCTGGGGCAAGGACGATCACTGGAGAGTTCCACTCCATCATCTTTCTCTGCCCCCAATCTATGGTTTTGTTAAAATGAATAAGAACTATTTCTTGTGTCAGCTGGTTTTAGTAGGCCTTTAAGTTGTCATGTGGCTTAATGGGTGTTTTTGAAGTATAATCCTAAAGGGGAGCAACAAAAAGGTCATGGTTATCATTAATTTTGATTATAATCACCCACAAATATTTACTGAACACCCATTCTGAACAACGTACTCTCATAAATGCAATCATGCCCTCAACTAAATATTTCTTTGGTAAACATTCTTTTGACATGAAATCTTAATGAAGGGAAAGACTTACCTCATCAAAATGGATAGATATCCATCAAATCCCTTTAAAAAATATGGAAAAATGTCTGGTATGCTTTTGAAGATTTTTGAAATGATTTTTCTCTTCCTTAGACCAGTTTTGAAATACTTTGAAAATGTTTATTTTTACAGGGAAGGCACAACACTGAAAACATTATTTGTAGGTAGAATGAGGTCCTAATGAAATTCACAGGAGTTCCATGTCAGAAAGTGCATGCAGTGGTGTTCATAATTTCAGGGAGGAAAATGGGACGTGCTATTCCTTATAGAACTTAGTACCGGACCTCAATTGTGACCAATGCAAATTTTCTACTCCCCTCCCCCCAAAAAAATCACACTGAAGAAAGTGAAAAAGATCAGCTTTTTATAACTTTTTAGTAAAATTTGGTTTAGCTGTGTTGAATATATTTCAAGGGCCAAAATTTAGGTAAAACTATGAGCTGTTCAATGGGCAGTTTGGATAGAGGGAAAATCTATGTATGTAAAGATTAAAAGTCACAAGGTTAGGTAGTACTAAAGAAAATGAAGATGAAGTTAACCCAGTGACTGTAGGGAAACTCTTATGGAGAGGGAGAGAGTGAGTTTCTGGCTTCTGTTGACCTATACTGTTCATCCACTGAATCGATTAGTGTAGTTACTTTTTCATATCATCTCACTGGCCTCAACCATTGGCATCTTTGCCTAGAAGGAACCACAATTTGGGAAAACATGAAGGACTACTCTCCTTGTGCCCTGTGGAAACAGACCTAAGTTCTGAGTGACCCAGGCAGCCTTCTGTTGGTCTCTCTGATGTCCCCATCACTGTAGAGTAGAACAGGGATCAGTAATAGTCAACATTTATTCAGTGCTAACTAGAGCAGAGAGTGCTATCTCCTTTAACCTCCTAACAGCTCTATGAAGTAGGTACAATTATTATCTCATCTTGAAGATGAGGATACTGAGGTTCAGGCAGTTTACATAACTTGCCAAAAGCCACACAGCGGTGGGTGGACATCATGGTCTTAACTGAAGATGTGACATTTTTAACTACTTTCTCAAAGCCATCTCTTAAAGAAGCTGGTATAAGTCTACTCAGTGTTCATGCCCATGGCTGAAGGAGAAATAGCTTGGGTTTTGAAGATAATGTAAACTCAAATCTCACCCTAGTCATCGATTCAATGTGTGACCCTGGCTATCTAATTCAACCTTCAGTATTGGTTATCTTAATTGTTGTGAAGATAGTTTAACTTAGCTCATGTTAGTGCTTACTGTGTGCCAGGCACTGTTTCAAGCACTTTATGAATTAACTCAGTAGTCTCTACAATGTAACTATGAGAAAGATATTGTTATCACCCTCAGTTTTACTAAGGTACAGGGTGGTTAAGTGAGTTGCCTAAAGTCACCCAGTAGGAAAATGGTAAACCTGAGATTCAAACCTGCATAATTTCTAACTGCTCTGGTCTTCTGACTGTGGAGAGAAAAAAGCTTAGCACATGTTGACTGTGTAGAACAGAGTGAGGTGCTCACCCATCATAAATGCCCATCCATTTTCCCTGTTTATCCAAAATGTTTGTATAAAATTATTTCAAATATTTTTTCTGGGTTTCTAAAAGTAGTAGTACTGAAGTGCAAGGCAGCTTCCATGTTCTTCAGATGCATCAGTGAACATGCTTTTCCATGCTTTCACTGACAGGTATTAGAGATGTTACAGATGGAAGACAGAAAACCCAAGCCCGTTCTATCAGGTAGTCCTTCTACGGACCTTTCTCTATTGATCCTTTGCTTTCACCTTAATCACCTTATTCTTGTTCTCGTCACTTTGTGCCTGCATCATAGTAACAGCTCCATAACTAGTCTCTCAGCTTCATTCTTGCCCTGCTTAAATTCATTTTTAACAGATTGCACCCAGAGTTATTTTTCAAACAAACCAATTGTGTTGCTCTTCTTTTAATTGCTTCAGACTGCATTTATGATAATGCTGAAACTCTTTCATAAGACCATTTATGTCTCATCTCTTGCCTCTGGTCTTCTTCCCATGCTGGTTTTATTGGCCTATAATAAGAGTCTGCTGCCCTTCCTTTCTCTTTCTCTCTCTCTCTCTCTCTCTCTCTCTCTCTCACACACACACACACACACACACACACACACACACAAACACACACACATTGACCATCTTTGCTTGGGTGTCCCCGTCTACTACTCTTCAGATCAGATCTCAACTAAAACGTAAATTTGCCAGGATATATATTTTTTCTCCAGGTACAAATCAAATACCTTTCTAAGGTATGTGTTATCACATCATCTGAAATTAATTTTCTGCCTGTTCTAGAATGCAAGTTATATGAGGGAAGAAACTGTGACCTGGAATATAATAGACACTCAATAAACATTTATTGTTATAAATGAATGAATGAATGAATGAAGAGATTAGTAATTAATGAGATCTGACATAGTAATGGCTTCTTGCAGAACCTCTTCAGCACCACTGTTTTTCAAGCAATCTAATCCCTTCTTCCTCTCTTCTGTGGCCTCTTTTCAGCCAAGCCATACTTTTGCTTACCCCAACTCCAACAAAAGTAATCCGTTTCCAAGGACCAACTTTTGTCTGGCTAAATTGGCTATGAACTCCCACACATTTCTGAAATTTTCTGTAATGGCAGAGAGAGGGTAAAGGAGGGAACCAGAAGCAGTTATTGCTTTCACAGAAACAATAGAGGAGTTAAAGAATCTTAAACAGGAGCATGGTGACTAAAGGAGCCCTAATTAGAGGAGAGCAGAGGCAGAGGGAATCAGGGTGCCTAAAAGGGAATGTAGGAGAAGACTTTCACACAGATGTGATGTCTAGATGTTTGCCTTCTCTATTAAGGGAAAAATAGGAGGACATGTTTAAAACAAAATATGAGTGCTTTGATTAAGCAAAAAGGTTTTTCCTGGCAGCTTTCTTAATTCCCCCAAATTTTAAAACCTCTGTCTAAATCTGTAATATTTTAGTTTATCAATGTTCTGTGATTGGTCAACTTCTTAGTTTACTTACCATCTTTGTATATTTTAATTCTGTTGTTTTTGACACATTGTATGAAAGGAGGTTTTTTCCAGACCTAGGAATCTAAGAATAAAACTGAGTTTTTAAACTTTTCTAAAATATTGCTTACCAAAATATTTTCCTCTGTCCCATTATAAGCTAGTCATTATCTTCTTCTATACCAGAATTTAATATAATTTAGGTATACTTTTAAATTCAGTTATGCTATTTTTTTGTTTTTGAGATGGAGTCTGCTCTGTTCCCCAGGCTGGAGTGCAGTGGCACGATGTCGGCTTACTGCAAACTCGGCCTCCCAGGTTCAAGCGATTCTCCCACCCCAGCTTCCTGAGTAGCTGGGATTACAGGTGCACACCACCACACCCTGCTAGTTTTGTGTGATTTTTAGATATCTGCACTAAAATACTACAGAGATGTCACCCTTCTTTCAAGGAGCAGCCAACTTCCATATAATTCAATGTCATTCAACAAAGATAATTGAGTAGTTAATATATGCAGAGAACTATGGCTGGTTATAAAAGGTGTGGGTGCAGTTCTCTGTTTATGAATGGATTAAGTTTCAAGAATTCCTTTGTGAAAGTCAATTATATAGAGCTTCAAATGCGTTTTCCTACAGAAATAATGGTTATAAATGGTGATTTGATTTCCCCATATTTAATTCATAAGTTAGCCAAGATATATTTGTAATAAAAAGTAGGAAAGAATGTTAGAATACCAAAAATCAATTAGAGAGCAATTATAGCAGGCTGGGCGTGGTGGCTCATGCCTGTAATCCCAACACTTTGGGAGGCCAAGGTGGGCAGGGCAGGTCACCTGAACTCAGGAGTTCGAGACCAGCCTGGCCAACATGGAGAAACCCCGTCTCTACTAAAAATACAAAAACTAGCTGGGCCTGGTAGTATGCACCTGTAATCCCAGCTACTCAGGAGACTGAGGCAGGAGAATCACTTGAACCCAGGAGGCAGAGATTGCAGTGAGTCGACATCAGAGTCGACATCATGCCACTGCACTCCAGCCTGGGCAACAGAGCAAGACCCTGTCTCAAAAAATAAATAAATAAATAAATAAAATAGCATAATTGGATTTAAAAGTACATCCAAATTATATTCAATTCTGGTATAGAAGAAGAGAATGATTAGCTTGTAATAGGACAGAGGAAACACAATAAGCTGCCACATCCTATCCCCCTCTTATGGCACACACTGCTAATTGATCATGGCCTCCATTTTCGTTAAGCTCTCAACCTCAAAATCCTTCTTAAAACAGTGTTTTCTGCAACTGCTACCATCCCAGTTATACCTGGCGTAGATAAATTGTTTGGCGTTTCATTGATAGAGATGGCATTACTTCCAACATTGTAAAGCAAAGAAACTTATAGTAGTCACTTGGGGACAGGAGGCAAGGTAGAGATGGGGGCAGACCAGTAATAAATGGACACTTCATGGCATTGGTTGACAGGATTTGGCCAAAACAAATGATTAACCTTAGATGAAAACAGGGTTTCTAATGGCCATAATGCCCAAAATAAACTATTCCCAATAAACTACCACGGACATTCTTCAAAGAATTAGAAGGAACTATTTTAAAATTCATATGGATCCAAAAAAAGAGCTTGTATAGCCAAGACAATTCCAATCCAAAGGAGCAAAGCTGGAAGTATACTACTGGACTTCAAACCATATTATAAGGCTACAGTAACCAAAAGAGCATGGTACTGGTACAAAACAGACATAGACCAATGGAACAGAACAGAGAACTTAGGAATAAGACCACTCCTCTACAACCATCCAATCTTTGACAAACCTGACACAAACAAGCAATGGGGAAAGGATTTCCTATTTAATAAATGGTGCTTGGAGAACTGGCTAGCCATATGCAGAAAATTGAAACTGGATCCCTTCCTTACACCTTATACAAAAATTAACTCAACATGGATTAAAGACTTAAATGTAAAACCAAAAACTATAAAAACCCCAGAGGAAAATCTAGGCAATACTATTCAGGACACAGGCAAAGGTAAAAACTTTGTGATGAAATTGCCAAAAGCAATTGCAAAAAAAAGCAAAAATTGACAAATGGGATCTAATTAAACTAAAAAGCTTCTGCACAGCAAAAGAAACTATCATCACTATGAACAGGCAACCTACAGAGTGGGAGAAAATTTTTGCAATCCAGCAATTTGACAAATATCTAATATCCAGAATCTGCAAGGAACTTAAAACAATTTTACAAGAAAAAAAATCAACCCCATTAAAAAGGACATGAAGGGACACTTCTCAAAAGAAGACATTCATGCAGCCAACAAACATGAAAAAAAGCTCAACATTACTGATCATTAGAGAAATGCAAATCAAAACCACGATGAGATACCATCTCATGCTGGTCAGAACAATGATTATTAAAAAGTCAAGAAACAACAGATACTGGGAGGTTGCGGAGAAATAGGAATGCTTTTACACTGTTGGCGGGAATGTAAATTAGTTCAACCATTTGGAGGAGGGTGTGAGGATTCCTCAAAGATCTAGAACCAGAAATACCATTTGACCCAGCAATCCCATTGCTTGGTATATGCCCAAAGGAATATAAATCATTCTATTACAGTGATACATGCATGTGTATGTTCATTGCAGCACTATTCACAATAGCAAAGACATGGAATCAACTCAAATGCCCATCAAGGATAGACTGGATTAAGAAAATGTGGTACGTATACACCATAGAATACTATGCAGCCATAAGGAGCTAGAAGCCATTATCCTCAGCAAACTAATGCAGGAACAGAAACCCAAACACCGCATGCTCTTACTTATAAGTGGGAGATGAACAATGAAAACACATGGACACGGGGAGGGGAACAATACACACTGGGGCCTGTTAGGCAGTTGGGTAGCGGAAGGGAGAGCATTAGGAAAAATAACTAATGCATTCTGGGCTTAATACCTAGGTGATGAGTTGATGAAAATGAAATATGATTGCCTTAATACCTAGGTGATAGGTTGATAGGTGCAGCAAACCACCATGGCACACATTTACCTATGTAACAAACCTGCACATCCTGCACATGTACCCTGGAACTTAAAATAAAAAATTAAAATTAAAGAAAAAAAAGGGCTTCTAGGCTAGGAGTTAGCCACACTGAAACAGTCTGGTAGAAGGGAGGAAGTGGAAACAGAGCCATATAGCTAGTTATGAGATAGCTGCCCTATAAATGCATGGACCAGGGACAATGGAACTTGTGTCAGAATTCTCAGTGAGAAGCATCTCCCTGGATTGTGTAAAATGAGATGCTTACATGTAGCACTGCTATTAAGTGGGTAGTCAAGGATATTGGTTCTTTTATTCTAAGGAAGTTATTGTTAGTCTTAATTGAACTTCATCATTTCAGATAAATCTGGGGGATCTTTGGGATGCCTGATTAGTGATGCTATGATTCAGTTAGAGTGTACAGTCAGAAATATTACCTGAGGTTGAAATATTTAATAGGGTACAGAATTTTGTTCCTACTCCTTTTTTTGTAAAATGATTTTCACAGAATAGCCCGCAAAAGATATCTAGGGCAATGCTAAGTTTGTCCTGGAGAATAATTGGAAAAAAATCAAAATGAAATATGATTGCCTTAAGAAATGACCAACTTAATAATAGGCCATGTTCTGAAAGCCCTGGGTAGCATATATCCATTTCACTGTCACATGTAAGTATTTATTAAATTGGGGGAATAAATTGGGAGAAGGGAATTCCCATAAGTAGTCTTAAATTTTGCCAAAGCTTAATTTTAAGCTCTTTTTTCTATGCAAAATCTTCAAAAGCCTTAATACTTGAAACATATAAGAAATATAATTTCTTTGACCTTCTCCTTCACTTACCCTTCTTACTTTACTTAAAGGCTCAAGTTGTTTGAGTTTATAAAGTACTTGCTATGAATGACCAAATATGTTTGACTCATGGTTTTGGAAAATCACATAATCCATACCAGAGGAGAGCTGTGTCTTCAAATTATCTTCTAGAAAGTTTCACCAGAAAGTACAAAAATGTTTACATTTTAGAGAAAGGAATGAGATATAAAGCATAATTTGTCCTGAAATATTTATTTCAGAAATCATGCAATTTTCAAGATATCTTCCAAGTTTCCAGCTTTTTTCCTGACTTTAAATATTTTTAATAATTTTAATTTTTATTAGACATATATATACATTCACTGTAGAAAATTTAGAAAACAAAAGAGAAAGTAAATAAAATTTTCAAAAGATACTGTAACATTTTGTATACATTATTTCAATCTTTGTTCTATATTTATATATATTTATGTGTATATTCCTTTGCATATAAGTTCATGTAGTATATGCTGTTTTTAACTACTTTCTCATGCAAAGTATATAATTAACATCTTTCCATGTAATTAAACACTATTCTACAATATCATTCCAAAAGCCATATAGAAGAACTCCGTATGATGAAAGCACAATGATTTAAGTATTATCTTACTGTTGAGCATTTGGTTTTATTATAGTTTTTTACTTTTTAAAAAAACTCTGTAAGGCCGGGCGCGGTGGCTCACGCTTGTAATCCCAGCACTTTGGGAGGCCGAGGCAGGCGGATCACGAGGTCAGGAGATCGAGACCACGGTGAAACCCCGTCTCTACTAAAAATACAAAAAAAAAAATTAGCCGGGCACGGTGGCGGGCGCCTGTAGTCCCAGCTACTCGGAGAGGCTGAGGCAGGAGAATGGCGTGAACCCGGGAGGCGGAGCTTGCAGTGAGCCGAGATTGCGCCACTGCACTCTAGCCTGGGCGACAGAGCGAGACTCCATCTCAAAAAAAAACAAAAAACAAAAAACAAAAAACAAAACTCTGTAAATAATATTTTTGCTGCTTAATCTCTGGTCATCTGTGATTATTTCCTACAGATAAATTCCTAGAAGTCCTGCTGAGACAAGATGTTATCACATTTTTAAGGCTTTTATCTTTCAAAAAGATTGCACCAACTTATACTTCCATCAGTAGTATGATGAACTGCTTTATTTACTTTCAGATGGAATAAAAGCCTCTGCTAGTGGATCTCAGCTTTATAACAATTTTATAGGAGAATCAGTCTTAGGACAATTATCCATTGACTTTTTGAAATAGTTGCCATTTTGTTGTGTCTACTTTTGTAGCATTAGCCTTCATTTCATTATGTCAGGTTAAAGACATTTTTATATATTAAAAAATTCTAAAGAAAAGAAACCTATCGCTCTGATATTTTCCATTGATAGCTTGAACTGCTATTCTAACATGTTTATAACTCTAAGCCATTTGTTTTTTAAGAGGTTGTTTCTAAGAATATATTGTACTTAACTGATGGACAAGGTTTTGACTTTGCCAAACTCATTTCTAATCATTTAATCCTTTTAAATCATCTTCCTCTTATCAGTTTAATCTATGTTAAGACTGTATTTTTACTCACAGTTTGCATGTCTACAAGTTTCCAAATGTTTATTTCATTTCAAAGTACTTGCTACTATAATAATGCATGTTAAACATACATGAATATGCAAAGACTTAAAGCTATTTGGATTTAGAATTGCAAAGTCTCTTTTAGGTCACGAGCCAGGCATAATGCCCTACTAAGAGAAGAAATTACTGCATCAAATCACTCCCGATCCAAACCAATACATATCTCGTCATTTCAGTAAAGCTATCTAGCTTCAGAGAACACCTAACTTAATGCATTCAGTTGTCTGGAAAAACAGCTGAGGAGTTTTTCTTTGAGAAAAGTTCAATGCCTGATAGTCAGTAGAAAACCATAGAGAATATCTGAAGTCTCATTAAAAACATATGTCTGGAATGTCGTGAATAAGACAATCTAATGGGGCAGATGGGGTAAGAGGGTCATTTTATCCGTATTAAAAAGATTAAAAACCAAAGTTCTCGGTAATTGATTCTACATCTCACATAGACCTACATGCAGCTTGTTGATAGAAAAAAATCCTCCTCAGAACCTTTCCTCATTAGCTAATTCAAAATATCAATTCATCCAAAGAGTCTGTACTCCATGCACTTGGTGGGAAACCAGACTGATTTCCATAAAATATCCATATTTTATCATCACAGCTCATAGCATCAAATACATATTCTAGTGTTTAAATTGCCTCGAAGTCAATTAAGAAGTCAATTAACAAGAGGTGCCTGAGAAAGTTGTATTTCAAAAGATTTTATAAACTATTACTTTTTTTAAAGGCAATTTCTGTGAATAATTTTCTTAAATATCTATCTACATAGAATTGTGTTAGAAAGCCAGGTTATTCTTTTGAGGTTTTATATTGTAAAAGTCAACAGGAAGTTATTTTTATCATGATTCACACCCTGTGGTTGAGCAAAGGCTGAGCATGATAGAGGCAGAACAAACAGAAGTAAAGCCTGTTGTTGGGACTGTTGTTTAAATATCCTTTTCTTTTGACCCCTACACAGTGCTCTGCTTACGTTTGATACTTTAAGGATCCCTAACTTCTCTTGTCTTCCCTAAGACAAGTGTTGTGGCTGGGAACCTAAATGGCTATTCTTAAACCTCACAGTGTAAAGTCTGTCTCCAACTCGTTCCATATTGTTTTAGAGCCGCTTGTGATTTAATGTGGTACATTTCTTCTCCTAGCACTTGATATGTGATAGGAAGTGGTGTATAGTGACTTAAAGGAACAAGAGAGTTCCAAGGGTAAAGTATCTGTATTAGTCTGCTCTCATGCTGCTAATAAAGACATAATCGAGACTGGGTAATTTATAAAGGAAAGAGGTTTAATGGACTCAGAGTTCCCCATGGCTGGGGAGGCCTCACAATCACGGCAGAAGGCAAATAAGGAGCAAGTCGCGTCTTACATGGCAGCAGGCAAGAGAGCTTGTGCAGGGGAACTCCCATTTGTAAAACCATCAGATCTTGTGAGACTTACTCACTACCACGAGGACAGTATGGGGAAAGCTCCCCCATGAGGTTTCCTGGCCCTGCCCTTTACACATAGGAATTATTACAAGTCAAGGTGAGATTTGGGTTGGGACACATCCAAACCATATCAGTATCCGATATTAGGTACCAGAGAGAAAGCAGAGCTGAAGATGACACATATTTTAGCCTAGAGGCCCTTGCTGTTGAATCTTAAATCCAGGCATAATGGTAACATCTCATTTTATTAAATATTCTGGAGTAAGGTGAGGACTCCTAATGGTTATTTGTAGGATAAGTAATAGGAGAAGGGGGAATGAGTTTTGTGGATATGTACAACAGCGGGTAGTTGGGTCCAACCTTCCTTACAAGGGGATTCTCATTTTAAGATTAGGAAAAAAGTCATACAGAGAGAGATTTTAAAGGATTAAGAGAAATAGCTCAATTTTTTTTCACCTCCTTATACAGAGATATACCACAGAAAGGACAAGATGTGATCAAACTTTCTAAGAGACATTGAATTAAAACATAGAGAAACAAGAACTATTTTTAAGTGAAATAAAACATCAGAGTCAAGATCAGGAACTTGTTTGTTTGCCAGTTCAGAATTTTCTGGACAACTTCCTAAATCTGTATCAAAGTCCTGAGTCATCACATTTGATTTAATTTTTAGCTCCATTTAACTTCTACTAGATCATATGCAGACCTAATTTTCATCTGAGTCACTTCTATATTCTCCTGTCACCAAAAATAGAGTTTATATTATACAATAGACTTATAAATATTTCAAATACTATTACAGGTGATACAATCAGAGAATCATAATAGCCTCATATATCCAAAAGCATTAGTGATTATACTTATTGCTTATCGTCCTAAAGACAGCAATATGAAGAATAACAAATGTTCAGGTGTTCATACTACGAACATTCATCTGCGTTTGATTATTTTCAGTTGCAGTAACATTCAGTCCTTGGATTAAAATTTAGGGGGGGTTCATCCATGAGAAATGTGAAAATGAAAAAGAAAACACACATTACCCTATGTATTACCACATTAGACAGGAATTCAGGGGTAGGGGTTAAGGTAGACTTCATAGGAAAAGGAGAAACTGCTATACAGTTGGGCCTCAAGTAGACTAAATTATTTTGCTAGTTGGATGTTTGCCCAAAATTCACTGCAACATGAGCTTCCGTACTACCACTTTAATTCTTGGACTTCAGATTCTCTTTCAACAACATGGATCAGTAACTCAACTCATGTTGTCTATACTCTTTCTTGTATATCTTTTTTTTCCTTCCGTCCCCACTATCACTTGACTTGATTCTCTGTATCTCCAGTTCAAGATCTGGGGAGAGATAATTACCCTATTATCCGCTCGTTAGCTTACAGATTGGCTACAGTTGGAACAGATTATCTTTCACTGCCCTCTCACCTGGGATGTCAACTGAATGTGGTTATTTCTGTTAAAATGGGGCTCTGTACACAGTTGGCATTCTGCAGTTTTGACTGCCCAATGTATATGTGATATCAGTAACCAAAGCAAAATATCTTTGAAAAACACAGTTATAGGATTCTCTACCATTTTTATTTTAAATAATTATTTGGTATAAAAAGCATATTTAATAATATATAATACATAATTTGGCAGATATATTACTGGTACACTTATTTAAATATTGGCAATAATATGTTTTAATAAAATGAATAGTTTTATAAATTATTTTTCACTTAATTTTCACATATAATTACTAAACAAAAATCTATGAAGCATGCAGGCAATATATGTTTCTCTCACTTAGCACATTAGTTTAAGGTTGGCCCTCAATAAATAAATTGTAAAGCAGGATTGTATCTTTCCCCAGATCACTCAGCCAGGGAATAATAGAGCCAAATCAAAGCTCACGTCGTTGTATCACCAGTAATCTGTCCCTCATATGTAGCGAAAAGCTCCTTCTACAGTACCTAGCAGCTCAATGGGAATCAACTGGTAGAGAGATTTGTTTTTTAAATACTAAAGGAAAAGCCTAGATAATGTATGCTAGCAATACATTTTTATGTCTGGAAGATAAACTACTTTTACTTCTGAACATTTCTATGTTGTGGATTCTGTATTAGGTCATTCTTGCATTGCTATAAAGAAATCCCTGAGACTGGGTAATTTATAAAGAAAAGAGGTTTAACTTGCTCATGGTTCTGCAGGCTGTACAGGAAGCATGAGGCTGACATTCTCATGGCTTCTGGGGAGGCCTCAGGAAACTTACAATCATGACAGAAGGCAAAGAGGGGAGCAGGCACGTCACATGCCCAGGGGAGTAGGAGCAGCAGAGAGAGCTGGGGGTACCACATGCTTTTATACAACCAGATCTTGTGAGAACTCACTCACTATCACAAGGACAGCATCAAGAGGGTAGTGCTAAACTATCCATGAGAATTCCACCTCAATGATCCAAACATTTCCCACTAGGCCCCACCTCCAACACTGAGGATTACATTTCGACATGGGATTTGAGTAGAGCAAATAGTCAAACTTTATCAGACACACTCAGGGCTAAAACGTTAGGATTGTACTCATATACAAGGTAAACCTCCTCAACTCTCAATTTCTCTGCTTAAGCAATCATTCTAGCATAGTCAATTGGGGTCAAAATCATGTGCATGGTATTTGACAAGATGACTGTAGAGATGATGTCTTACTCAGAAGAGAGAGATCTAGTGAGAGATGTGGGTACAAGATGTCCTTTTTTTTCACCGTCTTATAAATGTAATATAAAATGGGAATTTGAAGAGAAGGTTCATGATGTTACTGCCCAGATTGTCTTTCTATAACAAGGGAGTATTATTACCACTGGGAAAAATTCTCAATATGAACAATTTACGATAAAATGCTAAATTAACAAGTCAAGGTAATTGCATGCTCCCTTTGCCCTTGATGAATTAGTGCAAATTGCATTTCACAGTAATTGGTCCACAAAATTCATGCACAATAGGAACACTGGGATTTCTTCAGTTTTGCTTGTAAATGTATATATACATGCAAATAACAAGACTATTTCTTTATTTTAATAGTTTGTTACAGACTAATAGGTGCACTAATTAGTCTACCTCTCCAAGGTGACTTTGAAAACAACAATAATTAGTAGCTCTTGGTGAAATATAACCAGAGAACAAAAAAATGGGTGCTGCATTTAAGTCAGAAAACTTTAAAATATGTGAAATCTTAGAATATAAAGTTTTCAAATAAAAGAGATATTAAATTACCCTATTTTAAACGTTGCTTCTAACATTGTTGCAAATTCTTTGCTGATGAGAATAATTAATCAAGTGCTTTCTAGTCTTTTTATTATTACAACCTCTTTCAATCTTCCTCTACTTCATGGTGCTGTTCTTAGAAATAGTATTGCCTTTAAAACTATATTTTCTAAATAATGACTAATTTGTTGTCCATTTTCTATTAACTGTAATAGGTAACTGTTAATCAGGGCTTCTGAGTTATGGCTTGAGTGTTACTGTGCTTGATTGACATAATCCCAGACTAAAGCAAAACCGTGGGATGTATAGTTAGTTACGGGATATTTCACCGAGAGTAAGTATGTAACTTCTACTAGGCTACTTGAAAATGTTGGACAGACAGTAATCACTTTTGAAGCTACTCATTTGCTCTAAAATGCCAAATTTAAAATCCCAGACTTAATCTCATTTGGAACAAGCAAACAACACAAAACAGGCAAGGAAGGGAAATAGCCTTATCCTTGATAAGAGCTTTGGGGACTCTATCAAGTCCTGGATTTTTATTTGTTCATTCTTCATTTATTTATTGAGCATGTGCTTTGTGCAAGACACTCTTAAGATGTTAACAAGCCAATGAGAGGAACATGAAAGTAAGCAATTATGGTACAGTGTGACAAAGGCCATGCTACGGGATGATTCAAGTCTCGTGTACTGGCAATGATGAGTTCTGGATCTTGCTCTTGATTCCAGCAGGAAAGTTATTGATGTTTCTTCTGGAGATTATGTTCAGTACAGATAGCATTATTTGTACAATTTCAAGGCTCTTGATTCTCTGTCTTTTTTAACATACCTGGTTCTGTGGAAGTCTAGCTGGTATTATAAATGGTTACTTGATCATTTTATCACTGATAGCCTGCTCTGTGTGATGTTTCCAATAGCTGTCACTTTAAGACATGTTTTTTGTTTGGTTTAAATTAAACCCAACAAACGCTGAATTCCAAAAAAGTCGTTGATGATCATTGTGGGATACTGTTCTCTCATAATTTATTTCAAATTTTAGATTAGCTTACAACTGGATTCAGAAAAGAAGTGCAGGATATAGTCTATAAAGTAATAACATTTAAAAAATGGATTTGCGGCTGTGTTTTATTTGAAGATAAACATAAGCATGTCTTTTATGACCAAAATATGTACTACACACTTAATTATTTTAATGCTTTCAACGTTCTAGTGAGAGTTATAAAATACTGCCACTTCTGCATAAAGAAATTAAGATTTTTATCTAGAGTCCTAATAAATGTTTCTTAAGTGAAATTTTGAGGAAATGCAGCAATGTAAGTAGAATCAAGCAACTGTTTTATGTTACTTTTTATACTAAAATCACTGATTTGAGGGCCATATAGGCATATTTTGGGGTACTCAGAATTAAAGGCAGAGTGACTTGAGCTGTTAAGCCTAATGCCATTGCCTATTATGAATATTACAAAAAAGCAATCACTTTTCTTGTTATCCAACTGATATTTCCTGCATGAGTATAACTTCACTGAATTTGACATCTGTAAAGCATATTTGATTTTAGATAATACTTTCCAATTATAATGACATGGTAATTTGCTAGCATTGGAAGTATTATAGAATACTACCTCACAATACCTAATCTTCCTCTGTTTTATTTGTGGGGCTCTCTTAAATTGAATAAAGACTTTGTGGCTCTCTTCTGTAAACCGCTTCACTCAAACCTTACTCGGTAACAAATTTATTTTACAGACATAGAATGGGCTTCAAAGCTCAGTACAATCAGTAGCTTGATGATGTTGCCAAGGACCTGGGATGCTTCCCTCTTACCTTGTGGCCTCAGCATCCTGAGTCTGGTTATTTTCATGGCCATAGATGAATGCCAATAGTCACTGAGGCCACATGCTTCCCTGCTCATGAAAAAAACTGTTTTTTTTTTTTTCTACCACCAAGACAATTTAGAATACTTGCACACCCCTGGATCAATAAGAGTCACTAGAAGAATGCCAACACACTGATTACCTGAGGCTAATGAGTATATGCCCTTGGAGTTGGGGTTAAGCACCTCGCCCTGGATCATGTTGAAGAAGAGTGAATATTGAAGAAGAGTGAATATCTGAATACAATTAGGGTTCTTTTAACGATGGAAAAGCTTGGAAGATGGAAGGCATTAGTTATCAATAGACTATGTACAATATTCTTCCTAACGAAGAATGGATACTTCAGTTCCTCAGTTCCTGGAACTCTTGGTACTTTTATATAACTTGATTTTATGAATGAATTGCTTGGTAGGAAGATGGTTGTTGGAATACCAGCGAGACAGTAGTCCCCCTAAAAACTGGTAATGCCATTTTTAGTGAAAATGTGATAGTTTCTCATTGGTTTTCAAATAAACTTTTTTGGTCCTTTTATGGACATTCAGATGAACTTGTTTACCCGTGTCTCTGGGTCTAAAATGAAAATAAGATTAACAGAAGGCTTTACAACCATCGTTCTTCTTGAAATCGGTAAACATTCTCTTCCGGGATTCTCAGTGGTGTAACAGGCCAGATTTAGCACAGGTTATCAGAACATAAAAGTCAACGAAGGCTGGGCGTGGTGGCTCACGCCTGTAATCCCAGCACTTTGGGAGGCCGAGGCAGGTGGATCATGAGGTCAGGAGATCAAGATCACCCTGGCTAACACAGTGAAACCTCGTCTCTACTAAAAATACAAAAAAATTAGCCAGGCATGGTGGCGGGTGCCTGTAGTCCCAGCTACTTGGGAGGCTGAGGCAGGACAATGGTGTGAACCCGGGAGGCGGAGCTTGCAGTGAGCAGAGATTATGCCACTGCACTCCAGGCTGGGCAACAGAGTGAGACTCCATCTCAAAAAAAAAAAAAAAAAAAAATGGCAACAAAGTTTGGGGAGAAAACACGTAACTTAAGAGAAAGTAATGCTAAATCTTAATTTAAAATATAATAAACCTATCACATTGGAATAAAAAATTTACACCAAAAGCCACTTAAGTCCACATATCAAGTTTACTCTGTACCTTACCTCCCACACACACTCTCCTGCCCTTAAACCGATATGTGCAATCATCCTTTTCTCTGTTAATCAGAGAAAGATTATACATTTGATCTCTGTTAGCCCATCAGTGGAATCTTGAGATGCACAACAAATTAAATGTATAATCTTTCAAAATAAAATTAACTTTTAAAAGAAGTTCAGTAATTTTCCTTACATCTTAAGGCAACCTGTTAGTAACCACAACCTCCAAGGTGAGTGCCTTGGAATTTTACTCTGACCTTCTCCATCAAGAATGGATGCTGCCTAGAAACATAAAACAAGCGCATTAGAGATCCCACACAATGATGTTTATTCACTGAAGAAATAAAGCCTTTTTTAAAAGACCATTTTTTACCAGATTGTCTCTCTTAGCGGGTGATACTTCTCTTGAGCCTCAGGTATCAACTTGTAGTGAAGCTTTAAGGAAGTCTAGTGAGAACTCGACCTTGGTCTCATTTCTTACACTAACGTGTATCTACTGCACTTACCTCTAACGTTACCACTTATTCTGACATATCCCATCAATATAAAAAACTGAGTGAAGTGTACTGCACCCATTCTTCAGTGTGACTGGTATGTCACAACATTTGAGTTTCCCTGATTTGTGTAGGGGTTTCTGAGTTCTTTTTCATTTTTTTCCCTATGTGATATCATTTTGGGCTAGGGAAAAATCTACTCATTGGTAGCAGGTGAAATCCAGAGCTAGAAAGATATAAAACAGCTCACTTGGCGGCATTCACACTTGAGACGATAGTGAGATGATGCTAATTAATCCCTTACCATAAGTCAGACCTGGTGTGCCCAAGTGTTATTGTCATCTTCCATCAAAGCCAAGGTAAGCACTGTATTACCTCTCCTTCATCGATGAGGAGTCTCAGACTTAGAGGAGTAAAATAGCTGCCTGGCGTAGCACATCTCATACCTGCTAATATTGGTGTCTCCTGCTGGTGCTAGATGTGTGTGCATTTGTGGTTTTGTGTGGAAGACTACGGATTTCTGTTTCTTACATGCAGTGAAATATATGGCCAGTGACCTATTGTCAAGGTGAGGGTTTAGAACCATCATTATATCATCTCTGACCTAATTGTAAAAGCATAGGATATTTTCTTAGACCACCATTATATTTGCCAAAATCCTAAGTAAGAAATTTTAGTGTGTATTTTGTTCAGAGAAGATAAAAAATATTTTACTTTGAGTTCATATTGTTCATGTGTGTGTGTATGTGTATGTGTGCTTTTTTTTTTTTTTAGATGAAGTCTTGCTCTGACACCCAGGCTGGAGTGCAGTGGCATGATGGCTTATTGCAACCTCCGCCTTCCAGGATCAAGCGATTCTCCTGCCTTAGCCTCCCAAATAGCTGGGACTGCAGGCATGCACCACCACGCCCAGCTAATTTTTGTATTTTTAGTGGAGACGAGGTTTCACCATGTTGGCCAGGCTGGTCTTAAACTCCTGACCTCAAGTGATCTGGCTGCCTCAGTCTCCCAAAGTGCTTGGATTACAGATGTGAGCCACCGGTGCCCCACCATGTATGTGTATCTTTAAGCTGAGTACACATTCTCTCTAGAGATTCTCAGTGGAGTACCAAGAAATAAAGAGAACTGCTAAATTGGATAGATAATTATAAGGCACAACTTCTGCCCTAAATGAGCTTACTCTCTATAGAAAAGGCAAGGGCAAGATGCACTCAGATAAATTTAATTTTAAGGAACATAAATACCATGGAGTTAAGGGGAGGAAGGATAAAACTTAGGGTCATATAATAATAACCATAAATCATTTTGATCACTTCCGTGCTAATGACTGTGCTGAGTTCATTATTTGAATTCATAATGAATTTGCCATATCATTCATATAGTAGAGTTATGGAAGTTTCCACAAGTGGAGCTGGACCAGTTATGTGAATTCATCCAGTCAGACTCACGTGGCCTCAGCCAGTCCACAATGTACCCTCCCCAAGATAGACTGACCTAATGACAAGGCCATTGAAAGCTCAAACATCCCAACTCACTAACATAGATGATAAAGGAACCCTGAGTACAAGAGGTCTCAGGTAAATATTGGTAGTGGGGGGTCAGGTAGATGGGTTCTACCTCTAAAACCTTGGATAGGATGCTAACTAAATAACTCCCATTCTATATGGAATGAACATACCTCAACGTAATAAAAGCCACATACTACAGACTCACAGTTAGTATCGTACTGAATGGGAAAAAACTGGAAGCTTCTTTTCAGTTTTTAGAAAGGAGGCCCACTTTCACCATTGTTACTCAGCATAGTACTGGAAGTCTTAGCGAGAGAGATCAGATGAGAAAGAAATAAAGAGCATCTAAATCAGAGAGGAAGAAGTCAAATGATCCTTGTTTGCAGATGATATGATCTTATATTTGGAAAAACCTAAAGACTCTGCAAGAAAACTATTGGAACTGATAAGCAAATTCAGCAAGTTGCAGAATAAGAAATCAACATACAAAAATCAGTAGCATTTCTTTTTCTTTAATATACTTTAAGTTCTGGGATACATGTGCAGAACGTGCAGGTTTGTTGCATAGGTATATGCGTGCCACGGTGGTTTGGTGCACCCATCAACCCATCATCTACATTAGGTGTTTCTGCTAATGCTATCCCTCACCAAGCCCCCATCTCCTGACAGGCCATGGTGTGTGATGTTCCCCTCCTTGTGTCCATGTGTTCTCATTGTTCAGCTCCTACTTATGAGTGAGAACATGTGGTGTTTGGTTTTCTATTCCTGTGTTAGTTTGCTGAGAATGATAGTTTCCAGCTTCATTCATGTCCCTGCAAAGGACAAGAACTCATCCTTTTTATGGCTGCATAGTATTCCATGGTGTATATGTGCCACATTTTCTTTATCCAGTCTATCATTGATGGGCATTTGGGTTGGTTCCAAGTCTTTGCTGTTGTGAACAGTGCCGCAATAAACATATGTGTGCATGTGTCTTTATAGTGGAATGATTTATAATCCTTTGGGTATTTACCCAGTAATGGGATTGCTGGACCAAATGCTATTTCTGGTTCTAGATCTTTGAGGAATCGCCACACTGTCTTCCACAATGGTTGAACTAATTTACATTCTCACCAACAGTATAAAAGTGTTCCTGTTTCTCCACTTCCTCTCCAGCATCTGTTGTTTCCTGCCTTTTTAAAGATTGCCATCCTAACTGGTGTGACATGGTATCTCATTGTGGTTTTGATTTGCATTTCTCATCATCAGTGATGATGAGTATTTTTTTCATATGTTTGTTGGCTGCATAAATGTCTTCTTTTTAGAAGTGTCTCTTCAAATCTTTTGCTCGCTTTTCAATGGGGTTTTTTGCTTTGTCTTGTAATTTGTTTAAGTTCCTTGTAGATTCCCTTTTTCAGATGGTAGATTGCAAAAATTTTCTCCCATTCTGGAAGTTGCCTGTTCTCTCTGATGATAGTTTCTTTTGCTGTGCAGAAGCTCTTTAGTTTAGTTAGATCCCATTTGTCAATTTTGGCTTTTGTTGCCATTGCTTTTGGTGTTTTAGTCATTAAGTCTTTGCCCATGCCTATGTCCTGAATGGTATTGCCTAAGTTTTCTTCTAGGGTTTTTATGGTTTTAGGTTTTACATTTAAGTCTTTAATACATCTTGAGTTAACATTTCTATAAGGTGTAAGGAAGGGGTCCAGTTTCTGTTTTCTGCATATGGCTAGCCATTTCTCCCAACATCATTTATTAAATAGGGAATCCTTTCCCCATTGCTTGTTTTTGTCAGGTTTGTCAAAGATTGGGTGGTTGTAGATTTGTGGTATTATTTATGAGCTCTCTGTTCTGTTCTATTGGTCGGTAGATCTGTTTTGTTACCAGTACCATGCTGTTTTGATTACTGTAGCCTTGTAGTATAGTTTGAAGTCGGGTAGCATGATGCCTCCAGCTTTGGTCTTTTTGCTTAGGATTGTCTTGGCTATGCAGGCCCTTTTTTGGTTCCATTTGAAATTTAAAGTAGTTTTTTTCTAATTCTGTGAAGAAAGTCAATGGTAGCTTGATAGGGATAGCACTGAATCTATAAATTACTTCAGGCAGTATGGCCATTTTCATGATATTGATTCTTCCTATCCATGAGCATGGAATGTTTTTCCATTTGTTTGTGTCCTCTCTTATTTCCTTGAGCAGTGGTTCTATATGCCAGCAATGAACAATCTGAAAAGGAAATTTTAAAAGTATTCCCAGTTATAATAGCCACAGTAAAATTAAGTACCTAGGAATTAACAAACAAACAAGTGAAAGATCTCTACAGTGAAAACTATAAAACACTGAAGAAGGAAATTGAAGAGGACACACACCAAAAAATGGAAAGATATTCCATGTTCCTGATTTGGAAGAATAAATGTTGTTAAAAATGTCTATACTATCCAAACCAAATATTACCCAAAGCAATCTACAGATTCCATGCAATCCTTTTGAAAATACCAATGCCATCCTTCACAGAAATAGAAAAAAAATCCCAAAATTCGCATGAAATCAGAAATACCCGGAATAGTCAAAGTTATCTTGAGCAAAAATAACAAAACTGGAGGAATCATATTATCTGACTTCAAATTATACTACAGAGCTACAGTAACTAAAACATCATGGCACTGGCAAAACAAACAAACAAAACAAACAACAACAACAAAATAAAACAGACACAAAGACCAATGGAACAGATAGAGAACCCAGAAACAAATCCACACATCTACAGTGAACTAATTTTCAAATCCACACATCTACAGTGAACTAATTTTCAATAAAGGTGCCAAGAACATTCATTGGGGAAAAGACAGTCTTTCAATAAATGGTGTGGGGAAAACTGGATGTTCATATGCAGAAGAATGATACTTAATCCCTCTCTCTCATCTTATACAAAAATGAAATCAAAATAGATTAACAATTTAAAGCTGAGACCTCAAACTGTGAATCTACCACAAGAAAACATTGTGGGAACTGTCTAGGACACTGATCTGGGCAAAAAATTTCTTGAGTAATACCACGCAAGCACAGGCAACCAAAGCAAAAAATGAATAAATGGGATCACATCGATTTAAAAAGCTTCTGCACAGCAAAAGAAACAATCAACAAAGTCAGGATACAACCCATAGAATGGGAGAAAATATTTTCAAACTATCCTTCTGACAAGGGATTAATAACGAGAATATAGAATGAGCTCAAACAACTCTACAGGAAAAAAGTATAATAATGTGATTAAAAACTGGGCAAAAGATCTGAATAGACATTTGTCAAAAGAAGACATACAAAATGGCAAACAGGCATATGAAAAAGTGATCAACATCCCTGATCATCAGAGAAATGCAAAAGCTACAATGAGATATCATCTCACCTCAGTTAAAATGGCTTTTATCCAAAAGTCAGGCAATAACAAATGCTGGCGAGGATGTGGAGAAAAGAGAACCCTCGTACACTGTTGGTGGGAATGTAAATTAGTGCAACCACTATGGAGAACAGTTTGAAGTTTCCTCAAAAACCTGAAAATAGAGATACCATATCATCTAGCAATCCCACTGCTGGGTATACACCCAAAAGAAAGGAAATTAGTAAATCAAAGAGATAACTGGACTGCCATGTTTGTTGTAGCACTATTTACAATAGCCAAGATTTGGGAGCAACCTAAGTGTTCAGCAACAGATGAATGGATAAAGACAATGTGATATCTATATCTAATGGATATCAATATCCAACTATTCCACCATAAAAAAGAATGAGATCCAGTCATTTACCACAACATGGATGGAACTTGAGGTCATTATGTTAAGTGAAGTAAGCCAGGCACAGAAAGATAAACAACAAACATAAGTTCTCACTTATTTGTTTGTTCTAAATATCAAAATATCAAAACAAACTCATTGAGATAGAGAGGAGAAGGATGGTTACAAAACTGGGAAGGGTCATGGTGGGGGCAGGGAGGTGCGGACCTTACTGGGCACAAAAAAAAAATTAGAAAGAATGAATAAGACCTAATACTTGATAGCACAACAGGGAGACTGTAGTCAATAATAATTTAATTGTACATTTAAAAATAACTAAAAGAGTATAATTGGATTGTTTGTACCCCACAAAGGATAAATGCTTGAGGGGATGAATACCCAACTTTCCATGATGTGATTATTACACTTTGCATGTCTGTATCAAAAAATATCATGTACCTCATAAATATATACAGCTACTACGTACCCAGAAAAATTATTAAAAAATAAAAAATCTCTCATTCTATTCTGTATTTTTATCAATAAATTGAGGTTTAAAATATCATTTTCCCATACATAACTTCCATATATAATTATAGCTGAATAATACAACACAACAAATGTAAAAATCAACTACACACTCTACATCAGAATAGTCTAACATCCTATTTCCAACTGGATGGATGTCCTAATTTATTCTCCATGTTGTGTAATTTTTCTGTCTCACACATATTGCGTTGAGATAGTTACTAATCAATGTAAGAATCTGATGAAAACTTCTTTGTTTCCAGATCTTCATAATATTAAAACTTTTAAAGGAGACAGGCTGTGTTGTCTATGGGAAGGCTTGGGGTGAGAGAGATAAACAAGCCAGTATTACTTGTCTGTTTTGATTAAAGATATCAAAAAACAGATTAAGGGTCTTTCATCTGTACTGTGTAGGCTCAGATGCTGACAGTTATAGGGACCCTCCCTCTGAGCGTGGTAGCAAATGTCTGGGCATAGGAATGGCATAGCAAATTTCAGATTCAGATGCATAAATTAGAGTCTGATTTCTCCATTTATTAACCGTATGATTTTTACAGATTTGTGACATGACTAAGCCTTAATTTTCTCATCTATAAATGGATCCATACAACATGGGATTGTTTAATCATGAAATCAAATAATACACATGTAAAATGCTTAACATGGTACTTGGTGCATAGTAAGTCCTCAGTAAAGGATAGCTTTTATTATTACTATTATTATTTCCATCTATATTTTAGAGGTATGTAATACAAAATTCAAGAATCCCTTAATCTTTTAGCTTCGTTTTCCTTCTTTGACAACATCCTGGAAACATTAAGTAACTTATACTGATTTTTAAGTTCCTTAGAACATTTTTAAAAGATGATTTTTCAGACTTTGCAGAAGAGAAACTAGGATCACATATACGGTGACTTGTTCAAGACTATTCTGTAGGTTCCTAATAGAAATATCCTTTGTATTATGCAGCTCTTTCTCCCCCACGCTGTGCTTCTTTTCGTGAATACCAAAATTAAATCAAAGTTGAAACACTAACCAGAGAAAAGCTTTTGTTGTTACTTTTTCCCTTTTCTGAAAAGAAAGCTAATAGCCACAGTGAAGATGTAACCATCCTGATAACTTAGCATATTTGACAGGCCCTCCCTACCTCTTTTCAATTGTTAGAAAGGATACCCACCCAGATTTTTTTTTTGTTCATGAAAGACTGTCTAGTGGAAGTTGGAAAAATAAAGCGGGGTCATGAATTTGTTTATAAAGGCTATTTAATTATAAGACAAATTGAAAATTGCGTAGGATTTTTAATGTGGGTGGCTGATCTTTGATGAATGTTGTCTTTGCAAATATCCCCAATGATAGTAGTAGAAGCGAGTGTGGATGCCACCATCGCATTTATGTTGTGAATGGGATCTTCTTGACACCCATGTTTTTACAGAGTATTGCAGATTCTTTCTGCAGGAAAAAGGGTGGGAAAAGCCTGAGCTACAGCACTGCTAATGTTAGCACTTCTTTATATAGACAGATCCTGCTAAACCTGCACATTTTTAAGTCCTGTATTTGCTATGACAATAACATTTTTCCTCCCATCATAGAATTCATCTTATTAGGCAAAAGCTGCATGGTGCACACCTCCAGAGTTTTATTTTAAAGCTTTGCTACTGTATTGGTGGCAAAGATCACCGTAAAGGAAAACAGAGGATTCTAGTAAGAGAATGTAGGTGAACCAGAATGGTTGATGAAAATACTGCCAGAGCAAGCATGATTCTGTTTCTTCTTCTTTTTCTTTTTTCTTCTTTTTTTATGGGACCGGTTTGTAATGTCACTGCTCTGATTCAAACAATTGTATTTGCAGCCCATGCTCAGGGAGAAAAATCTATGAGGTCCAAGATAGAAAAGTCAGCTTACATTTTGCAAAGATTGTCCATGCTGTAGTTATCTGCCCACGAAAGGCTATTTGTAAACAGAATAAATCATTCTTTAAGCTATCATCCCTAAACTTCTCATTATTTTCTGAATATTCTAGATTAAAAGATGCTGCACTTTCATGTCTCTGTGCTCCCCGCTCCTCCACTAGAATTCTATCTCCCTCCCCTACTCTTTTTCCTCTGCTTCTTCTGCCTTTTGAACTACTATTTTTACTTTAAAGCACAACTCAAGTGTCATCTGTAGCCTCTTCTGTTGACATTTCCCCCCTACTTCAACTTTGGTCAACTCTTGTGTCTTGTACATGTGTCTCTAATTCTGCTTTTTACTATAAACTTTAAATAAATGCTTTCTTTCCCAAGTAAATTTACTTGACTCTTTTCAACCTCTATTTCTAGCCAGCTAAGGGCAATTGCCTGACTCCCATTGCACCATATACATAACTCTATCGCTGCACTATTGGTTTATAATTGGGAATTTTTCTAGGCACATCTATCTTCTCTATTAGGCTATATATCCCTTAAATGTGTAGGAGCTCTTATTTTTATTCCCATTGTGCTGTTAACACCTATCATGTGGTGCACTCTCCGTAAATGGTTGTTAAGGGAAGAGATTGTTTTAATAACTGTGGTGGCCCAGGATGTAGTACAGTGGCTGGAAATGGCAGGAGCTAGATAAATATTTTCTGACTTCAATTAGCCTGCTCTCTATTAGAATGGCGCTTAGCAAGAAGTGTAATGGACATAGACACACATGGCAGGAGGTAAGAAATGAGAGGAAGGTCTTTCAGTCATTGCAAGTAGGCAAGTAGATTTTTAGGCTTAGCAGTCTCTTTCTGAGGTCTGTTGAAGGAACTTAAACCCTTTGGATTAAAGGAAATTCTGTTATAAATGTCTATGACCAAGAAAGTAGTATTGATTGGTTTAAGATTGCTTAACTTCCCGGAGAGGGAAAGCAGCTTCTGTCTTGGCTCATTTGCCTTCTGTTGAAAATACCACTCTCTCATCAAGGATGACTCAGATTAGGAGACATGGAACAACAACTGAAGAGGCTGCACACCCTTCTCTGAAATCTTTTGGCAGTCTCTCTACCTGCCAGCTCACTGTCAATGACGGACATTCAGTTAAGGCAACTCTTATTGATTTTCATCTGTAAAATCCTTTTTCTCCACCTTTCAGAAACTATTGACAAGAATAAAACATGAAGCCTTATATGTTATGCTTTACATGGGAAATTGATGTTAGTGGTCATATCCCATAGTCATTAGGGTTCTTTTTCCCATTTCATATTCTTTCACTACAATTTTAATGAGAAAAAAATTTCTATATAATTCCTCCTTTGATATAGCCCTAAGAGAGTCTAAGCCCAGCATTCAATCTGAAAGTTACCTAAATGAATATAAAATGAAATACTTTAAAAACTCTTGAAATATGCTTTAATATTTGGAAATAAAATGTAGCCCATGCTATTTGTAAGGCACTTTGGTAAATTCTAAGTTTTCATTACTGTTCAATACATTTTATTTTACATATTAGGGATTTCTAGATTTTATTTTTTTAAGTTACAAAACTTTTAAAAGGTTATTTATCCATTGTTACATAATAAATTACACCAAAACATAGTGGCTTAAAACAGCCATAAGAATTTCTTATTTTTCATGGTTTCTTTAGGTTGGGAATTTGTGAAGTGCTCAGCTGAGGGGGTCATGAGATTGTAGTCGGGTGCTGGCTGGGGCAATAGTTACTTGAGTCTTGCCTGAGACTGGAGGATCTATTTCCAAGGTAGCTCACTCATGTGGCACATAGGTGCTGTTGGCAGAGGGTCTCATTTCCCTCCATGGAGGCCTCTTATTCAGAGAGAGCAATCCAAGATACGAAGGCAATGCCTTTTATGACCTAGCCTCAAAAGTCACACACTGTGACTTTTGCCATATTCTACTGATTGAAGCAATTACAAATGTTCACTCAGGTTAGGGGATAGGAGTAGACAGACACACCTCTCAAGCGTCAAGGATTGACAGTGTCTAAAGGAATGTCAGTGTCCCATGTAATAAGACC
Source organism: Hylobates moloch (assembly GCF_009828535.3). Classification (NCBI taxonomy): domain Eukaryota; kingdom Metazoa; phylum Chordata; class Mammalia; order Primates; family Hylobatidae; genus Hylobates; species Hylobates moloch. Next base: position 47,377,449 of record NW_026652278.1, read on the forward strand.
AGGTGGTCTGGAATATATATTGGTGAATCTGTCTTTAGAAAATATAGACTGCTACAACTGGCAACGAAGAAATTGAAAACTATAATTCTGGGGACTAAATAGTAAACAAGATATGTCCACTGCTTTCAGAGAGCTTGTAGTATAATAGAAAGAGAAGAGACAAGGAGGAGGCTGATAGTCATTTTACAAGTTATAATCAGAAGAAGATAATCACCTGGGAGTCCAGATGGGAGATTACTGGATGGGAGAGTTAAAATTTACTTTGGCCTTTAAAGCCTAAGTTAGCTAATTTGGAATACTGTCATAGACTCTTGTTCACTATGGATGTGGGTCTTTAACTGTGTTACCATAATGCTGTAAAATATACAATTTTTGCAAATATTATTTAAAAGGACAGCTTTAAGAATCAAGTTTTCCTTTAGTTTAAAACCTCCATCTTAGTTTTAAAAATAAAACGTTATTTATTGGGGGGGGGGGATTTTGTAGATTTTTCCTGCATGTGAAGGTGTGTGACTTAAGTTTTAGAAGTTTAATTTAGATCTGTTGAAATGACTATAAATTTATATGGATTATTGCCTAAAATTTCAGTTGATATTGGAAAGTGGCCAGGATACTTTATTAATGGTTTTAGAAGATTATGCATGTTTCTTTTTTAAATGACTAAAGGGTTCATCTGGAATTAGTTCTTATACCATTATTCTAAGCCTATTTTTTCCTGCAAATAAAATCCTTTTGAAGACTAACTGTATTCTAGTGAAGATAATACATATTATAATTATTTAAGTTAAAATTTTAGTTAAAGATAGCCTTAGAATTGAAGTTTTATGCTTAGACCTCTTTAGCCACTTTAATAGTCCTCACTAAAAAGCACTGCTTCCTCTGATGGATGGGAAAACAAACTAGAGATACATAGATTACCTGTATTCTCAGAGGCCATTTAGCCAGCTGAGCTTGGGTTACTTGGCCAGTCATTTGTGTGTGTGTGTGTGTGTGTGTGTGTGTGTGTGTACAGGGTCCATTATTATTATTAACAGTCATATATGTAAATGAACTATGACTTTACTAATTTTATTGAATTCAGATTTATTTAAAAGAAAAATAGGCCTCATTTTATTTTTAAAGAAATGAAACATCTTTACCAGTAAAGAAAGGGAGTACTTGGTTTCTGCCATCATGGCTGACTATGTTTTAGCATTAGGAGTGAGGCTTTCCTTGCTGTAAATAATCATACCACTCAGCTAGAACTTGAGAGAAAAAAGATGAATGGCGTAAAGTATGAGTCAGGTGTGTGAAAAGCAAGGAGGGGAGGAATGAATACACCAAAAGACCAGATAGGAAAAGAACTCTACTTTTGATAATCAAAATAATTTTTAGAACTTAGTTCTTTAATGCAGATATGTTAAGACTGGTATTAAATTCTGGGCCAGAGAGCTAGCCTGGAATTTCCAAGACACAGAGTAAACTCTAACTTTCAGAATTCTGCTTCTCCCCGCTGAATGACAAGGGTATTTTTAAGTCTTCAGAAAATTGCTCAGGAGTTTCTGGGGTATCCTGAGGGAAATACTACAACCCCCACAATGAAGGAAAATGTTAGTTGAGGATCATGGTAGTTTTATTAAAGCTAATTAGATCATTGACACTTGCCAAGATGTCTTTTGGAACCCTGCTTTTCATAAATTTGAGCTGTAGGGACACCAGCTATAGGAGATGCTAAGGAATTCCATGAATGCACCTGCTGATACTGGAGATGTATGAATTCACTGTTACATTATGCAGCATCAGGCCTGGGAAACACAAATCTGATCTCAATTTTGCCTGCCTTCTGTGTTTATGAACTTGTACAGGTATACTTATGCACATAGGGGCTTTCTAATTCTAACAAAGAAGTTATAAAAGACATCAGCCTCCAGCATATAAACTGTTCAGTCATTTTAAGTGAATTCAACTGATAGAAGGGGAACGTTGGAATAGAAGCAGAATTTATTTTAAAGTTCTAGCTCTACCTCTTGTTAAACTCCATTATTTCAGGACAAATAATTTAAATGTTCTGATTTTCAGTTTACTTACTTGGCAATTCAGATAGTGATAGCTGCCTTATCAATATCATAGGCTAGTGAGAGGGTGAAATAAAGATATAAATAAGAGATCATTTCTGAGCTGTAAAATTCCCTGCAGAGTACATAATTATTACCGTACTACCCACAGGCTTGTAACGCTTTTGTCTTTATAGTTATTTTTCCTATTTAGAGATGAATGCCATTGACCCTCCGACACTTTAAGTTGTTTCCTTTAGTAGTAGGTGGTTGAGCCATCCACATACTCTTGCTTGGTCCTCTTATTTTAGAGCAGGCGACACATTTCATGATAAGCTGTGGCCATAGAGGTGAGATTTGTCTCTGAACAAATCAATTTGCTATGTCATCAAACCATGGTCTAGCAAAATAACCAACCACTCAGGCATTTTTCAGTCTAAGAAACTAGCGAAGAGCAGATTATGGCTCATTTAAAATATTGAGTAAAGGAAGTTAAGGAAAATGTGTCATTGGAGCTATAGTATATTTAAGGGCACTTAACAACATTCTCAGCTCTAATAAAAAGGAATAGTCTTTTAAATAATATAATAAATAAATACAATTCTGGGGTGTCTTGTTGATGGAAATGTATAGACAATTTTTTGGTATATGATGTCCAAGACAAAAGACTCCCCAAACAAGGTTTTAACCTCCACAGGTGCCACTGCCACCACTAACATCACTGCCATCCTCATTAGCATTTATTTAGCCCATGCTACATGGCATGAACCGCTATACAGACTTTCCCTATATTATCTCATTAAACCTTGTTTAACAGTATAGGTACCATGATTATGCTCGCTTGGCATTTGTAGTCATTGTTTTGCTCTACTTTATCTTTGTACCAAGTACAACTTAATTGACACCCACATAAGAGAAAACCCTACCCAACTTAAATTAGTAAAATAGTGACTGAGAATTGCTCCAGCCTCAGAGTCATGGCCTATGTAACTCATTAAATTACTAGTAACATGTTTTTGAAATCTTGTTCATGAAATTATTGAGAGCTCTCAGGTCCATGGTGAAAAACTTAAGAGGGTTTTTTCTTCTTAGCATCTCTGAATTAAGAATAGTTAACAGTTATCTAGGTTAAACCTATATCATGCATGATAATGATCATCCAGTTACTTCTGAAATGCCAAATTATTACCTGTTAGCCACTGCTTGTTCTTATTAAGGCAGAATCTCTGATGTAAGTCATTCTAGGAACAGAAGTGCAAGCAGAAACACTGCATATTATTATTACCTATGTTGGATGTTTAGTGGTAGCAATCACTTTCAAAACTTATTTTTATATGATTTCATTAATTCTAATCAATCTATTGAAATTACATTAATTGATTTCTAGTTTTGCCTCATAAATTTTCTTGTAAGCTAGATATTTTTCTGGAAACATAGCATTATTTAGAAATCTTAGATCTGTTTTAACAAGTTCATAAGTTTACATGGTCACTTTTCTGTTTCTGTAGCAAGTTATTAAAAAAAACTGAAATAAAAATTAAGTATAAGGGTTACATAATTGTGAAGTGGATTCACATTTTGGACATCTAGTCCTTAATTGGCAAGCAACTGAAAGGTAGACAAGATTTTTTTTGCTTTTGTTTGTTTGTTTTTGAGACAGGGTCTCACTTTGTTGCCCAGGCTGGGGTACAGTGGCATGATCATAGGTCTTTCCAGCCTTGATCTCCTGAGCTCAAGGGATCCTCCAGTCTCAGCCTCCTAAGTTAGACTAGATATTTAAGACATAGAGCTGTATGAAAATATTAAAGTTTTCTATGTGCTCATAAAAGTGTATGACTTTTCCAGGAAAACCAAATTTTCTTTAATACCCATCATGGCTTCTTTTTAACTTTTATGTGAGTCTTCTTTTTTTTGGATAGTAAATGTAAATTTATATTCATTAAATTTTTAGAAAAACATAATACCATAGTATCCTTTAATAAATTGTTGATTAAGGAAATTATAAAAAGGTCATTGATTTTGACAATATTGATCACCATTTATTCCATAATACTAACACCTAGCATTATATAAAAGTGGCTTTGATTTTAAATTATACTTTTAAGGAAAAACATTGAAACTGTATTTTATTTATTTATTTATTATACTTTAAGTTCTAAGATACATGTGCAGAATGTGCAGGTTTTTTACATAGGTATACACTTGCCATGTTGGTTTGCTGCACCCATCAACCCATTGTCTACATTAGGTATTTCTCCTAATGCTATCCCTCCCCTAGACCCCCACCCCTCGACAGGCCCTGGTGTGTGATGTTTCCCTCCCTGTGTCCATGTGTTCTCATTGTTCAACTCCCACTTATGAGCAAGAACATGTGGTGTTTGGCTTTCTGTTCCTGTGTTAGTTTGCTGAGACTTCTTTTAAGGCCAAGCTTTATGTAGTGTTACGATCAGCTTAGAACAAGGAATTCATTTTGAAACAGCAAATCATTCTCTGTCCTGGTCACCTTCCAGAATTACCTGTAGTGCCTTTTCAAAATACAGATTCCCTGCCCCAAACCCTTTAGAGTCCGATTCAAAAGATGCTACATGAATCTCAGATGTTCTTATTTTTTAAATGTCCATATATGAATCTAATGTATAATCAACAATGACAATCATTGAATATTTTTAAGAGACTGAAAAATAAAGTCTTCCAAAGGGGAGTAAAATCCTAGTTAAAAAAAAAAAAAATTATCGCACTCCATCAAAAGTAGATTGATTAAAAAAAATTTTTGGAGACTGTATTGATAAGCATGCCCCCTCCAGACTGATTGCCCAGTATATTACACTGATTTTACAACTTTCTCTTCATTTCTGACGGAATCTACCTATGTATATACTTTGATATTGCGAGGAGAAGATTGTGAATATCAGCTGATTCATTTCTTTGCTGAACTAAATCAAATATAGAGAGAAGGAAAAATACAAGCATGTGGATGTAAAAATGAACAAGAAGGGGGAAGTGAAATAGGTAAAATTAAATAGAGGTGTCAAATAATACCAGGAAGCCTCCCAGGGGACTTAGTGACTTCAGTTTATGTATTATCTTGTTATTGGTTAACTACAGCTGCTGTTTATTAATTCAGATCATCACTAGAGACACGTGTTGTTGTCCTACTGCTAGACAGCTTAAGGTGATGGTGGTAGGAGTCGTGAGTCTTTTCACCATGACTCTGCCACCCTGCACTACTTTAAGAAAAGTCAAAGCATGTGAACCTTGTGGTACCCATTAGTCAGTCCATGTGGAGCTCTCTGCCCTTCTCTGCCCTGACCACGTCAATGTAAGGTTTTTTGCATGCACAAAGGCAAAGTACTTTTAATTGAAAAGTTTCTTATTTCTTTAGAGTGAGAATGTGCATACTAAATAAAAAATAATCAAAATAAATCAAATAGCTTTGTTCTGTGCAAATGGAAATTTGAGAAGAAGACCTCTTAGAAAATGCTAAACCAAAAAAGGTGCATTTGATTTGAATAATGACAGAGAAACACTGACCTCTCTTTTCCTGGGCTGAACTAAAAACTGGCAGGACATGCTCAGCCTTCTTAGCACAAGAATTAGATTAAAGTCACTGCAGTTTTTTATTAGATGGCTAAGGGGAAAATATCATCCACGCTAAATCTCACTCTTAGCCGATTTCTCTATATTTTAGTCCATTTACTTGAAACTGGATCTTCACTCTATCCACTCTATGGTTAGCTTTTTGTAAGTGACCATTCATTTAGCCTGTCTGCTGTCTTAGGATGGGCTCTTCAGTAGTCAGGCAAATGGGAGGAGCCATTTGATCACTACTTGTCTTTTATATACAAATATCTGGTTTGGGCACACAATATCCTTCAGAGATATGACCTCACAAAAGGCTATTGACAATAACCTTCATGAAATGAGATCTTTGCTAAGTTGTGGTATGTGCTTGACCATTTCCAACACCCACTAAGATCCATATGTTTAATGCCATTGGCAGTACATACTTTTCATCACATCCACTTTCAAGCTGGCTGTGTGAATTGGAGATAGGACTCCAACAATTACTTTAGAAATTGTTAAATTAAAAATAAGAGGGAAAAACCTAAATTCCCTTTATAAGGAAAATACCTAGCCAAGCTCAAATGGATGGATTTATATAAAAAAAGTTTCAGGAACAACCTATAGATAGAAAAAATAATAATTCTTTGGTATAAATATCTGAGAAATGTTTCATTTATCTGGGTTGAATTTTTTAAATAATTGCTCAGATAGACTCCCTGGAGTGGCTTTACCATGATTAGGAGTTTAGTCCTCAGCTTTACAGATTCAAGAAGTCGGCATTATCCAAGTTGATAAGGCTATGAGGTCTGACTCATGTGAACCAAATGCACAAGGGATTCAAATATAACCACGTAAACTCTATATAATAAGTAGAACAAATAATTACCATTTACTGAGTGCCTACTTTAGTAACAGTTAAAATGAAAGTTTTTTTTCCTGTTGGGATGTATATATTAGCACAGAAAATCAATTTGGAGCTGGACAGTGATGAATTTAAGTCTCTACAGACCATTACTAGCTCTATAACTTTGGGTTTTCTTATCTGTCAGGGGTGACAGAATTAAGTCATAAGATTGATCTAATATATGTAAATCACTAAGCACAGTATCTGGCACATGGTAGGCACACAGTAAAATGCCTGTTGTCACTATCATCATCATCTTCTTCGTCTTGTTTTCACCACTCATCATCATTAACAACAGATATAACAGATCCTATTCTGTCTGATTCAAAGCCCAATCTCTTTCCCTACTGTCATCCTCCTGTAGGAGCTGGGTTGACTAACCAGCACAATTTGCTCTAGAGGAAATCCTGCACAAGAAATCAAATTATAATCCGAAGGCAGTTAGTATAATGTCATGACATAAGAGGAAATCAACTTAATAACCTTAAAGTTTGTGGCTTCCAACTCTGGGTGCTTGATACATCTGTCTCTACAGTGGAGCAGTCCTGCCACTCAGGCCCAATAAATTTGTTAATTTTGGGGGGCTGACTATTCTAATAATTTTAACTGTTTCTGTTTATTTCTAACAACATGTGGTGAAAGGATACTGAACATCAGGATCACTGAGGAGGTGTTTTAGAAATGCAGAATCTCAGCCCAATCCCAGAGCTGGTAAATTAGAATCTGCGTTTTAACCAGATTCCTAGGGGATTCAAATGTACAATCAAGTTTGAGAAACATCATTTTTGGGGGATATTCCTTAGTATCTCTCTTAAGTACCTAGTCTCATCCACTATATCCATATTCTTACTAGTTTCCCTTCAATAGAATAAACTTATCCCCAAGTAATCTTATTTCCAAGCTGCATAGCTTCATACTAAATCTTTTTTTCCTCTCCATCACTATACAAAAAAAAAATTGCTGTGTAAAAGAGACTAAATTAAAAAATTGTTTCTAAGTCTTTGTTTAAAAATGACTCTATCACTCAAGTTCTTTATCTTGGCAGACGGCCTCATTTATATTTAAGGGAAAAGATCGTTTTATATTATTTGGTTCTACTTTTTAGAGTTTGCTTTTGCATGAGGTAATTTTTTTTATTTTCGGTCATCTCTTTGAAGTCTCTCATTTTTTTCTCATTTTGTTTCTCTGGTATAATTTCTCTGGTATGATTCCTCAATCACTGCTGCTGAAGGAAGTGCAATGTCACCCTGACACCAACCAATTGGAAACCTGGCAGTGCTTTTGGAAATTCTTTGTCTTTCAGTTTTTCCTAGTAGAACATGGAGTTCATCTGTTTTTGCAACCACTTATAAGTGGATATTAAAAAGCCAGCAGTTCCTTCTTAAATCCACTGAGATTTTAAAGAGCATTCTATAATCAATGAGTTTGGTCTCCAAGAAAACAATATTCCTTTCAAGACAAGCTTTAAAACTTTGGAAGTGTCTCATCAGCCCATACTTTATGGTGATAACTTCTCTGTAACCTGTCAAGCTTCTACTTACCTACTCTTTTCCATAAATTAGTAGACCTGATAACATACCTATCTGTAAATACAGTTATCTCCAGATTCTATCTCTCTATTAAATTAACATGGAAATCTGTTTAAACAAACTGGAGGTCCTTCTTGGCCTTCAAATTCATAGAACTAAGTCACGCTATTTAAGTGTTTGTATGTATTTGTGTTATACATCCATATATGTCCTTACATATTTAGACAAGATTATAAAAAATCATTTCTCCAGCATGTACATGAAAGCTTTCTTCAAAATTTCTTCATTTTTTTCATGTTCTGAATCAAGTCTCTCATTATTTTAACAGAAAATAGAAAGTAATTTTACCTCATTTTGCTAAGCCTTGTTGTTTAGAGAGGTAAAAACACATGTCTAAGTCTACCCTTCCTACCCCCCCAGACCCCCTGCAAAAATTAATGACTAAACCAAGTGTTGTAATCCAGGTGTCTTGGGTTCTGAGCCATTGCACCATTAAATAACTCACATCATAGCAATTGGATGGGGAATTTTAAATTCATTAATTTATCATTTAAGAAAACCAGTGAGGGATTACTGATTTGTTTTACTAGGTTTTTCCTCTCTTTGAGCAGTTTCATTTAGAAACTAAGACTCTTTTTTTTCCATGTTGTCAGAAGAGCTAAAAAGAAAGTATTTTCAGCTCCATGGATTTCAACAGGGAGGCTTTTAACAGTTATACTGCACGTATCCAATTAGCTTGTGAAATCTTATCTCTTCTACCAGTAAAAAAGGCTCAAAAAAAAAAAAAATTAAAATTCCAAAAAGAGCAAGAGGGTGTTTTTGGCAACAGGGTAACTCCACTGAAAGAGAGCTTACTAGTTAAAAATGGTAATTTGGGCGTTTTGTTTTCCTTTAAAGAGGTGCGTGGATATGCAGAAGTAGGAACCAAATGTGCATATGTACAAATGCTGCTGAGGGAACATCTCTTATGATGCCCAGGGCTGGGATTTACTCCTTTTTTCTTTCTTCTCACTTAACAACTAGCTCCATAAAAGGAATTAGACAGGAGTCTTTCTAGTGATAGATACTATATTTTCCTTCTTGTTGTGTCTGTCCCCCTTATTTTTATACCTTTCATCCTTTTTAATGTCCTTTGATTTGCTAATTTCTCTATTCCATCTAAAGCAAGCAAAGACTGCTTATTTTTAGAGTAGAAGAACTTCAAGGTCTCTACCAATTTTGAGATCTAAATTGCTCTTCTGTGACCTAATATATTATTAATACAGCACAACTACTAACACAGCGTTTTTTGGTCCAGTGGTAAATTGGTATTCTCTTAATCAGAAAATGTATTCCCTACATAATAAAATAGATCTTTTCTGTTGACATTCTGAGCGCTCAAAGATCCAGTCCTTAATTTACATTGCTTATTACACCTCAGCTTGACCCCTCTGCCCAGCCAAACCAGTCTACAAACTGTTTTACAGGGCTTCCCTCTCCTTTCTGATTATTGTGTTTTGCTGATTTTATTTCCTTTTGTAGAAATGTCCCAACTCCTCCTCTTCCCAAATCCTACCTGCTTTCCAGAAACCATCTCAGATACTAATTCCTAAGAACATCATAGAGCCAGAATATTTTCTTATGCAGTTTTATCTAATATTCCTAGCTACAAATTAACTCTTTTATTTTTGCAACGTGAATATTACCCAAGGTATTTCCTTACCTATTGCAAGCCTAGATTTTTTAGGTTACTATGTTATTTGAAAAGCATGCAGTCTTCAGATCTGACTGCTTCATGATTGAAACATATTACACTTTTTTTCACCTTCCTTGTAGAGGACTGTCAAGCATACAAGAAATTTTACAGCTTCTCTTGACTTTTTAATAGCCATTCACCTAGTAGACAAGAACCTGCTATGGATGGAGCTTCATGGGATCAATATAAATTTCATATTTCTGAAATTTAGTGTAAAAATGAACTCTGTATTACCTCAGGTCATGCTCTGTAGTCTTGTTCTTCTAGCATCTATACCTTTCAGCACTTCTGACACATTGGGTTTATATTCTTCCAAAATCTTACATAGAAAAGGTGTTCAGAAAATGATAGCTGACCTAATTTAAAATTACAGAGTGACATGGGATGACAAAAGAGAGTGAAACGTTTAAAGGTTGAGTATTTACCATGAACAACAGACTTACTCTGTTCTTTCTAGTGGATCAAGACTAAAGAGTACTAGAACGTAGGACATCTTCAGGAAGAAAACAATATGTATCAGAAAGCTACCCAATCAAAATCATTTCGCCACACTGGAGAAATTGTGAACTAAATTGGCTTAACCAAGTTTTCTTCATGGGAACATAGTGTCCTCGGTGATTTATTCAAATCAACAACCGTCAGGAAGCAGTCTCCAAGAATGAGGTATATGGATTGGAGAAACGAGAGTAAGAAGAAACGGAGAAAAGGAATGTACTGTTATTAAATTCTAGTTGAAGGAATCTCAGAGATTTCCTTCATCTTCATAACACCAGAAAAAAATCTTAGAAATGAGATAGTCTCTGTGATTCTAAAAGTGAGATTATATACCTGGAGATTTCGAAGCCCAAGGCTCATGTTTCTTCAGCTGAAAATCATTACTGTAATGCACAATAAGTGCCTGCCAATAGGAGGTGCTCATAATCTTTTTTTTTTCATTAGGAGCGACTGTTCCTGAATGGAGTGTCTTATTCTGTTGGGCTTCTATAACAAGAATACCATAGACTAGGTGGCTAATTAACAAGAGAAATTCCTTTTTCACAGTTAGGGAGACTTGGAAGTCCAAGATCAAGGCATTGACAGATTCAGTGTCTGGTGAGGGCCCACTTCCTTGTTCATAGATGGCACCTTGTCACCATGTCCATATGGCAGGAGGGGTGAGGTAGGTCTCTGGGGCCTCTGTTATGCCATCCCACTGGGAAGTAGGTTTCAACATGTGAATTTGGAGGAGAAACTAACACTCAGCCTATAGTAGGACGTATCTCATCTCTTTCATGCCTGGAAGGTAAACAAAGGTCGAACACCACCAATTTAGAAGACCTTCATCCGACAGAGGGGATGTAGGGTATAGAAGAGTTAGTAATTCTCCAAGGTTGTACAGCTTCTTAGTTGCACAGCAAGAACTGGAATCCAGTTCTCTTGGTTGCCAGTCCAGTGCTGTTTGCTTAGCATCACACTATCCAATTAATAGCTCCTCTCCATCCTTTGACTGGCCTTACAACTCTCACCACCTTTATTAAATAAAGGGATTTCCAAGTCAGTTTTTGCAAGAAGCTTTAGGACCATGTGTCCCCTATGCACCATATGCTCTACGACATCATCTCTGATAGGAAAAGAACGCCCATGAAAAACATCCATGTACACTAAAGACACTTATGTGTACCAAAATGTTGAAACCCAGCTAAAAAGGGATAGCCTGAATAACAATCAAATGTGAGTTTATTGTTTACTTTTTTTTTCTTATACTAACTCTAGCAAGCCAGCTCAAGCCACTCAGTTTTGGAGTGATTGCTGCCTTCTGGTGGTTGCCATTTTGATGATGAGATGAGTAATTTCTTGGTACCATATGAAATATCAAGGTCAGAGTGGCTGGAGCATCATAGGGCAAACAAGAGTGAGTCACTGGGTGACTGCTATGAGGCTGCCTCCTCTGTGATTTTGTGAGCCAGAGCTCCCTGCTTGAATGCTCTTTCTGGAGGGGTAAAGACTTTAGAAACCTATTTTTCTTACAAAACCATTGTTACTGCTTTGTTCCCCACAGGTACTTTTTTCTTTAAGATGTAAACGCTCTCTGGGTGCTAAATGGATCCATCCTTATTTCTTGCAAAAGAGTTTGGTTAAATTATTTTTATTTCAGAGTTTTTCCTAGCGAGATGAGAGTCCTGAGTGGCCTATTCCTAAGGAGGCTGGAGGTTGAAAATAATAATAATAAAATAATAATATGGGGTTAAGAGAGGGAGAGAAAGAGAGAGAAAGAGACAGAAAGAGAGAGAGAGAGTGTGTGTGTGTGTGTGTGTGTGTGTGTGTGTGTGTGTGTAAGGAAAAAGGTTAGTCCCAGCAGCAGCCAGTCCTAGCCTTACCCTCCCCATGCTTTATAATGCATCCCATCAGTGACCAATAGGAATACAATGTGAACCATAAATGTAATTTTAAATTTTTAGAAGCCATATTAAAAAATAAATCAAAAAAGGTAAAATTAATTTTAATAATAAATTCTATCTAATCCAGTACATCCAAAATATTATGTCAATGTGAATTAATATAAAAATTACTAATCAGGTATTTTACATGAGTTTTTTTTCACATTAAGTCTTAGAAATCCAATGTCAATATTATGCCCAAAGCCCATGCCAGTTCAGACTACCTACATGGCCATGCGTAGGGACTATAACGGACAGTGTAGTTCTAGAGTAAAAACCAGCTCTACAGTTTGGCATTCGAGATCCTTCTTAATTTGTCCTATAACTTTTTAAACTTTGTGTGCCCTACACCCTCTATATTCCAGCCTTGGCAGTTTCCTCTCATTTGTCAGCATGGTATAGTTTTCCATTTTTTATTTCTGCAGTGGCCTTTGCCTCCCTTTCCGCTATCTATGTCCCAAAACATGTCCCAGCTTTGGAGACAGCCTGATAAGGGTCTATAAGGACTGTGATTGGCATTTAATTCCAACTTCATTGCTTAACAATTAGGTGACCTTAAGCAAGCCATTTATTCTTTTTGAAATTACACTACCTGTCTTTAAAATTATGATCATACCAGGAATGATGGCTCATGCCTATGGTCCCAGCTACTTGGGAGGTTGATCGGGGGAGGATTGCTTGAGCCCAGGAGTTTGAGACCAGCCTGGGCAACTTTAGAGACCCATCTCTTTAAAAAAATAAAAGAAAAAAAAAACATGGGGACAATAATTACTCTCTGTGTGTGTGAATCTGCGGGGGTGGTGGTACGAGAGAGAGAGAGAGAGAGAGAGAGAGAGAAAGAAAGAAAAAACTGATGTAATGAATACAAAACAAACAAAAAATATTTTTAAAAAGACGTATAGTGCTGTAGTTATACATCCTGCCACCTAATAGTTAAAATGTCCTCCTCTTTCTGAGTTACCTCCCAAGTTGCTTTTGTGAGTAACACTCCCATTCCCATCTGCCAGCAGTGCCACAGAGCATGCTGTTAAATGGTCAGTAAGCTTATTTAAGTATCTCATTCTTTGTATTCTGCAGTCTCATCACCTGCACATCTTAGTTCTACCTTCAACAGCCCCTGCTCAGGCTTTCCTCCTTAGTCACCATTATCAGCCCCTTTCTTCTTTCTTTTTGCCAAAATGCTAACAGCAAAATATACAGCCTCTGCTTTTTGGAAATGATTGACTCTGGTACCAAGTAGAGCTGCACAGGTGCCCTTCCGTGGGGGCTGAGAACTAACAAGCCACCACTGAAAACTATGCCCAGCTCAGGGTGACGGTACAGCCAGTTCTGTCCCCTGCTGTAACAGTTTCCTAGGCAACCAGTACACATTGCCACTGGAAGAAATGGAAGAAAAGTCGAAACCTGCATCATTTCCAGTTTTCTATACATTTGAAGTGCTAGAAACATAAAAAAAAATATGGATAACTCAGCATGTGTTTCAGTATTTCATGTCATGTTGGTTATGGCCTCTGTCGTATCTCTAATGGAACTGCTAGTGAATTACTAGGGATGGTGTTGTATAAGTGAAATTGGTTATTTCTAATGAAGTAAGGTTTATTGTTTTTTATATCAGCCTTGTCCATATTTTATTAAATTTAATCCTGCATTTTGGTGTGTATTGAGCTTTTATAAATTACATTCTAAATTTCCTTTTTAAATATATTTTTGCTGACATATAAAAGTACAATTGAGTTCTTTATCTTGTATCCAGAAACCTTGCTAAATCACTTTACTAATTCTAATAGCTTCTATGTAGATTCTTCTGTTTTTCACTTGTGTAATCATGTCTCCAGCAAATTTTTTTTTTTTTTTTGAGATGGAGTCTCGCTCTGTCACCCAGACTGGAGTGCAGTGGCACAATCTTGGCTCACTGCAAGCTCTGCCTCCCAGGTTCATGCCATTCTCCTGCCTCAGCCTCTCTGAGTAGCTGGGACTACAGGCACCCGCCACCACGCCTGGCTAATTTTTTGTATTTTTAGTAGAGACGGGGTTTCACCATGGTCTCGATCTCCTGACCTCGTGATCCGCCCGCCTCGGCCTCCCAAAGTGCTGGGATTACAAGCGTGAGCCACCGCGCCCGGCCCTGAAGCTTTTTAAAACGTTACAAATGGAAATAGATTTTGTCCTATTTCAAATTTGCTAAGAGGGCTTTGAAAAATCACAAATTGAGATATAATTTTATCCAATACTCTTTCTGCATCTATTGAGATAATCATATGATTTTTCTCCTTCATTTTATAAATATGGTGGTTTAAATTTATTGATTTTTAGTTGATAAGCCAATCTTATATTCCTGGAATAAACCCAACTTGATCATAATGTATTATATTTGTATGACTCATTGGATTTCTTTTGCTAATATTTTGTTTAGGATTTTTTAACTTATGTTCATGACAGAGAGTTTACTTTTTCTTGTAATGTCTCCGACAGGTTTAAGGATCAGGGTTATTTTAGCATCTTAAAATATGGCTCTAAAGGCTACCATTATGTCCATCCATCCATCCATCCATCAATTCATTAATCACTCAAATATTTTTTGAGAGGCAATATAGCATAGTGGTTTAAAATAGAGATTCTAGACTTCCTACATTTGAATAAAAAAAAACTTACTGTAATTATATGTTATCTATTTCTGTATAACAAATTTTCACAAACTTAGCAACATGAAGCAACACACAGTTACTATTTCACAGTTTCTGTGGATCCAGAATCTGGAAATCAAGAATCTGAGCCCTCTGCTTCTGGGTCTCTCAGAAAACTGCAAGTAAGGCATCAGCCAGGGATAGAGTCTCACCTAAGGTTTGATGAGGAGGTGCTATGATTCGAATGTGTCCACTCCAAAATTCAGGTGTTTCTTTTTTAAAAAAATAAAAGAAGTTCCGGGGTACACGTGCAGGATGTGCAGGTTTGTTACATAGATAAACATGTGCCATGGTGGTTTGCTTCACCAATCAGCCCGTTACCGAGATATTAAGCCTGGCATGCATTAGCTGTATTTCCTGATGCTCTCCGCCACCCCCCACCCTCCCCCGACAGGCCCTAGTATGTGTTGTTCCCTCAGTCAACCCAAATGTCCATCAATGATAGACTGGATTTTTTAAAATGTGGTACATATACACCACAGAATACTATGCAGCCATAAAAAGAAACAAGATCATGTCCTTTGCAGGAACATGGATGAAGCTGGAGGCCATTATTTTCAGCAAACTAACGCAGGTGTTTCTTTTCTTTCTTTTTTTTTTCTTTATCCACACTGTCTCTTTTCTTTTTAAAAAAATTATACTTTGGCCGGGCGTGGTGGCTCATGCCTGTAATCCCAGCACTTTGGGAGGCCGAGGCAGGTGAATCGTGAGGTCAGGAGTTCAGGACCAGCCTGGCCAACATGGTAAAACCCTGTCTCTAGTAAAACTACAAAAATTAGCTGGGGGCAATGTAAGGCACCTGTAATCCCAGCTACTCATGAGGCTGAGGCAGGAAAATCGCTTGAACCTGGCTGGCAGAGGTTGAAAAAATATATATATATACTCTAAGTTCTGGGACACATGTGCAGAACGTGCAGGTTTGTTACGTAGGGTATACACGTGCCATGCACCCATCAACCTGTCATCTATGTTAGGTATTTCTCCTAATGCAGTCCCTCCCCTAGCACCCCCACCCCCAACCCCCGACAGGCCCCGGTGTGTGATGTTCCCCTCCCTGTGCCCATGTGTTGTCATTGTTCAACTCCCACCCATGAGTGAGAACATGCGGTGTTTGGTTTTCTGTTGTTGTGTTAGTTTGCTGAGAATGATGATTTCCACTTTCATCCATGCCCCTGCAAAGGACATCAACTCATCCTTTTTTATGGCTGCATAGTTAACGCAAGTGTTTCTAATGTGATAGATTAAGAGGTAAGGCCTTTAAGAGGTGTTTACGTCGTGAGGACTCCTCCCACATAAACGGGATTCGGTGCCTTTCTAAAGGGGCTTGAAAGAGGGAGTTTGGTCTCTTTTTCGCCCTTTTACCTTGTATCTTGTGAGGACCCAGCATTCCTCCCCTCCAGAGGATGCAGTGTTCAAGGCGCCATCTTGGAAGCAGAGAGCAGCCTTCACCAGGCAATTGAACCCAGTGCTGCTTTGATGTTGGAGTTCCCACCCTCCAGAACGGTAAGAAATAAATTTCTATTCTTTGTAAATTACCCAGTCTCAGGTATTTTGTTGTAGAAGCACGAGACAGACTAAGGAGAAATCTGTTTCTAAGTTCACGTGAGTGTTGGCAGGATTCAGTTCTTTGCTGGTTGCCAGACTGAGGACCTCAGCTCCTTCGTGGCTGTAGGCTAGAGTCTACCCTCAGCTTCTTGCCATGCGGGCCTCTCCATATGGCAGTTTACTTCATCGAAGTCAGAAGGAGAGAAAGAGAGAGTCAGTAGAGTCTGCCAGCAAGGCAGGAGTTACAATATTAGGTAACATAATCACTGACGTAACATTCCATTACCTTTTGCCATACTGTATTGGTTAGAAACAATGTACCTATTCTACTTACATTGGAAGAAAGGGAATTAAATAAGGCATGCATACCAGGATGTAGAGATAATCAGGGGTCATCTTAGAGTCTATCTGCTACTGTAAGTTAGATTATTTAACTTGTATATGCATTGGAGTCTTCATCTGTGAGTGAAAATAATAATAGTACCTATTTATAGGGTCATTAGGAATATTACATAATTTAAATAAATAAAGCAGCTAGAATAGCGGCTGGCATAGAGGAGGTACTGCATTACTGTTAAATGCTATGACAGAATGAGCATCCCTTATCTGAAATGCTTGGGACCAGAGTGTTTTGGATTTGGGGATTTTTTGGATTTTGGAATATTCGTGGAAGACATACTGGTTGAGCATCTCATTGGTGAAAATCTGAAATCCAAAATGTTCCAGTGAGCATTTCCTTTTAGTGTCATGTCAGCACTCAAAAAATTTCAGAACTTGGAGCTTTTCAGGTTTGGGATTTTCAAATTAGGGATACTCAGCCTGTTGTATATGAAGTGCCATATACTATTCAAAGTGTGAGGGACTTAACACTGAGTAACAAGGACAAAATCCTACCCTGATGCAGATTAAAATCTACCGGAGAAAGGCAGAAGGTAAACATATAAATATATGAGTGTTGGTTGTGGGGGGAGGGGGTGTTACTATTTTATATAAAATGATCAGGGTAGTTCTTATCAGTGGCCTGAAGGACGTGGAGGAGAAAGCTTTGTATCCATCCTAGGAATAACAAGAGTGAAGTAATTAAAATGAGAGTGTATTTACTTTAAGAACCACATGGAAGCTTGCTTTGAAACTATACATTGTAACTTATAAATATTCATGGTGGTTATTCACAGATGACAGTTTATTCCCAGATAGCTCTTCCATGTATGCAAAACACTACTCTGTAGAAATTGTTGCAGAAAATGTGCAAACCGACAAGAGGTTATGCTCAACAGAGACAGTAAAAAGTTAATCTAGAATCTTGGATTAAGCTGAGTGATGCCTTGGGTATTTATCCAAATTTGGGTTGAGTTAAATCCAGCTGCAGCAAATGCTACTACAACGGACCAATAAAAGCGGCTGAAAACCTCTTTTCTTTTCTAAATTATTCATAATTCAATTCATTAAACATGAAATTATCCCAAAGCTTAATTTGTTTTTCCTTCTAGCTTACATTTTTACAGTTTATACATAGTTCTAATCACAATACAGATGTAAGTGTCTCTTTCTCTTTTCTCACTTAGTGTTTCATAACAGAAATGTATTTTGGTACCAATAATTGTTAGGGATTCATTTTTAGTGATTCAATCTTTCACCATATTGGTATATCAAAAATACTTGGTCTTATTCTCCTGAGCAGTTTGGTTATTTTTATCTTGTTTGCTGTTGAAAAAATTTGGATGCTGTTAACACTTCTGAGATAATACCTTTTTTTTTTTGTATTTTAAATTAGTTTTAGAATAAATTCTCAAGGGTGAGTTACTTTTCCAAAGGACATTAACATTTTATGAAGCCCATGTATTTCAAGTCACGTTGACTAGGGTTTTGTTTGTTTGCTTGTTTTTCTTTGTTGTTATTGTTGTTTGTTTGTTTTTGAGAGAGTTTTGCTCTTGTAGACCAGGCTGGAGTGTAAGGGTGAGATCTTGGCTCACTGCAACCTCCGCCTCCTGGGTTCAAGTGATTTTCCTGCCTCAGCCTCCCGAGTAGCTGGGATTACAGGCACCTGCCACGATGCTCAGCTAATTTTGTATTTTTTTTTAGTGGAGACGAGGTTTCACCACGTTGGCCAGGCTGTTTTTGAACTCCTGACCTCAGGTGATCCGTCTGCCTGGGGCTCCCAAACTGCTGGGATTACAGGCGTGAGCCACTGTGCCCTGCCAGTCCATTTTTAATGGTAACAGAAATATCACCATAGATTGGTGATAAACCAAATGTCCGTAGATTGTTATTTCTGAATACACTTAATGTTATAACCTGTTAGCAGTTAAAAAAAAAAAAAATAGTATTTATCCCTTCAGGCAATAAACAGAAATCTTATTCTCAGTAGTCTCTGTGTTAACTGTATGCATAACTGGATATTTTATTTCACATAGGAGTTCAGAGTAATCTGAAACCTGAATATTTGGACAAACACCTAATTCTATTGCTTGCTACCAGTGTGACCTTGGGCAGAGTATACACCTGCTCAAGTTCCTCAGCTTTGTTATCTGTAAAATAAGCTTAACAAGAATGCCCACCTTAGAGGCTTTGTCTCAGTTGATACATGATAGGAGCTCAATAAGTGAAGGCTATTACTATCATATTACGTGTTCCTAAGTTATTTTTAGATCACAACTTGTTGAACTCACCGTGAAGGGTTAAAAGTTTGCTGGAAACATTAGCAGCAGCTAGTGGTAGCCTGGGCTTTGCTAGCACTGCCGAAAAGACAACATAGTAGAATACAATTCAGAAGCAGGCACCTATGGGCCATATCTGGTTATGTGTGTTTATCCCACATGGTGTTTTTTTTTTTTTTTTCTAAATTAGTTGCTAATATTGAACAATTTTGAAATTTCACCTAAAATCCTGATTTGTTGTTTTTCTTTAAAAAAATAAATTGAAAGATAAAACAAAAGCTGGCTGTTTTGCTTATGGCAACTGTCAGCTGGAGCAGAGCAGCAACTGATTTCATTAGAAGAGGGATTAGAAAGGACCACACATTCCCCAAGTGCCACCTGTGCTTTATTGCCTGTTGCTTACACCTTGCCTCCTTCGCTCATTTACATGACCTTGCTGGCTTCCAGAGAATTTCACCAGCACAGTGACCGAGCTCTTGGCCCCTGAAGGTTGAGAGACCTGGGTTAGACTCTTAGCTCTGGCCTAATCACGAATGAAACTCCAAGCTAGCTGATTGATCACTTGTATCACTAGACATTGCAGAGCACTGATTGGCAGAGTACATTTCTTACCAGGCTCCGGGATGTCTCATTATGAGAGATGCTCTCTTTGCTTTAGCCTTGGCCTTCGGGCCAAAGACATCCTTTCCTCTAGTCTGCAAGAAGTATGAATTGAGAAAATTACGAGGAATAGTAGAATGCCTAAAATGCTGCTGCAAAAAGTCTGTGTGCTCTTTCTGAAAAGACTGAAAATGGTTACTTTGAGACAGCGGGGAATCCATACCAGGAGCACTAAGCTTCTATTTTTATGCCTGGGAGAGTTTTTGAAGCCATTACTCCATGTTATCTAGTCTTAAAATGCATGATTCATGCATAACACAGATTGGAAATGGCAGAGAGATTGATCTTATGGTAGAAGTATGCGGTTTTCCATAGCACTAGCCGACCATTTAGTACTACAAGGGATCTGTAGACCTGAGCTAATTGGTTCTTTCAGGCATTTGAGTGCTAGTGTACAGCTTCCCACTGAGCTCTGCATTTTTCCTTGTTTACACATTGTAATTAATAGGAGACTATTGTACATTTACATAAAACCTCTAACCTCCATGCACATAATAGGGGGCCTAAGGAAAACATTATGTAGTTGTTCTTGGGGTTGCTAGCTAAGCAGATTAAGCAGAAAAATCACAGTGATGAAGAATCCAATAGACCTGAGTTTCAGTCTTGGCACTGCTGCTATGACCTGTGTGATGCAGGGTGATTTATTTAAATTCTCTGACTCAATTTTCTCATCTGAAAATAAAAAATGGGATAGCATTAGTGTCACTCATGGGGGGATTATATGAAAGAATTCATATTAGGCATTTAAGACATAAATAAGCACTTAGTAAAGAGAGTTAACCACGGTTTTCCCTGTGTATTAATGCAGAATGGTGAGAGATTTCTATATAACAGTAAATGCAAGCCACAGTTTTTGTCCTTATGGACCTAAGAATATTCAGTAGGGTTTATGCTGACCTTGAATATATTTTTGTCTTATAGCACAGTCATGGTGAGCTTGACTATCTGGCTTTGACTCTCTATCCCACCTCTTACTCATTCTGTGACATACGGCACCTTACTAAACTTCCTGTGTTTAACATCCTTATTTATTAAATGGGGACATTATTAGTGACACATAGATTGTATTATTGATACCACATACCTTGTGTCAGTTATTATTGACACCACATACCTTGTGGTGTCTGGCACAAGGTAATAATAACAATAATGAAGAGGAGGAGAAAAGCTAACATTTATCACATGTATTCTATTTATTAGTACATTGTGTTTATTACACGTAGTTAATATTAATTGATGTACTAACTTTTAGATGTATTATGTAGACCTCACAGTTACCTGTAAAGTCATTTTCATTATTAGTCCCTTTTACAGATGAGGAAACAAGAGCATAAGAAGCAAAATATCCAAGAGATATTAGTTGCTGTGGTCATTATCTTTAATAAAATGAACATCTTTCCAATTAATTACAATTATATTTAAATAATGGTTTCAAATTCCCTTCCCTCTTAATAATTCCATTGCATCTGTAGAGCTTATCCAACTTTCTGTGGCTGGACATTTTGGTTATTCTTATGACATTCACATGAAGAGCAAGTTTTGACACTCTTCACATTTTACACAAGAAGTTTTCTGCCTGTTTGTGTTAGCTCTGAGATAAATTTTACATCCTTCTGTTCACTCGACAAATTTAACTGAAGAGTTGAGAGAGTGAGGCCATCAGGCTAACCTTTGAGACAAGGAATAAAACTTTTGGACAGTGCACATTGGCAGGCAGAGGGTTGTGTTACTAACAGACTAGATGAGGTAAATATTTTCAACCTGTTGAATCTCGAATCCATTTTTGCACAATCTATAGCTATGAGGAAAAGCACAAGTGAGACCATACTGGGCCAAAATAAGTAGACTGAGACATCTTACACACAGACTAAAACTAATATTCTTGTTGATATGCTGTTTAGACCAAAGAGATACTGTGCTGTTTTCACTCCTGGCTCGTTCTTCTCCACCATAAGAGGTGTGATCAGCCCTGTTGAAGCCCTCTATGTCTAGGCTATTTCTGATTGTACTCTCTCTCTCTACCCACTTAAATATTCCCTTTCCCTGCATTATTTTCCTCCAAAGCACTGACCTCTATTTACAGACTACACATTTTACTTATTTATTGTCTAATCCCCCACCAGTGGTATAGGAAGCCTGCTTACTCTAGTTTGCAAAAGAAAATTGCCAACTATTTGGGAGTTTTGCGAGCTGATTATCCGCAGTGGAAGTATTTACACCATGGAAATTGGCAAATGCTACCGATGAGGGCTTTTATTTTGGAGAGGTGGTTTGCCAGAACACCATTGCCTCCTCATTAAGCATAAGCTCCATGAAAGAAGAGATTTTTTTGTTTCTATTTTGTTTATTTCTCTATCATCCTAATTAGAAAGGTGCTTTTCACTTTTCACATAGTAATTAAAAGTTGTTTGTTGAAAAAGTATGAAATAGGCCTGGTGCAGTGGCTCACACCTGTAATACCAGCACTTGGGGAGACTGAGGCTGGCAGGTCACCTGAGGTCAGGAGTTCAAGACTGGGAAAACATTTTAAATGGTCCATTTTCAAGGCATGATAAATCTAAGTACTGGCAGCCAGCTTGTGGATGTAACAAATGGCACAGCTCATGCACCTAAAAGGTCACAATAAGTGAACAGAATGTAGAGGAGGGGTCAGCCCATAAAAGGGAAGAAAGTTTTGTTATTGGGAAATTGAAAATCAGGGAAGGGGGCCAGGGTATAACCTTATAAGGGGAATAATGAAACTTAGGCGACATCCAGGAAGATTGCAACCCCACAGTACTCGACCAATGAGGAACTGGGAGAAGAACTTGTGTGCTAGGAGATAAATTATCTGCTGTAACTGCCCTGGGTGTGCCTGCCTACCAGACACCCATCTTGCAAGAATGCTATTAGAAGTCTCACTTTCAGTGTGCCTCTGAGTCCATTCTTTGAATTTGGATGGGTAAATGTGTGTTTTTCACAAAGACCAGCCTGGCCAATATGGTGAAACCCCATCTCTACTAAAAATACAAAAATTAGCTGGACATGGTGGCACACACCTGTAGTCCCAGCTACTCAGGAGGCTGAGGCAGGAGAATCAGTTGAACCCAGGAGGCAGAGGTTTCAGTGAGCCAAGATCATGCCACTGCACTCCAGCCTGGGCAACAGAGCAAGATTCCATCAAAAAAAAAAAAAAAAAAAAGAAAAGAAATGAAAAAAGTGTGGAATAAATGCATGAGTAAATGTAAATGAGTGAGTGAATGAATGAATGAATGAAGAAATGAAAGTTAATCAGTACCCCTCACATGGAGGTAAAAACCAGTCATAATAGCTGCTTTTCTTGGTGCAGCGATTGAGTGATTCACAACTGGGCATGGAGAGCTTAGTTGCTAAATGAGTTTTACTAGATCCCAGTGCAGAATTGAGTCACAGAACTTGGACATCTAGTCTATAGTTTCAAGTTTCTCTCTTCTTGACTCAAAACTTTGGCCTTGAGCCAATGAAATTTTTTCTAGTTAGATTTAGTAAATCAAGCTACTCATTGCTTAGTCATTAAAATGGAAAAGAACTAAGAATGTGTAAACAGAAACCCGAAAAAAGAAAACATTGCATGTATACCATGGGGAAGTTAAGACAATTTGGCTTGTGCTTGCTTTCATTTCACCAGCTCAGATTTATATTTATAAGTCACCCTAAACAAGAAGGATGCCTAATTTTTTAGCTTGATTGTTTATAATTGCATTACATGGAAGTCCTATCATACAATATTGTTGATTGCTGAGAGCTGTATTACCTTGTGTCACGAGCTCTGGGATTGCCTTAAAGTACCTCCCTTTCTGGAAGGAAAAGAGACATTCAGAAATAAAGCATATGGTCAGGGATAAAAACAGACTACCTAAAATATAATCAAGAATTTATTTTTGTTGTGGGTTTTTTTTCATCCGAATGTTCTCTTCAGTTTTTTTTTTATGCTTTTTGATGTCAGAATTGGTAATTAGATTTCAAACATCATTATTTGTTTGGCATGACCTTAAGAAAGATGGGACTGAGTCTGAAAGGACTTAAAATTGAGAAAAACAATTTCAAATTTAAAGAGTTATGAATAATATAGAAAAGGGAAAAAATGAATTTGTTTATTAACATCTTAGAATGGAGGCTGTTCTTAAAGTTTAGATAAGGTGATATGAGAACAACAACAAAAATTTTCTTTTTCAAAGTAGTATCTATGAAATCTTCTACTGAATGCTGAGGTATAGTCGAAGGCAGAGATCCAATGATTGAGTCCCATCTGTGATTAAGTAAGGTTGGGATTTCTAAGGGCTGTCTTTAACCTCTTGAAATTAATGGAAGATAATAATGTTGCTTTGGGGCAAGTCCTTTGGGGACCGTTATCATAGTAAACATATCATCAACTTTATGCTTATTATGTGATCTGTACTCTGTATCGTAAGATGCATACTTCTTTATAAGCATCTTATTTTAAAAACAACCTCAGACAATGCTGTGGGGTAGGTATTAATATTTGTGTCAGTTAAGATACTTTAGGTAGAAAGTGTCAAAGTGCCTATTTAAAGTGCCTTGCACAGTAAGGAAATGAATTATACTACACATTTAAAACTCCATTGTTAGTGTGGGCTGCTGGTGAGAGGAGAACAAAGCTCTGGCTCATTTTCTCAGCTCCATTTCCAACTGTGTCCTTCTCCATGTGTCAACTTCGCTTTTCCGTTTAACCAAAAGTTAGCTGCCAGTGGGTCTAGGGTGCCATGATTCATTGTTCTTATCCAGTGGGAGAAAGGGGAACCCAAACATAGAGTATAAATCCTTCCTTTAGTATGCTTATTTAAATTTGTGTCATATGCCCACACCTAGACCAAGCTACCCTCTGTAGGGAAATGCCTTGTGCTGCTTGTCTTAGTTCTGTGTTCCTTGACCAATTCACTAGCAAAGCAAATGGGCTTATAATGATTGGCTCATCAATAAGATCTACCCCTGGAGCTAGTGATTTGGGTCTACTTCCCCTGTTTCCCATGGTTGTGTGAGGATAGAGAAGATCCCTGAACAACACCAAAGTCTTGTTAGGAAGAACGGAGTCGGTGCTGAATAGACAATAGACAACCAAATATCACTACAGTCTTATTATCCTGAGTGTACAGGTGTGGAAGCCAAGAGGTTCATCAACTTGTCCAAGATCAGGCAAGTAGAATGAGGAGGAGTAGAAGAAAGAGAAGGAGGGAAAAAAAGAAAAAAAGATGAGGGAAGAGGACAATTAGAAGGCAGCAAATACTTATATTGTACTTTAGTGTGTCAGGCAGTACTCTAAGCACTTTATATAGCAATAGAAATTAGCACATTTAATTTTTACAGGAAGCCTATGAGGTAGGGGCTATTAGTATAATTACCACTTTGCAGTTGAGAAAACAGGCACATGGAGTTTAAGTACCTTGCCCAAGTACATGTAGCACATCCTGTGGAGCTGAGATTTGAATGCTGGGAACCAGGAAGCTCTAGAATACCTGATTGTAACCACTCTAAAACCATCTCTTGACTGACCTGTCCCATATCAAAGCTCCTGATGTAACCATGAGGGAAACTACTGGCCTATTCCAGTATTTCTTCTTCCTCTGGGACTAATCCTTTGGTTTTTGGACCTCACATGTTATTCAGCTTGCCTCTGCGTGAAACAGCCCTTCTGCTTACTCTGTGCTGATGAATTTGTCTTTGATTGTCAACTCTTTTTAATGAATGAGAGCATAATTCTGTGAATTGTCTTCAATTATGCAGCTTTCCTGAAAGATTGCTTGTACTTCTTTATGTTTATTCTGCTGTCTTATTGTAATCATCATCCTATGTTGATTAAGCAAAGAGCAGTAAAGTGTAAGAGAGCAATGACTTGTAAATGAGGTACATTAACAAAAAGAAGAAAAAAAGCACCACCTGAAAGATTTAATTCTGTTTGATCAAGACATCAATATAACTGTTAAATGAATTCTCTTTGAAAAAAAATTCTTTTTCGTTTTATCATCCTTCTTCAAAGACCAGAGATGGGAATGAGAAACTCTGTTTCAGAGGGGGAGGTAAGATTGCGGCCAGAGCCCAACTCAAAGAACAATCTGAATTTAGAATTAACTCTTACTCTAAAATTCCACATATATGTTAGTGTGGTCAGCTACATGTACAAGTTCTACCTTCATAAAAACAAATGTTATAGAATTGTATTTATTCCCAAGGACACTAAAATAAATCACTCCCATAGGAGCCTGAGACCTCAGTGCTTATGGCAGAGGCTGAGGGATTCAGGCAGGCAGAGTGGCATGGGAAATTTGGATTTAAGGAGCCTGTTCTTCAATTGTAGCTTCATCACTCAGCAGCTGTGTGAACTTCTTGGAACTCAGTTTTCTTGTTTGTAAAATGTTTTTGTAGGGCCACATTCTGAGTTTGATTATTAATCAAAATTCTTCCACTTCTACAATTTTTACTAACAAACCCTCACCCACCCACTTGCTCCCTGTCACCCAGCTATTTTTATCGTGAATCCCTCCATTCTTCCCCTGGTCCTCTCCTCTCTATTATTAGACTCTTCCTGATATTATGTCTTTTCCTACCCAACTTCCACTCTCAGCAAGAGCCTCATTGCTGTTCCCACTTCCCTACTTAGACTTTGTTTGAGGGCAGTGGTCATAACTCATATTCCCCTGGAATTCCCCATAGCTCTTATAATGATACCAGCTACACATGACATAGCTGTTGAGTGATACTGAAGATGATAAAATAGTAAATTAAAACAGTGCACATAACTCTGTTTTCATGAGTTCTGTACTATTTCCTTTTGTAAAAACTAAAAACAAAGCAAACAAATGAAACAAGAACATAATCATCTTTATAATAAGTACTGTAAGTAAAGGATTGTCTCTCGAACCTTGTTGTTGATCTAGGAAAAGATTTTTTATGAAGTCGTCCTAATGGGTGTTTTCATTAGTACGTATTGAAGTTACTAATAAAAACACAGGAGTGCTTAAAGTGCATGCCTTAAGGCCTTGTGAAACGGCTTTGGTTGGGTAATGCAGTACATTATGTGTTATCAGAAAAAAAGTAATGGTGCTCTGGTTGACAAATATTCCAGATGTCAACATTATCCATATATAAAGATGACTGGATATTAAAACATCCACACAGTGTATTTCTTCCTATTTAACACATTCAATCTTTGTAACAAAAAAGACAAGGGGAAATAAACAGCAGAACCTGAGGTCTCTAAATAATGGTTGATAATGCATACATTAAGGAGAATATATAAAATAAGTAATTCATTTATCTATTTTTTAAATGCAAGCAATTTTTTAACCCAATCCATTGAGTGGGTGCTATTTACCCACAGTAGCCCATTCCATTCCTGTGATGGACCAAATGTGTTCTTAGCCTTTCCCTGGGTCAGGTTAACAGAGGACACATGTGAATATGCTTATCATTCTAAGCCCTCATCATCTTCAGAATCAGACCCCGTGATGGACTCCTACATTGGCCTTGGGTTTCTGAATCGAAGCCCTTATTCATGGGATTGGCCCCAGACAAACCAGTCCTTAAATCAGGGACCATTCAAAGTGCTCCCATGGGGTTTATAGCCACCCAGACTCTGAAATAGTCACCAGATGGTTTAAAATCAAAAAGGCTCTTTATTTCTTCTACTATATTTCTTTGAACTGAAAAGGAGTAGAGGCCTTAAAGAAGCCACAGGGATTATCTCCTAGTTTTCTTTTTCCTCTCTCACATTTCTCCCTTCTATTCTAATAGGTGCCTATCAAGAGGATATATACAAAAGAGGTTGCACTGAACTTTAATAACCTCCAAAATCTTCACCTTCAAGAGTAGAAAAAGTCATGAGTTAATTTTCTCATTGGTTTAGAGTGTAAAAAAGTATTCTTACTGATAATAAAAGTTAAATTTACTAAAGAGCAGTATAGATGCCTTGTGTTCTTGAAAATTATATGGTGTAAGATGCATACACATTAGACCTCCTTTTCCAAGAGAGTGTTTCCTCTTGTTCCATTGTTCAGGTGTTTCAGTCCTTCAGATCCCATGGTGAACTGAGAGCAATAAAATATTGTCTACAATATTTTTGTTCTAGGAAAATCAGGGACTTGTATTAATATGAGTATGACTGTTTCTATAACAGTCATGTATTAGTCAGGGTTCTTTAAAGAAACTTTAAGGAATTGGCTCACACAATTATGGAAGCTGAAAATTCCCAAGATCTGCAGTTGGCAAACTGGAGACCCAGGACTGGTGATGGTGTAATTGAGTCTGAGTCCAAAGGCCTGAGAAGTAAGAGAGCTGGTGATCTAAGTTCTGGTCCAGAAACCAATGAGCTAGAGGCCCAAGAACAGTGCATGCTTCAGTCCAAGTACAAAGGCTGGAAAAGACTAATGTCCCAGCTCAAGCAGTCAAGCAGGAGGAGTTTCCTCTTACTCAGCCTTTTTGTGCTATTCAGGTATTTAATACATTAGATCAAGTGCACCCACATTCAAAGAGAAATCTGTGCTACTCAGCCTATCAATTCCAATGTTAATCTTATCCAGAAACACCCTCAGAGACACACCCAAAACATGTTTGATCAAATGTCTAGGCATCCCATGGCCTAGTCAAGTTGGCACATAAAATTAATCATCACAGCACTCTTGTATTCCTTAATAATTTGAGGGAAATCAGTAAGAACCACACAGTCTTTGTGCTGGAGATAAAAATGATTACCTGCTTTGGAATATTCATGTTGTTCATTGCTTATCAATTCACCCCTTTCTTAAGACCTCATAAGAAAAAAAAACTGTTGTGATTTACAAATAGAATTTTATAAATTGTAATTATAAAAAGGAGTGTCCTCACCCATCAAGCTATTGATACTAGTGCATATAAAATATAATACATATTGGTCAATGTGACTTTTACAACAGGCCTATGGGAATACTTTTATAGTTTTAGTTATTTTATGAATGAAGAACTGAAGGTGAGAGCAGCCAGTCATCTGGCACAAGGTCCTATACAGAACTAATAAGTGGCTGAACAAGAAATGAACTGTCTATAGGACAAGCAGCCCCATAAATGTGGGAACTGTGTAGTTCCACAGGGCCTATGGTCAAGAGGGTCTGCACTTGGTTTAATGTTCTGCTGTGGTCCTCTTGAAATGTTATATTATATTTTATATATATATATATATATATATATACACTCACATTCAGTTATTTAATTTGTTATAGTATTATTCTGTTTATATCTATTTAAATAGCCAACGTATGGGCCCTGCATTTTCATTTTCCACTGGGCACTAGAAATTATGTAGCCAGTCATTTTTCTTTGGCTATAAAGTCCTTCCAGCCCATCACACCTCTTTTTAGAGATGAATTTTCCCAGCAGGAATAGTTACTACCTGCTTATTGCCAACCCAATGATGCACTCCTGCTGTTTTCTGCCTGTTTCACTTGGGAAGGCTTGGTACCTGAATTGATATTGAAATATTCATATGACAAATATTTGAAAGGCCAACTTGTAGCTTTCTGGCTGGTTAAGTGCCACATAGCAGGACACAAAATTATTTCATGTAGTTTACTAACTCCCTTTAGTTGTTATTTCTTTTAAACATATTAAGTTGTATTTTCATTTCTACACATGGAATCATTTCCCTTCTCCTCCAGTGTGTTCTAATATATTTCATTCTATTTGGATTTATCTAAGTTGCATTGGTTTTCCAAAAGTGATTGCTGCTACTGATATATTTTATTATTAATCATAAACGTTTATTTAGTGTTGGGCATATGGTGTGAAGTCATTTTTAAAATTAAATCCAACTTTTTACTATCTAAATTAAGAATGTCAGCTTTGAGGTTAGTGCGTTGACTGACAATGATATTTTTGTTTTCTCATTTTTTTCTTAAAGTATTTAACATTTAGTGTTCTAATTTAAGAGATGAAGAAATGGTGTGGTATATTTTTGAAACTTACTTTTATCAAACCCTAAAATAAGTTTTTGTTTCAACCCATATGT
This sequence comes from Hylobates moloch, assembly GCF_009828535.3. Lineage (NCBI taxonomy): Eukaryota > Metazoa > Chordata > Mammalia > Primates > Hylobatidae > Hylobates > Hylobates moloch. The sequence continues at coordinate 47,407,189 of NW_026652278.1, forward strand.
AAGACCGTTACTATGAGTTGGTGTTTTGAATTGGGACACTTTCTTTTCATTGGTAATGTATATTCCTCCTTTTATTTTAAAATGTTTCCTGTAGCCATCACATATTGCCACAGTTTGGGGGCATATGTGAAGACATCTGATCTGACTCTCTTACTTCCCATGTAAAGAAACCGAGTCCAGTGAGACTAGTTCAAATAGTGACAGGGCAAAGATCAGATGCAAACCCCCTGAATTTAAGTCCAGGACTCTTTTATGACACCGCACAAATCTCTTCTGATGCCTAAAATCACTAATATTTCTTTTTAAATTTTCTATCCATGATAAATATTTATACAGTCTTGAGCCTCAAGTTAAAGTTTAGCTTACCAAAGGCCCTATGAATATGAGAATCAGAAATCTGGAGGGAAATATTAGCTTTTCAGTAAAAGGGCAACAGTGTTTTTGAAATGTTCAATGTCATGTGAGGAAAAAAAATTCTGTCTTTCAAATTAAATTCTCCTAACACTCAACGATGCCTCTAGATTGTTTTGGTAATTTTATAATTCTATAACATATTTTATAAAAACAAATTGTCTAGGAAAGTTATCAGTAAACTCATATCAAAGTAAGTACACTGTGAAAATAATCTAGTTGACTCTGTACTGTAATAAGGAATACCAACCAGCAAGGTGGCCTGGGTAAAAGGAACTTTTTTTCTCACCAGGGTTCTAGTTTTTTGGTTGCTAGTGGAAAATAACAGAAATACATTTGCAATAAAGGCAAATTATGAATTCTGTGCAACTGACAGCAGGTCTAATGAGGGTCCTTTGAAACATGGTAATTGATTCCAAAGTGCTATTTTATTAGTACGAAAATAGGTTTCTTCTTAAATCTGTCTATCTAGGTAATGCTCCAGGGATGCAATATAATTGTACTGATCAGGCATATAACTTGTGATAGCCAATTACATGATTTTTGTAGGAAAAGTTGCCTCTGATATAGTTTGGAAACAAGAGTTCTGAGTAAACATTCCTTAAGAAACTAGTGACAAATCTTTTTAAAAGATATCTTGTTTTTCCTCTTTCTTATGACCAATTTTCATAACTTTTACAGCTTCACTTCCGTTATGCAAGTGGCCTTTTAATCTTATGCAAAGACATTGCTCTTAAGAGAAATAACTTTTTTATTCCTTATCCTGGTGCCCCAGCCCACAGAATAAAAGCAGTCAGTCCTGGTTAGGAAAAGAACCCCACAGATAGAAAGCCTAAAAATAATATTCAAACACCGATCATTCTTTTACACTCTTCACAGTACTAGAATTACTTATCTTAACTAAATTTCATCTCCATTGATCACCCCTAACATGCCGCCACAGCTATACAGTTTCCTTGGTATTGCCTGTCAGCCACTAGGGGGCATCCTGGGGCAGGCAGACAGCTCTAGGTTTGCACTTTCACTATTCTACTTGGTGGGTGTCCCACCAAGTCCTTGGCCAACTTAGTTAAGCTCCCTTATTCTCAGTAACCTCTTTTTAAAAATTGAGATAATAATACTAGGTTAGCTTATAAGTTATTTTCCATATATAGAGAAATAATAATGCTAGATTAGCTCACAAATTACTTCCCATATACAGATGGATTATTGAGTAATACATAAAATGATAAGAGAACAAGAACATCTTGGAACTAAGAAATGTCACTTTCAGTGACCTTTCTGCCAGCAGCCCAATCGGACAGCTGTATTCCATCTTAGATAGGGAGATGAAGGGCTCCCAGCAGGTTGCTTTGACTCTTTCAAATTCTTGAAATTCCCATCTGCGGAAAAGTAAGTTTATGGACCCAAATAAATATCAGTCCACTGGCCATATGCAAAATCTGGCAGAATGTCATCCCTCCCTAATTCCTTGATTCTAGCTAGAGCCAATGTGCTTGGTAAGCAGGAATATTTGTGGTCGAGGCATTCAGTTGAATAAGCTGAATTAAAATGTTTCAAAACTCCACACACACTTCAGTTGATAGTGCAGCATTTAAGGCAGAATCATGTGGAACACATCCAAAGTGCAAAACTCTGTGGGACTTCCACCAAGTCACATACCATAGCTTTATATCTGAAATGACTAACTGGAATCACTGGGTGAGGCTCTTGGCAGTGTCCATTTATGGCCCATAAAGTTGGCTTCAACTTTACAGACAGGTTCATATTCCTGGAAACTGCAGGCTGCTAAATACATTGATATACACATTCATGACATGCATATATTCACAGGCACTTTGAAACTTGTTTCAAAGTGACAACGAATATGTTTACATACAATTCAACTTCAGGTTATAAAATCATCATTAAGCAATATCTTCATGGGAAAGAGTTTTGGAGAAACCTTAGTCTTTACTTCCTAGGATAGCTCTGAAGATAACACAAGTTCATGTGTACATATAAATATCATTGCAACAGTGCATAATACTTAGTCCATCAACAATTTTCTTTTTCCTTAATTATTACATTAGTATACCTAAAGTCCATGGTGGTATTTACTTTCTTAAGGTGAGGTTAAGGCTTCTTCCTTATAACAACAGGTAACACCAACTGAAGTACTCTAGTAGGGGACTCACATTTATTCAGGAGTTGCCATTTGCTAGGCAGTAAGCATTGATTATTAGCAGGTATAATTTTGCCTCGAGGGAACATTTGGCAATATCTAGAGACATTTTCATTGTCATTACTGTTACCTACAGAGTAGAGGCCATGGATGGTGCTAAACATCCAACAACGCACAGGAAATCACTCCACAACAAAAAATCATCCAGTCCAAAACATCTATTATGTAATCCTATGGTTGAAAAACCCTGCACAAAGATAATTGGTTTTGATTTAGTCTTTGTAAACATCATTTGAGGTGGATTATGGTGTTATCCTCATTTTTCAGAAGCAGAAATTGTAGCACTGAGAGGGGGAGAGGCTGTCCAAGATTGTGGAACTTGTGGAGGAGTGCAAATTTGGCTTCATCTAGAACCTAGTTTCTTCATCCTTGCTCTCTAAGGGTAGAGTCAGAAACAGAACTCTTTTTTCTGCTTCCAGAACACATTGCTGCCTTCTTAGTTAATTACTAGGATGAATGATTATAAAACTTACCTCCTGCAGAGTGAATGAGTTTTAAAAGTTTGTTTAAAACAACAAAAGAATTCACATATTGTGTAACTTTGGATTTAGGGTACCATTGGAATTGCTTTCCTTAGAGGTGTGCTAGAGGCAAAGTTTGCTAATCTGGTTGGTGGAAGAGTACTGATGGAATCTTTCTTTAGGTTTCTCTCTATGTTTAAGTTCCTGCTTGCACCTGTGCTAGTCAATGTATTTGTTAAGGAAGATTTATGGTTCTATTCTTTTAGGAGAGAATATTCATACTTACTTTGGCTTTGCCTTTTGAGGCTTACACATATTATCACTAAAGTACATTATCATTTTTTATCTGGTGGTAGGGAGGATTTTACCACCTTCCGAGTTAGGTGGAATGCTCTAGGCAGAGAAAGGATTAGGGCTCATCAGAGCCAATAGGGCCAACTTTGTTCCGTTGTTTTCCTGCCAAAAAGAAATAGGGGATAATAGAAACTCATCAGTTGCTATTTGCAAAACTGTTTACTTTCCCTGAATATTTTGTTCTCTTGTTGACATGAGCATTGACTGCTGTTTTGCCATAGTGGGATAATTTATTTTATATGAGGTGGTGTTTTCAACAACCACTGTAGAATGTTCTGAATCACTGTGAACTCTTATCTGGATAAAAATAAATGCTCTTATTTTCTCCAATGGATATTTTTCCTTGCCCATGAAAGTTATGACTGGTTCTGCTTATTACTCAAACCGACTATATGAACTTCTGATAAATGTTTGAATAAAATGTAAGAAATATTGTAAATAAGCAAAAATCCCACAGAAATCAAAGGAAGTATGTTCTACCTCTGCTCTTCTAAGTCTGACCAACAGTTAAATAAATTATTGGGTTCTATGAACAGAATTTTTACGTGATGAATTTTCATCTACATTAAAAGTCAAGATGACCAAACAAAGGTGGTATTTTAATATAATTAATAAGAAGCAAAGGAGACCAAGATCAATGCCTTATCTACAGAAAAATGATTATGATGATCATTAACAACGCAAAAAGATGGAATTAGTTGTGGGGTGAGACAGGTGGCATTGGCTCAGGACTCATAATCCCAAAGAATTTCACATTTTGACTTCTGTCATCTTTCAAAGGAGAGCAGTGCTACTATCACGTAAATATAGCAGCAGGAATAAAGGAAGAAGACATTAGTCATATGACTTTTGTCTTATTGTTGAAAAATACTAGATAGTACACTGTGAATTACTGTTTCATCTTGAAATGATCTTGAGAGTAACACAATCACACTGTACTATTTGCGGGTATATATGGTAAAAAGCATTATGTTTTAAATGTTAGAAGTAAACATTTTGACATCCCATCTTGGCATTTCTTCATAAATTAATATATGAAGAAATTCAAATACAGGAGTAGCTTCCACTTCTCTTGACCTCTGAGGGGCCCAGAAGGCCATCAGCCCTGGACCATACGTATAGTGAAATCACAGGGGCTGAGAGCAGGTGTTCTGATTATTTATTACTTCCTAACAAATCACTCCAAAACTTACTGGCTTCTAAAAACAATCATTTTATTATCTTTCAGTCTGTGGGCTGGTTAGACCCAGCTAGGGTGAGTTGATGATTAGAGACTGTCATATAGGAGTTTGAACAGCCAACATAAGTCACCACCATGTGGCTGATCATGAACTCTGCCTGTGAGCTGGGAGCTCAGCTGAGGGATCTGACAGGAGAACCTAGACATGGCCTCTAGTTGTGATTTGGACTTTGTACAGCATGGCAACTGGGTTCCAAGAAAGAGTGCCGCAAGAGCAAGTGTTTTTAAGAGGGAAGAATCAGAAGATCCCTATTCTTTTAAAAATCAGGACTAGATCTGATGCAGCATCACCCTTTCCATGTCCTGTTGATTAGCAAGCAATAGGAAAAGCCTGGATTTAAGAGGCAGGAGGGGAATAAACTCGAACTCCCAATGGAGAGAGTGACAAAGAATTTGCAGCTGTTTTAAGCCCACAAAATAGATAGGGAAATGCTGAATCTCACTCCACCTTAGGCCAAAGAGTCACTAGCACTTTCTACCCATTGCAGATATTCAATAAGGATTTATTTCTCATGCTTTACTTGTATCAATTAACTTGACCCTCACAACAATACTGTGTGAGGTAGGTGAAAAAATGGAGGCAAAGAGATATGGAGTCAATTGCTCAAGTGAAATAGCTGGGATATCAATCAAGGGCTCAAACCCAGAAGGTCTTCTTCCAGGACCCCTCTCTTAATCACTATTCAAGCAACTCTCCCAACAGTGATCTTCCACACTCTTTTGATATATATACCGTGGATTCTTAAATATTTTTTTCTCTTTAAAAATTGTTCCTTCCTTTTGAAATTCATCCTCACTTTTATAATTTTAGCTTGTCAATATTAGTGTGACACATTTGGGAAACTTGCTTTATAATGCCCCAAATTCTGGTGAGTATTCCATCTAGGGATGTGGTCTGTATTTTAAATATGCATGCAGTTTGGAGCTAGACTGAGAGAGTAGTCAAGAACAAAGGGGAGTCCAGAGACTAAATCCTCTTTTGGGTTTCTCACAGGCTACATGGCTTCTCACTAAAACATCTCTCCCACTCTTTGCAAGTCTCTGCATAACCTTCCTTGCATATGGCACTTTAAGGTTGCCACCACCTCTCTCCACATAGTAACCTGTTACACTTATTTCTCAATGTGCAGCACCTCATTGTCTAGGTTATTTCTTAGATCACGTTTCTGAAGGATGGAAAATCTAATTATTGTTTTATTAGTTTGAGCACACTACTTATAGATCACTGCTTAATCTATGTTGTCTGTCCTTAGTTCTTATGCCTGCCCTGGTTCAGAGAATCAAACCCAGAGGTAAAGCCGGGGCTGGGGTTCCTTATCCAAAGAGAGCTGTCGCTTTAGTAGGAACTCTGGGTTGGCTCATTTTGCTTTAAAGAAGTTATGGGCAGGAGGAGAGTAACTGAGAAACTGTAATTGAGATATAATTAAAATAAGATGAAATTGATCAAATAAGCAGAAAAAGTGGGAAAATTGAATGGCTGAGTAGAAGTAATTTTTCAGCATTGGAAGAGATCTCTGAGGCATGATAACTCCAGCAGTGGTGCTATATTCTGGCACATTAGGGAGAAGGGTTTTGAGATGTGAGTGAGGGTATTGACCATATCCTGCTAAGTAATGCTGTGACTGATTGACAATATCGTGGTTGAAACTAAAGCTAGATGACCCTGTCAGTAGGGAGGCAATAGTGGGGAGAAACATTTCTGCCCTAGAAAGATTTCCTGTCTATTCTACCAAGTTACTCTTGAGTTGCTCAAAGTAGGATAATTCCAGGTGACCAGGTCATATAAAATTGTATGTTAAAGGATTTGAATTTTAATGGCATAAAATGCTAGATTATATTATGTACGTAACACTCTTATCTACACTGTAAAAATAAAGGTATTTGATAATATTTATCAGTGTTTGATTCTTCAAAGAAGGGCCTAGCTGCCATGGCTAATGCCTGTAATCTCCGCACTTTAGTAGACTGAAGTGGGTGGATCGCTTGAGGCCAGGAGTTTGAGACCAGCCTGGGTTTCATAGTGAGACCGTATCTCTATCAAAAAAAAAAAAAAAAGAAAAGAAAAGGTGTAATTAACTGGGCGTGGTGACATGTGCCTGTAGTTGTAGCCACTCAGGAGGCTGTGGCAAGAGGATTACTTGATACCAGGCATTTGAGGTTACGGTGATCGCATAACTACATTCCAGCTTGGGCAACAGAGTAAGAAACTGTCACTGAAAAAAAAAAAAAAAAAAGAGAAAGGGATACAAGTTGTGTTGGATCATTTCTATTAATTTAGTACCCAAGTAAGTAGAACTAAAAGAAGTTCCTTCAAGAGTATTAAAACATGATGCCCTGAGCAATGAAAAGCAGTTTTCCTTAGAAGAAGCTGGTTAGATCTTTCAGTGATGGTTAGCGCTGTGGACCACTGAGTCTAACCACAGAGAGTTGAATCCAGGCTTGACCACAGTCTGGCTTTGCTGAGTTACCTTCACCAAGGAGCTCCAGGATGCTCAGCTGAAAAACGGGAAAGTAACATTCACATGGAGATGTTGTCAGAGTGAAATCGATAATTTGTATAATTCTTTTTGCAAATTATAGTATTTTCACAAGTGTGGCTAACAATAACATTTTGAACTATTAGGAGTAGTTTGATTCAAGAGGGTATGTAGTAGGGTGGGTACTGGGGTGAACTGAGTGAAACACCTTGGGTGGAAAATTTAAGGGGGTGCCAAAGACTCAATATTCAAGATAAATAATATTTTAATGCAATATTTTAAAAATCACTACAAAATAAGTCCATGAAAAGAAAATATCAATATTTTAATTACAGACAGGATCTGACTCTGCCTCATTCACCTAGTTGCAATAAAATTTATTTTACAAAAGCAGGCAGCCAGCCCATGAATCGGAGTTGCCGTTTTGATTTTTTTTAAATATTTAAATATCATGTATCTTGATTACTGAGTTTTTTTTTTTTTTTTTTGGTGCCCTCTGAAATTTTGTGTTCTGGGTGAGTGCTTCACTTCCTACATCGTAGTCTGGGCTCTGGTGTGTAAGTTTTTAAAAAAAATTAATCAGATTCAGAATTCTAAAATTCAAATCCTAGATATAGACAAGACCTTTGGGGCCATCATGATTAACCTTCTATGTAGTTACAAATGCTTTCTAAGCACCCTTTTTAAATGTCAAAGATTATAGTTTTTCCTTTAATAGCCTATGACCGATAAATCATACATGCACTTGTGGAATTTTTAACCTTTTACAGGATCACTAAACCTTGGCTGCTGCGACTCGAGGGCACTTCATGAAACAAGAAAACCTCTTGCCTAGAGGCCCTTGAGTTGGACTTGGCTTGCTGTGGCTTAGAGGGTCCATTTGCTTTTCTGTTTATGTTCATTTCTTTTATACTCAAGGTTTTTTCTGACTTCCTTTGACTATTTTCTGAGAGCAAATTTTGACCATCCTAAAAACAAGGAACGTCTCAGGAAATTGTTTTCTTTGTTGCTTTTAAATATTGATGGGATTCTGGCAGTGGAAATATAATTAAAATCACAGCAGTTATCAAGCTCCTTTTTATAATAAACCTTTTATCCCTTTACCTAACCTGCCCCTGCCTTTCCTTGTTTCCCAGGTTTAAATGGCAGGGAGCCATTTGGCTCAACCAGCTGTGCTTTGGCAGGGCTTGCTATGAATCAGATGTCCTTCTCCTCCTCGAAGGCAGAATGTGTCACTTAGACTCACCTCACATTTCAATTTGCAAGTGAGCATGTGGCTTCTGTGCCTTCTATTGGCAGCAGTTGATATATCAACCTAAATGACAGCCCTTGAATGTGTAATTATTACAGCTCTTCACGGCTTACCTTCCACCCCTCACCCATTCCTGAACTTCCTATCCCTCTAGTTCATTTTGTGCATCTTTAAGGTAAAATATTCACCCAAGGATCACAAAGGGAAGAGTAACCCCCTTAAGGCAATGGTCCCCAACCTTTTTGGCACCAGGTACTGGTTTCATGGAAGACAGTTTTTCCATGGGACAGGGTTGGGTGGGGGAATGGTTTCAGGATGAAACTGTTTCATCTCAGATCATCAGTCATTAGTTAGATTCTCATAAGGGGTGTGCAACCTAGATCCCTTATATGCACAGTTCACAATAGGGTTCGTGTTCCTATGAGAATCTAATGCTGCTGCTGATCTGACAGGAGGAGGAGCTCAGGCAATGATGCTCACTCACCTGCTGCTCACCTCCTGCTGTGTGGCCCAGTTCCTAACAGGTCATGGATTGATACGGGGTCCATGCCCCAGGGTTTGAGGACCCCTGCGTTAAGGAACTAAGAACAAAATAATAGGTTTCTAGTCAGTGGGCTAAAGAGTGACCATGGCAAAGCTTCAGGCTTTGAGAGCTAATTGGATTGTTTTTTGTCCCCAGAAGGGTATGTGTGATGGTTAATTTTATGTGTCGACTTGACTAGGCCACAGTGTGTGCCCAGATATTTGACTATACATTATTCTGGGTATCCATGAAGGTGTTTTTAGATAAGATTAACATTTGAATCAGTAGCCTCTAAGTAAAGCAGACTGCTTTACTCACCAGTGTGAGTGGCTCTCATCTAATTAGTTGAAGACCTGTGTAGAACAAAAGGCTGACCCTCCAGCCAGTAAGAGGGATTTCCTTGTTCCTGAAGACTTGGAGCTGGAACATCAGTCTTTTGCTTCTGCCAGACTAGAACTGAAACAACAGCTCTTCTTGGTTGTAGAGCCTTTCAGATTTCAGACTTAAACCTTAGATCTTCCGTTCCTCTGGTTCTCAAGCCTTGGATTCACACTGCAACTATACCATCAGCAGTCCTGGGCCTCCAGCTTGCCAACTGCTGTTCTTGGAACTTCCTAGCTTCCATAATTTTATTGTATATAAATCTCTTTATATACATCTTATTTATGTATGTATAAATAAGATATATGTATACATATACATGTATAAATAAGATACATAAAGATATTTTATAAGATATGTTATATATTAATATATGTAGGATAATTTTATGTAAGATATGTTGTATATTAATATATGTAGGATAATTTTATGTTATATATGTATAAAGAGATTTGTTATTATAAGGAAATGGCTTATGAATGTCATACGATACATAGCATGCCGTGTTAATCAGTGTTCCCCAGAGAAATTGGAGAAATCTTATTGGTTCTGTTTCTCTGCAGAACTCATGAATACAGCATGCTACCTGTCATTGGGAAATCCACTACAGTCTAAGAAACCTAACAATGTGACATACAACAGTAGAGAATATATCTGATCAAAGAAAAAAAATAAATGCATCCACAAGGACATGGAAGATTATAGGGAATATTTGTCACTTGGAGAATCTTTCCGGTATCTGGATCCCTTGCCTATGTTTGGTGAAGATGGTGCCTTATAAATATTAATGAGAGGCAGAGCCCCTTTCCTTATGTAGAAGAAAAATAAAATCAAAACCAAAGCCAGATTCTCATCATTGTTTTTCCTAGTAGGTAGGCATGAGCCCTGTGACCTAGATTTGAACAAGCTGAGGCATATACTCTGAATTTTTGACATGGAGTTTGTGACACAGAGAAATGGGGTCAATGCAGAATTTTTTTTTTTGATGATGGTTAAAGTGACAACAGTATCCAGTTTCTAAGCACAACAGCAGAAATGGTGACTTCAGGGGCAACCAACATCTGAATCCATTGGTGTTAGCCCGTGGTGGAGAGCTAGAGCATGGAATGTGGGTGCCGGGGGCAGAGGTCTCCTCACTGGGCAGGATCCACAGCGTAGTTTTGTCTGTAGGAGTTCTGGCTGCATGGCTTCCCTTCATTCTCCCCATTTTTCAAATCTGGCTCCTCCAGACTTCATTGGCAATTGTGTTAGGTAATACGTTGAGTTTCTGTTAAATTAGCCAGTCATTGTTGGTTGTTTATATCTAAGAACCAGGTCTGGTTCATTTACTCATTTCCCTAATAATTTTTTGAGTACCTACTGTATACCAGATGCTCTTTTGGATGGGATAGAAAGAGCAATGATTAAGACAGACAACGTATTTTCTCTTATAAAGGTTGTATTTTTGTAGGGCAAATGAATAAATAAGTAAACAAGAATATAAACAAGGAAAAATCAGCTTGATATAAGAGCAATGGAGAAAATAAAATAGAGTGATGTGATAGAAAGGGACAGGAGGACCAGAAACAGTGTTCAGGGAAGCGTTCTCTAAGGAAATAACTTTTACGTCGAGACCTAAGTGGCAAGAAGGAGCCAACCACACAGATAATGGAGAGATGGAGTCTTCTGCCAGGGTAATGGTAAGTTCAAAGGCCCTGAAACAGGAAGTCAGTATAAGTTCAAACTGCAGGGGATTTTAGAGCTCCTCTGATTCAAACATCCAGGTGTAGAAAGAAACTGAAGTGTAAAAATTTTTCAAGCCTTCTGTGAGGACTCTTAAGCGATTCAGTAAACAAATCGTAACTATAGTGAAAAATAAAAAGCGGAGTGCAACGTGGAAGTGAGTGTGCTTCTGTTTAAATTGAAACTCCCGGCACAAATGTTTTCCCTTTGTTTGGTTCTTCTTGGTTTTTTCTGAGTTCATGTTTTCCTAGTCCAGTTTTATCTTTCCTGTCTTTTCAACAGCATGTATTAGGAGAACTGGTGAACTAGTAGCAACCCCTTTCTTCAATGACTTTCCTCACGTGTGTAATGATGGGAATGGGAATAAATTTCAGTATAGTTCAAGTGTATGATTCAGTAAAGAAATACTAAGATGGTCAACAGACCAATGAGAAGTTTGCTACATTTGGGACCGACCACTACATACAATTCTTCTCAACTATAAAAATATTTGTGAAGTAAGCAGTTTTAAATAACTTTTAAAAACTCTAAAACAGTGCTGCCAAATACAAGTATAACATAAGCTATGTATGTAATTTTATATTTTCTATTACCTACACTATTTTTAAAAGGTTAAAACAAATCAGGCAATATTAATTTTAACAATATATTTTAACCAGTATATCCAAAATATTATTCCAAAAATTATTAGTGAGTTATTTTACATTCTTTTTAAGCTAGGTTTTTAAAATCTGTCTATATTTTACATTTATAGCACATATGGACTCTCAATAGCCACATATCAGGTGCTGATGTTGAATAGACACACACGTGGCTAGTGACTACCATTTGATAAGAGCAACTTTAGATTGAGGCTGATTTGGTTACAGAGTTCTTGGAGACCAGGAAGTGGGATAAATCACTGCATGAATCCTTGTAGTGTCCTAGGTGTCTGTTTTTGTTATGTTTGCTTCCTTTTCCATATTTGCTGGCTCCTTTGTAAATCCTCTGCATTTCACCACCCCTCTGTCACCAGTTCTGCCTTTTCCCCTCTTGCCTGAAAAGTTCTCTAAGCAGGGAAAAGTTGTTAAGCATTTTAAAACTTTTTTTAAAGTTTTTTTTGTTTTTTTTTTTTTTTTTTTTTTTTTTTTTACAGTTCCCTTTTTTGGTGACTTACTTTTCATCTTATCCTTCATTTAAAGAAGGCATCCTGAAAAGCATAATGAATCCCTGGGAATCAATCCCACACCCTCTTTTGTCAAATATCTCCTTCCCTCTCCATAATAGGTTATAAAAGGAACCAGGAAGTGTTTATCTGTGATGCTTAAAACATAAAAATAGGAACTCTAGGTTTTCTTTCTATATAGTGATAAATTTTTCTCCTTTCTGAGTCACTAGCTGATTTTCAGTTTAGGGTAATATTATGTCTACACACCTACTTAATTTTAATGTGACAAAAATGAGCTTTGTGCAGTGTTTCCTCCTGCAAAAAATGCTGCCTCTCTATTTATCCAATAGACCACACTGATTCCACCATGCCTTTTTTGTTTTGTACATGTAATTTTAAGAGGTCCACTCTCTTTGTAAACTATGAAAAGCTATATAAATATTAGAAATCATAGCATAAGAACAATATAAATATACTAGTACTGATATATTCATTAACACTTATGCTTAACATTTATCCTTCCTGATATTTGAAAGAAAACAAGTAATTGTTAATTGAGTGTGTACAGGGATCCATGTGTTCCTTATCTTCATTCACTTATTATGCTGTAAGTCATAGATTATTAATCAGCCAACCACCTTCTTGATACTGGAAGGGAGGCAAAATCCATTTTCTCCATGATAAAAATCCCAACTACTTGGTGCAAAATTAAGACCCACCAATTATATAAAGGTCACACATTCAATTCCCCACGTGTCTGTGGGAAACATGAAAAAGGGTCATTGCATTTACCCTCTGCCATAGAAGCACCACACTTTTATGTTGCATAGTCAGAAACCACTTAAGATACTGGACTTCCTTCAGCTGCCTAAGGAAGAATCAGCTAGGACCCACAGTGTTTCTCAAAGGTTTTCATGTCAAGACTCATGCACAAAATATTTTATATGTTGACTGTATTAATGATTAGAGATGATGCTGTATACCAGGCCTCTCCTGGTGGTGATAGGGCTGTCAGATCAACACCTGAGCACCTGTAACCTATTCACAGTGTCCCAGTGACTGGAAACTCTGGCCTAGAAAGTGTAGGTGATTTCTTACTATTAGAAGCAAAACTAAAGTAAATGCCTTATTAGTGGTAGGAACTACTCTTTTGGGAGATGGCTCAGAATATTGCTTCATTGATGGCAAATTGCAAGGACGACTCCATTTTAGGAATGCCTGGCTTAGACCCAAGAAGAGGATTATGAAAAGGGTCTCTCATCATTGATGGCCTCACATCTCACAAGGTTAGCCAGATTACTATAGGGTGGATTTCTCTAAGTGATTAAAAGGCAAAGCTACTACTACACACAAAGCAAATAACTGTTTTGTCATGGAATAGCACATTTTAGAACATTGAAAGAATATACAAAACTCTGGTGAACCAAGAGATCCTGGAACCAAAACTCAGCATTGGACACATCTCTCTGGATTTAATTTAGAATTCCTGATTGATAACTCATGCAGAAAGAAGCCACTTCTAGTCTCTTCTGGACAGACTTCCCCTATGCGGAGTGAAGGATGTCAGGGCCCAGCTTTGTAATTAAGCCGTCAGATGATTTGCAAAGTTAAATACTTGGCAAAGCGACATATAGCATTCAAGTTACATATGGCATGTTAATGCTCGTATTTTGAAATACTTAAAATTTTCAGATCTAAAGTTGCATTGGGGACTTTGAAGAAATCTAAAATGTACTTTTCTAGGGAACTAAGATATCTCCTAAGAGTTAGTGTCAAAAATGTCCATATATAGGGCATTTATTGAGTACTCTGTGCAAGATACTGTTTGACACTTAATTTACTCCTCTACAACATCCATATGAAATAAATTATTCTTCTCATTTAAGGATGAGACTCAAAGAGCCTCAATAACTTGCCCAATAATCCATTTAAGTAAGTAATAGAGCCAAGATGTGAACCGAACCCAGGTCTCCTTTTTAAATAAATCGTTTTGTTTAACTGCTGTCAAACTCTTTCCCAAGACAGAGCTCCCCACAGGGAACTTTAAATAGAATACTTGGCAAAGATACAGGAAAGGAGGTAGAAGTATGGGATGATTTGCTGCTCTATACAAACCATTGAATTTCTTTCTATCCCTTGGTTTCTGTAATCTATGTGCTTTATCTCATACTGACATATAACAATTATAAAAGAAAAAATAAATCTAGTTTAAATATTTTGAAAGTGTTCCATCATTTTAAATTAACATTACTAGGTAGTAACAAAGCCATTTGGATTCTTATCCCCTGTTAACACTACTCCCTTTTTAAAGCTATGAATGTTCTTTGCCCAGATACTTAACATTTTGTTGAATTTCAGTGTTCTAGAAATAGTTTACTATTCTCTAGAAAACATTAGTGCATAGTGCTGTTGCAGCCAAGAAAACTAAACAGATGATTGGTACCATTAGGAATGGCCCTGTAAGCGAACGTGATGTAGCTCACACTTTCTCAAATCTGCATCGACAGTATTTCAGATAGCTGGCGTCATTGTGTCTAAAGAAAGTTATCACATGCTTAACAAGTCCCAGGATATGAAAATCTTCCTTAACTTAGTATTTCAACAAATGCGAATACTTTGTGTCATGGTTTCTACATGTATATTCATAAACTTTGTAGATTGATAATAGATTATGATGAAACAATAACTGGGACATGAATCTACAGGTTATATGTTACAGAGGCCAAAATGTTTTTGCTGCCAGTGTCAGAAAACAAACCCAGCTGGACTGAGTCAATTTGTCAAATCTAATTTGGGCCTGAAGTGGAAATATCAACTACCTAAGTGTAATATGATGGACAAAGGTTGACCTGTGAATGCAAAAGTCAATATGGTAATGGTATGATATTTTGCTTTGGAATCAAACATACTTGCTTGGGTTGAAATCCTTGTTTTCAACACCTATGTGTCCCGAGAGCTTGGCCAAGTAATTTCTATGAGTAGGTTCTGTCTGCTAATAAGATCATGCCAATTAAATGTATTTGGAATGTTGTAGCGGCTCTCCTTTCAACATCAAAACATGCATAAGAATCATGGAGGATGAAGGACTTATTAATGTCAAATGCACATTTTTGGCCATGGAGAGCAGAAATCTCTCCTGCCCTTTTATTCTCTCACCTCTAGATCTATGCAACTTAAGCAGTGCTTTAGGAAATAAATGGTGAGCAAGGGGCCATCCTTAATGTTGGAGAAAACGGTGAGCACAGGACTTTCTTACTCTTGTTTCTTTTTGAGACGTGATTAAGGAAAAAAAATCACAAAGTACTCATTTCTGCAGTATGAGTAAACATTTTGATTTTGACTATGAAGCCTTCCTAAAAGGTGAAAAAGATAGTAATGAGTCTTATATATGTTTTGGGAAATTATAATATTCTATAAATTTGCCTTCATTAAGTAGAGGGCAGTTGGATAATGTTTATTTTTGTGCCACTCATCCATCCTTCTCAACAGTGGTGGCGCATTTCTGACAATTTACTGTACAGATGCTCCTTGACTTATGATGGGGTTACATCCTGATAAACCAATCATAAAATTAAAAAAAGTCAAGTCCAGCCATCCTAAACTGGGGACTGGCTGTACTTTAGATCCTAGAGGAGGTGACAATGAAATTATATGAGGCCTTTTCTTCGTTTAACCCTTAGAGGAGTTACTTCTGTTTGAAAGAAGTCTTTACATCTGCATTTTCAAACAATGCCAGACAAATACCACTAGTCAAATAAGAGATAGCCACTGCTAAAATTCATCAGTAAAAGAATCTCCACACCATGAATGTAGTTTCTTCTTTTATACACACAGGCGATTTCAAATATGTAAACCATGTACTCTTCAGAACTGGATTAAAACCATATCGGAAATCTGACCCTTAGACATGTATGTCTGGCACATATATGCAGGAAATGAAGCCTTTGGCAAACTTTTTCTAGGATCTAAATATTTGGCTCTTGTAGACAGCAGTTTCCTGCGCTTGTGTCTCATCCTGCTTTTCCGGTCCTGTGTTTTGGCATGAGGCAACCTTGCTCCCATAAAAGGTATCCGAAATATGTGGAGACTTCTGTGTTCCTGAACACAGAGAGTGGATGTGGAAATCACGTGGGGTTCATCTCATAAAGTATCTGCATAAGCTGTAGGGAGATATGGCAAGTTCCACAGAGAACTCAGTATACTGGAAAGAAAGCTGCACAATGGGACCTGAAAAGACTAAATAGTCCTCTCATCTGGCAACAGAGCTGTCATGAAGACAGGGTAGCAAGCAGTGTTTTGCAATTTACCCTGTTGTTTGTTCCTTTCTCTGTTTAAGGCCCGTGGAGTGCCCTGTTGATCAGGATTCTACCTCTCTGCCTTCCTCTCTCTGCAGCGATCCTCTGTCTCTACTTCTACAGTTAGGCCCTCTGGAATTGTCTTAATGATGTTAACTACCCTGATGGGTAAGCACAGCAGCCCGCAGCCACTCCAGCCCCACTGCCTGCTGCTGCAGAACTCAACCAATGAAATCAATTTGTTGTCAACAGCTGTTCCTCTCCCTGCTCATTCAAGAGCTTATAGATCATTCCTCCCCTCTTTCTTTGGGAAGTAAACCCTGGCCCAGGTGCAGAGGAAATGAGTAGATCCGCTAAGATTTCAAACTCTTTTTTTTCTTCATGGCATACCGTCTTCCTCATTGCTGTACTATCATTTTATTAGCAGATGAAACCCAGGCGAGATGAAGCCAGAGTAGAACTGCTTAATCTTGGCCCACTGGAGATAGATAGTTTTCATTGGGGGCCTGCTGCAAATGGAATCCACTTAGGAAAAACCAATTTGATTGTCTTGAAGACCCAGATTCTCTATATGGAAAAAGAAGATGCTTTGAAAGGAAACTATTATGTTAACTACTAGGCTTCTTGGCAAGAAAATAAGCATTATGCTGTTTTATTTTTTATGAGACCCTTCTGTTTTTATATATTTCTATGGCTGCAGTTCATTCCAGCATGTGCAACAGTAGGTGAATTCTCTGCTAATACTTATTGAATAAAATGTGCCAAGAAATAAATGCACTGGATATGTTCAGATGGGTTATTTCATGTAACCCTGTATTAGTCAGGGTTCTCTAGAGGGAAAGAACTAATAGGAAATATGTATACGTATAAAGGGGAGTTTATTAAGTATTAACTCACACGATCAGAAGGTCCCACACTCAGCCATCTGCAAGCTGAGAAGGAAGGAGAACCAGTCCGAGTTCCAAAACTGAAAAACTTGGAGTTCGATGTTTGAGGGCAGGAAGCATCCAGCATGGGAGAAAGATGTAGGCTGGGAGGCTAGGCCAGTCTAGTCTTTTCATGTTTTTCTGCCTGCTTTATATTCGCTGGCAGCTGATTAAATGATGCCCACCCAGATTAAGTGTGGGCCTCCCTTCCCCAGCCCACTGACTCAAATGTTAATCTCCTTTGGCAACACCCTCACAGACACACCCAGGATCAATACTTTGCATCCTTCAATCAAGTTGTCACTCAGTGTCAACCATCACAAGTCCACCCCTTGTCAACTTGAAACCATACACATCCCCTGAGATCATGCAGAATCTTCAAATAAACACAATAATAATGCCATAATTACACCTATCATAAAACAACTATCCTTTGTACAACCGGAAACACACCAATCCCCAACCCAAATGCTATTACATAAAGTTAACAATACTTAAATGATGATATGAAGTCAATAAATATTATGTCACATTATAAAGGAGAAAAGAAATAAAATGAAGATATTTTCTTAGTACAATTGTATACATGCATACATGCACAGACATGTTTTTAACAAAAGGAGAAAATACTCATGACAATTACAGTCCTTACTTCTGCAACTCATCACGTGGTTGTGGATGGTATTGATGGCTACCTTCTTCTACTACCCATTCTGTATTGCCGTTGCCTTCAGCAAGCACCTCAACAGATTGTGTTTTTATTTTTCCTGGTTGAGTGACCCAAACCTTCAGTCCTGAAGGGTCTGGGCCATTTGTAGTCCTGCCTGGATTGGACTGTTGTAGTTTCCCATTGACCTTAATCACAGGGCATGGTAATACTAAGAGACACCCTAATGGATCTCCTGTATTCCATGCATACCCTTCCTTACCTCCATTATGGAGTAGCAGACTGATTTCATCTTGATAGTCTGGGTCAGTCACCCCAGCCAACATTGCAACTCCCTTCTTAGTCTGTTGACTTAAAGGTAGGAGGAGCCTGGTGGCAATCTTAACTTTCAGTTTAATGGAATCATTATGTCTCCTGGTGGCAGCTTTCCTCCTTCTAGAACTAAGACCTCTAGGCCAGCATAATGTAATTTCATGGGAACAGGAAGCAAAAATTTTGCTAGTGGTTCACTAGGGATGATGGTGAGTGGTGCCACTTCCACTTCCACCCCTTGATTCCTGGACCTGTGAATCCTGGCTATGGGAGAAACAGTACCATATATTGGATGCTGATTCAGAGTATACATGGCCTTCTGGAGAACTTTGTCCCAGCCCTGCAAAGTATTGTCACCTAGTTGGTATTGTAATTGTGACTACCAAAGGCCATTCCACCATTCTATCAATCCAGCTCCTTCAGGCTGATGGGGAACATGGTAAGACCAGAGAATTCCATGAGCATGAGCCCACTGCCTCACTTCTTCAGCTGTAAAGTGAGTACCTTAGTCAGAGGCAATGCTGTATGGAATACCACGATGGTGGATAAGGCATTCCATGAGTCCATGGATGGTAGTCTTGGCAGAAGCATTGTGTGTGGGATAGGCAAACCCATGCCTGGAGTAAGTATTCCAATGAGGTCAAACCTCTGCCCTTTCCATGATGGAAGAGGTTCAATATAATCAACCTGCCACCAGGTAGCTGGCTGATCACCCCAAGGGATGGTGCCATATCGAGGGCTCAGTGTTGGTCTCTGCTGCCGGCAAATTGGGCACTCAGCAGTGGCCATAGTCAGGTCAGCCTTAGTGAGTGGAAGTCCCTGTTGATGAATCCATGAGTAACCTCCATCCCTGCCACCATGGCCACTTTGTTCATGGGCCCATTAGGCGATGACAGGGAGGATGGCTGGGGAAAGAGGCTGAGTGGTGTCCACAGAATGGTTCATCTTATCCACTTGATTGTTAAAATCCTCCTCTGCTGAGGTCATCCACTGGTGAGCACTCACATGGGATGCAATGATCTTCACAGTTTTTGACCACCCAGAGAGGTCCATCCACATACCTCTTCCCCAAATTTCTTTGTCACCAATTTTCCAATCATGCTTCTTCCAAGTCCCTGACCATCCAGCCAAATTATTGGCTACAGCCCGTGAATCAGTATATAATTGCACATCTGGCAATTTCTCCTTCTATGCAAAGTGCACAACCAGGTGCACTGCTCACAGTTCTGCCCACTGGGAAGATTTCCCTTCATCGCTTTCCTTCAGGGATGTCCCAGAAAAGGGCTGTGCTGTAGCTGTCCACGTTTGGGTGGTGCCTGCGTATCACGAAGAACCATCTGTTTTCCCGGCCCTAGTCTTGTCTTCCTCTGTCAGTCGATCATAGGAAACTCCCCATGAGGCCATCGATGCAGGCTGGGGGAGAGAAGACAGGGTGGCAGGAGTGGAGACCATGGGCATTTGAGCAACTTCTTCATGTAACTTACTTGTGCCTTGAGGACCTGCTCGAGCCTGATCACATGTATACGATTTCCATTCGATGACTGAATGCTGCTGCACACAACCAGCTTCATGGCTAGATGGGTCAGAAAGCACCCATGGGCAGTTCAGGTTGTGTGGTGACTTGATGACCCATAGTCTAACATTTAGTTTCCACCAAAGCCCAGTGACAGGCCAAGAGCTGACTCTCAAAAGGAGAGTAGTGGCTGGGCACAGTGGCTCATGTCTGTAATCCCAACACTTTGGGAGGCTGAGGAGGGTGGATCATGAGGTCAGGAGATCAAGATCATCCTGGCCAACATGGTGAAACCCTCTCTCTACTAAAAATTCAAAAAAATTAGCTGGGCTTGGTGGTGCGTGCCTGTAATCCCAGCTACTCAAGAGGCTGAGGCAGGAGGATGGCTTGAACCCGGAAGGTGGAGGTTGCAGTGATTGGAGATTGTGCCACTGCACTCCAGCCTTGCAACAGAGAGAGACTCTGTCCAAAAAAAAAAAAAAAAAAAAAAGGGAGTGTAGTTATCTACAGAAGATGGCAGGGCCTTGCTCTAAAATCCTAGAGGTCTCTACCATGATTACCATGATTCACCTGTGGGGGCCTTCCAGAGGCTCCAAACGGCATCCCTATCTGCCACTGATACCTTAAGCACCATTGGATCTGTTGAGTCATATGGCCCAAGTGGCAGAGTAGCTTGCACAGCAGCCTGGACCTGTTGCAGAAACTTCTCCTGTTCTGACCCCACTCCTAGTGGGTACTCCTACTACCAAATCAGTGTTAGTTAGGGTTCTCTAGAGGGACAGAACTAATAGTATATATATACTATGTATATTAATAGGATCAATATTTAATAAAACTCTCCTTTACATATATGTATGTGTGCGTGTGTATGTGTGTGTGTATAGTATTGCATTGTATTAAGTATTAATCACACAATCACAAGGTCCCACAACAGGCCATCTACAAGCCGAGGAGCAAGGAGAGCCACTCCGAGTCCCAAAACTGAAGAACTTGGAGTATGATATTTGAGGGCAGGAAGCATCCAACACAGGAGAAAAATGTAGGGCTGAGGGGCTAGGTCTAGTCTTTCCATGTTTTTTCTGCCTTATATTTTCTGCCTTATATATGTATATTTTTTCTGCTTTATATTTGCTGGCAGCTGATCAGATGGTGCCTACCCAGATTAAGGGTGGATCTGCCTTCCCAGCCGACTGACTCAAATGTTAATCTCCTTTGGCAACACCCTCACAGACACACGCAGAGTCAATACTTTGCATCTTTCAATCCAATCCAGTTACTCATTATTAATCATCACAAATCCTCATTGCAGATAGTAATTTGCATTGTACAAACAAGGAAATTAAGGTTTTGGATTTAAAAAATGATTTCAACTACTTTATGTTTATTTATATAAAATAAATATATTAAATATAAATAAAAGTTTTTATTTAAAATGTATAAATATAAATATACATTTATATTTACATTGAAATATATTTTATATTTATATTTATTTTAATGGCTACACATTTATTTTTAAATTCTTTTGGTAAATCGGATGTACACAAATTTTCTTAGTGATTTTCAGCTTTTAAAAGTAGAATGTGGTAATTTTATAGGTTAATTTTTTTTTTTTTTTTTTTTTTTTTTGAGATGGAGTCTCTCTCTGTCACCCAGGCTGAGTGCAATACAGTGGCATGATCTCAGCTCACTCACAACCTCCACCTCCCAAGTTCAAGCAATTCTCCTGCCTCAGCCTCCCAAGTAGCTGGAACTACATGTGTGCACCACCACGCTGGGCTAATTATTTGAATTTTTAGTAGAGATGAGGTTTCGCCATGTTGGCCAGGCTAGTCTCAAACTCCTGACCTCAAGTGATCAGCCCACCTCGGCCTCCCAAAGTGCTGGGATTACAGGCCTGAGCCACTGCAAGTGGCCTACAAGTTAATTTTGAATGCTAGATAATTAAACTTGAAAGGGTTTAATCAACTTGTTTAATGGTATGATAAGGAATGTTTAAATAAGGACAGGAAACTTACAGAATGAAGTTACAGGAAGTTAAAGGAAAAGTTACACAATATTAAATTCACATTTCTACCCACTGCTTTTGGTATGTGTCAATTTGTATGTGCATCTACCCGTGTGTGGGAGAATAATGGATAATGGCAGGGGGACGAGGTGGAGAGTAACATGAAGCAGAAAGAAAGGTTCCTCTAAGACTCAGCATCATTCCTATCTGTATCTGATGATGCCCTGCACTTTAGGTAATGCTTAGCAGTTTCTCAGCAAGGTTCAAGTTGTAACTTTGATCTCTTTTCTGTCCCCTTTTGCTTTAGACTCTGATCAAAATTACTTATATTTTTCCTTCAGCCAAAATAGAACAAAGCCCTTCGCCCATATGCTGCTCTTGAATATTTTATAACTATATTTATGGCAATGGGTTAGTACAAAGTTGCTATTGGGGATTATTGTGCTTCTAAATGAAGGACATAGATTTAAAACCAACTAGAGGATTGTGGCTGGAATACACATTGCTTTGGGGAGGAAAGGTAATGGCAGCACTGAAGTAAAATAAAACTATAGCATGACGTATCATATTTAGATTTGATTTAGAATTAACTTATTTTCCCACACTTAAATAGAAGAGTGTCTCATTATCTGATATTAGTGTCTATGAATAATGTGTAATTAAATTGACAATATTTATCTTATCTTTCATCACATTATGAAATACTCCCATACATGGATTCTACCAGGTTAAACTTAACTATGAAATATTTTTTTATTTAAGGAACCAAGCTGATTAAATGGGAGAGAGAGAGAGGAGGGGAGAGAAAGAGAAATAATTTTTCAGAAAATTATTCAGAAAAATGTCAACAGGGCCTCAGGAAAAAAGGAAGGAAAAAACACAAAACTCAAAACTAGCTGTTAATCTTTTAAGCAACATTGTGCTGAAAACCAACTGCCCAAAACCATCCTAAGAGCATAGTGGCTCACACCTGGAATCCCAGCACTTTGGGAAGATGAGACAGGTGGATCACGAGGTCAGGAGTTCAAGATCCACCTGGCCAACATGGTGAAACCCCATGTCTACTAAAGATACAAAATTAGCCGGACATGGTGATGCACGCCTGTAATCCCAGCTACATGGGAGGCTGAGGCAGGAGAATTGCTTGAACCCGGGAGGCAGAGGTTGCAGTGAGCCAAGATTGCACCATTGCACTCCAGCCTGAGCAACAGAGCGAGACTCTGTCTCGAAAAATAAATATATAAAAAAAAAAAATAAAACCATCCTAAGGGTTCAGGCAGACATTCAGTTTATGGGGAAGCACAATGGTGTGGCTGGAAGAAAACTTACTGAGAAACGGCTGAGGTAGGGAGTGAAGAGGAATGTCTGGTGTGTCCCAGTTCCCCTGTGCTGATTCAGTGGTGCATACAGACCATCCTGTCCATTTGAACAGGGTCCTTTGTTAAGTGTAGGTGGAAAGAAGGGAAGGGAGGGAGTGAGGGAGAAAGGTTGAGACAGTGAGGAAATAAGGGGGCTCAAGCCTCTGGGTGTTTGGTGGAGCTGTTACTGAGTAAGTGGCTTACTCCATGAGGCAAGGTTTGGAATCCGGGCCTTATAAAGATTAAAAACTTGGAAAAGACATTTTGAATCTTAATTCTGATTCAGATCACAGCAAATCTAGACATTTAGCTGAATGGCATGAGAAATGTTAAGATTGTTCCTAATTCAAAATTGCAAATATGATTTGCTATTTCCCATTCCAAACTAAGTGATACATTTCTCTGCATCTTAAAGAGTTTTTTGTTGCTGTTATTGTTATTTTTTCATTGTTGTTATTTCTTTCTTTTTAAAATCTTTGTGTTCCCCACATAAACACTAACACAAGTGGGAAGAATAATAACTTAAGGCCTTATTAGAAAGCACTTTCTCCTAAAAATTTTTTTTGAGACAGAGTCTCTCCCTGTCGCCCAGGCTGGAGTGCAATGGCAGGATCTCAGCTCACTGCAACCTCTGCTTCCCGGATTCTAGGCATTCTCCTGCCTCACCCTCCTGAGTAGCTTGGACTACAGGCACACACCACCATGCCCAGCTAATTTTTTATATCTTTATTAGAGATGGGGTTTCACCATGATGGCCAGACGGGTCTCGAACTCCTGACCTCGTGATCCATCTGCCTCGGCCTCCCAAGTGCTGAGATTACAGATGTGAGCCATCGCACCTGGCCAAAAAAAGTTTTTTTAAAAATGCTTATTTCATTATCCTAGACTTGTGTTGTTCACATTATTAAGAGATTGAATTCTCACTTTAGAAAATTTGGGGGAAAGGAATAAAGACAATATGTTCATTGTTCTACAAACCAAAAAGCCCAAGAATCAACTTTTGCTGCATTTCTTTCATTAGTTTTTTTGTTTCTTTGCTGAGTTCTGTTTTCTTTTGTTGTTGTTGTTGTTAGTTTGATAACCAAACGACCCAAACCCTTCCACAAAGGGACTTTCAGCAGAAACAGTGTGATAGGGACGTGTAGTAAGGGCATGAACGTCACACGGACTTGTTTGTGAATATTCACTGTGACATGCAGTGTCTGTGTGACCATAAGCAAGTAACTTGAACTTTCTGAGCCTCAATTTCCTTATTTGAAAAAGAAGATAACAATACCCATTTTTTAGAGCTTTGTGAAGACTACAGCTAATGTGTGTGCAGCGCCCATCATGAAGCCTGGCCTCTACAGCAATGTGCCCCATCACTGACATCTCTTGCCTCAGTATCATATTCATTGTTTTCCTTCAACAAACAGCAGGAACATTGCAAATGTGGAACAAAAATGGTGAAAATAAGAATGATGGGTAGGTCCAAGGGGACAAACAGGACGGTGCTAGAAGGAGGAGTTCTGAAGAGAGGCAAAAATAACCACTGCTGGATTTGTAATCTTGACCAGGTGGTCTTCATTTTTTCACTCTTCAACACTGTGGAATAAATAGTACAGTTAATATTTCAGGCTTAACTTTTTTGTCATCCGAGACATTCTGAGACATAAGTTATGCTTTCAAGGAGGTGTGTAACGAGCTATGAAAATAAAAAGCTCTGAATTGGAGTCATTTTGGGGGAATGTTGGAGTGAATACTGTAACTTTCTCTAAATCCGTTTAGCAGCTCATGGTAACAATATGCCAAATACATAAATTATGTGGTTACAAAAATCAGCTTTACGCCCCTTAATGTCTATTAACATTTGTATTAATATCAAAATGTGTACATTTTAGAGATTTACTATAAAATACATCAAACTGGATGATTTTTTATTCTTGACATTTACAACATCCTTTCAAGATTTTTTAAAAAAACAATATTATGATTCTACACTCACACTACATAATTCTTTTCTACATTTTTATTTGGTTTTTAAATAACTAAAAATTTTAATTGCTTGAGCTGAAAAACTTTAACTATAAAAGTAGTCTAATTATTCAAACAATATAAAGATTTAATTAGCATCCTGAATTAGAATGATGAATAATGGCTAACAGTCTTTGAGTTCTCCTTAAATGGTAGATATTGTTTTAAGGGCTTCATATGTATTAACTCAATTATTACAACGATCTTATAAAATAACATTAGGACTACTTTCATTTTACAGATGTGGCACAGTGGGGTTCGTGACTTGCCCCAGGTCACACAGTCAGCGTGATCAGTAGTTCAGGCAGTCTGATCTCAGAGCCTACGTCCTTGTCAGTATGCTGCCTCTCTACAGTAGCATCTGTTTAGTGAATACATAGGATGTGTCAGGTCAATGCTGAGAACTTTGTGTATCAAATTGTATTTCGTATAATCTAACCCCTTTAATATCTCTATAAAGAATGACTGTTGTATCCATTTTACACATAAGTAAAAGGAGGCTTATAGAAATGAGGTCATCTGCTTAATTCTTATTATTTTTTGGTGCTGCTCACTATTCTGTTGCCTTCTTTGGTATCTTTGCTGTCTCTGATGTTTCTGTTGGGGAGGCTCCCAAAATTAAGCCACCATCATGTGTATCTCTTTGCTCATTTGGTCTTAGTTATATTGACTTGTTCTCCTCCTACGTACTAATATACATTCCCCTGAGGTGAAACGGCTCTCTACAGACAGGACTTGTGATTATTTTATAAGATTGCTCATACAGGCAGAAAAGGATTATTGATCACAATTTATCTAATAGCCAGTTCTTGAAACATTTGAAAGAAAGCCCGAGGAAGTTACATCAGAAGGCACATGAGTAGCACCAGCCAAGGAGACACAAAAAAACTCCTTCCCAACACAAACTACGAAACCAAAATTATCCCAAGAAAGACTGCCCCCCTCTTTATTAGTCCCAATTCCATTTTCAAGACCTCATGATCCAGGCCCTATATCCATTTTAATATTTTCCTTAGTAGGTCTTTGGGTTTGGGGGAAATTAGATTATCCATGGGGCCTAAATTGGCATGCTAGAGCTTCCAGTGTGTGTGTGTGTGTGTGTGTGTGTACACACGCACACATATACACAGGCACCACAAAGATTTTGTTGTCCTCAGAATTTATTAGAACTCATTATATTTAGATGGACAGCACATGAGATCAGAAAATGATTGTATTATGTATAAGGTGAGCTTAAACTTCTAAAAATAAAAATAAAGCTTTACACTTGGTAACTTCCCACGTTGTGAATTTTATTTTGTATTTAGTGGCAGAAGATGAAATGATTCTAGAAAAAAATTGGCTTTCTAATCAAATAATTCAATTAATAGCAAAATCCTTTGAAATAAATCATTTTATCATGGTGAAAATTAGGATGAAAACTCATGATCATTTACAGTATTCCGCTTTTTCCTTTGGTCATAGCAGTATTTTGTCGCCTAATTTAAAGTGGAACATTGCACCTAACAATTACATGTTTTGAAGTACCAGCCAAATATAATGAAAACTTCTGGATCTTGATCAGAAACAATTAGATTTCTCTCAAAATCACTCCTTATTAAAGATCCAAAATAGTGTCATGGTTTGTCATTACAAAGATCTGGGTTTGAACCCTGTCTCAACCAGTTTCAAACTATGCCACCGGGACACAGTAATCTTGTTCTACATAAAATGGAAATAAAATTATCTACTTTATAGGATTGTTACAAGGAAACATGATAATGCTTGCACAGTGCCAGGCAGATGCAAGCCCACAGGAATCTGTGATGGTGTAAGAACGTGGAAATGACAGTGCTTTTTCCTGGGCTAAAGAGGGTCACGTCCATTTGCTGCCCTTCCAGCCATGACCTACACATCTCTGTCTTACCAATTATTTGGCAGTGGTTTTGAAGAAGGTCAGAACTCCTCAGAATTCAAAGAACAGCTTTGTGAATGGGTGTGACTCTTAGAATTCAGGCTTTCAATGAAGAACACTGCATAAAAACATACTGTTTGCAAATTCCGAAAAGATAGTTCTATTTATCAGATTTTCAAAGGTAATACCACTTGGAAAAAAACTAGTAAACATGGTTCCAGTTTTCTCATTGAGAATCACCCCTGCATTGTTTCCCAGACCCCAGTGATTCACCACCACCTTTTTAAATAACTTATCAATATTTACTTATTACGTTTCTTAACATATTTTCACTTTTAACCCTAAATTGTTTCAATAATTTTGTTTGTTTAATTATATCACCAACAAGAAACCAATATTAATTGACATAATAGAAGTTTTAAAAAGAGGGTAATTATTCAAAAGAAGGTCTGTTTATGTCCCCTCACATGGTCCTATATGACATTTATTCCACATTTGGGAAAAACTCAACCACAGTATCCTTCCTCACTAGTTTCAGGAACATAAAGTTGATCACAAAAACTTCCCCACTGGAATCCAGTATTCCTGCTATTCTTTAACTGTAGCATTCAGCCTCTTTATTTTAAAGATGAAGAATATGAAACATAGAGGGTTTAATAACATGTACAAGGGACACACAGCTTGTTGGAGGCTCTGTATGATATACTGTGGAGAATGTACAAGAGAAAATTAGTTAACAGGTATGTAGGTATAAAATTCACCACTTCTGTGATTAAGGTCATAAAATGATAAAGCAAACCATAGAATTGTAGGGAGTAAGTAAAGTGAAAAATCGTAGGACATAATAGGACCAAGTCTTTTATATATCATTATTAAATGTGAGTTAATGGGATGGACATACTTCTTATTTCATTGTTTTCTCATTTTCCCCTATGCCATTTTTGATATGTGATTATCTCAAACTGACCCCTCTCTTTATATTTAATTAAGTTATATTTGTATTCAGTATCCTCATCATAGTCATGAAAAAATACAGCCGCACTGGGCACTATGCCCCCAAGTATAATAACTATCCTGTATCTCTTGGTTGGATGAGACTTGGAAAATATTAGCCATTGATTTTTCTTTTTCTTTTTTTTTTTTTTTTTTTTTTTTTTTTTTGAGACGGAGTCTTGCTCTTTCACCCAGGCTGGAGTGCAGTGGCGCGATCTCGGCTCACTGCAGGCTCCGCCCCCCGGGGTTCACGCCATTCTCCTGCCTCAGACTCCCGAGTAGCTGGGACTACAGGCGCCCGCCACCTCGCCCGGCTAATTTTTTGTATTTTTAGTAGAGATGGGGTTTCACCGTGTTAGCCAGTATGGTCTCGATCTCCTGACCTCGTGATCCTCCCGCCTCGGTCTCCCAAAGTGCTGGGATTACAGGCGTGAGCCACCGCGCCCGGCCAGCCATTGATTTTTCTATCTCCCTTTCAAAGGAATCCCCACATATTCCTGGATATGGAACATGGCAAAGCCCTGCAGGAGACACATGTTTTACGTTAGCCTCCCTGCTCCAGAAGAAAGCAATTATGTTTGCCTTTCTGTCTTCCTTACCCTTTGCAGTTTCTATTAGTAAATGTTATGGTTTTTATTCTTCTACGCTTTCCTTATGCTGGCCTTCTAGCAACTGTGAGTGAGATAAAAGAGCAGGAGAAAGCTCAGTTAATTCATTCATGATTTATCTGCCTGACTTTCAATAAGTTCATGTATCTCATAAGAATTTCAGAGCTCCTCCAGTTTTTTAGTTAGGCTTGAGATTCTGGAACTTTGGGTAGAATTGCAGAACTCGAGAGCCATAGGTATACCAAAACTAAAGAGGGAGCATCCTCTTCCCTTCTAGTCTCTAACTGAATAAGGGATGTTGGCTGAATCATACAACACTATCAATTTGTAGATTAAAATGGCCAAAAATAGGCAATTTTGTATAATTGAGCCTATGAGCAGAGGAAAGAACATTCATTACTACCCTGTAACTAAGGTCACTCAACATGGGACTAGCAACGAGTAGACATTGGTTGCCTATAACATGTGGACCTAACTACAGAAATATCTAGTTCTTGGAAGCCCGATCTTTTGATAAATGTTAAATCACAAAATGAAATAAGCAAAGATGAGATCTAAGCCAGGCAATCAAGTCTCAGCACTGGACTAATGCAATGAATGAATGAGAATGTAGCCAATAGCTGTTGCTATATGATGAGTGAGGCTGTTTAACAAATGAATGTGCAACTTTGTAATGTGTAGCCGAGCTGTAGCCCCATAGAAAACTAGAGTGGAGGGCTACTGAATGTGGCAGACACACACACTAATGCAATGAATATTTTAGGGAGCATTATTGGGTAATCTTGTAGGCTGGGAGGGCACATCATCAAGATTCATTAACACTACTCATAATCCAAGGGAAAATTTCCACGCACACATTATGGGAAAGACTATTGTTGAGGGTTGCAGATACACATAGCAGGAGTTGCTTTAGATTGTTTTGGGGGTGAAAGTAATATTTTTTTCAGTATTCAAATATGTCTTATGTAGGTATTTCTGATAAAGAGGAAACATTTGTTAATCCAATAGGAAACCATACTAGCTTAGTTATAAAAATTTTGTTTCACTTACTTTTGCAATTTGATCCTGTTGGAAAAGTCATGTATTGTGATTTTTATGACAGCGTTCCCACATTTCTATCCTTTAAATGTGTTCATATATTTGGGACTTTATATGGGAAATAATGTATTTTATTTTAAATTGAAATAGTCACAGGTATACAGCACAGGTGCAGTGTATCAGTGACAATCACTGATTCTCAAGGAAGTGAAGGGAGGAGGAGAGGGCAAGCAGTAAATCCTGAGGAATCTTATGTAAAAGAATTGAAGGACCAGTGAAACAAAACAAGATTTTAGTGGTAACCATGGCAACCTCCATGGATAAAGAAGAACATGACGTTTTTTGGTCATTATTATTATTGCATTTCAACCTTTATTGACTGACTGCCTGGATGGGATTGGGGCTAATCAATTTTTTCTCAGGAGGAAAAAAATAAATGGAGATGAGGTTTCCCTAAAGGGAAGCCAATGCATTCTAAGAGCTATTAATGAACTTGGGACTGTCAGATGACAAAGGAACATTAAGTTCTCTCTGTTGTACAGTGGAGAGATTTTTAAACTTAGAGATTATGTCATATAAGGGACACTGCCGTGACATTTGTGCCAGAGACATCTGACAGGTGAAAAAGATATATGATAAAATTAGTGATGTGGAACCAAAAAAAACGCCAGAGGTTAGATTTAAGATTAATCGAGTTCTTGTTCAGAGAGAGAGCCGACAATATTTTTTTTCGGTGATCTATCTTCTTGTGGAGTCCCTGGGACAAGATTTGTTTGGTGTAGCAGCATAATTAAAGTTCCGCCCTATCAAAGAACAAGTGTTTAGATACATTCTCTTCTGAACTACCTTAATGCTTGTTCATACCCAGGCACAAGAGCAAAACTGTTACAAACAAAATCACTCCAGAATAAAAGAAAATGAAAGGCTCCTCTTCCATTCTGGGATGTCAGGGGGCAGGTCTGGAAGATAAGCAAGAAGGGGAGTGAAGTCACTGTTTTTATGTCTGGCATTGGCTTGGGTTGTTTGCCAAATGGAAACTGGGGGAGACCTCAGGAAGCTTCTGGTCATGGTGGAAGTTGAAGCAGGAGCAGGCAATTTGCATGGTGGAAGCAGGAGCAAGAGAGTTGAGAGGTGGGTGCCACACATTTTTAAATGACATAGTATTAGTATTACTACCTGAATAGACCTCCTTCTCTTGAGCAGGATTTCTGAAATCAATCACCTGGGAATCTGCTTAAAATAAAGATTTTTGGTTCAGTAGAATCATGTAGATTCAACAGAGTTTGTTGGGACTCCAGATTCCTTATTTCTAGCAAACTGCCAGTTGATGCCCAGGATGACTGTATCTTAAATTGTAAGGCTCCATCATGGTTGCACCACAGATCACCTGGGGTGCTTTGAAAATTCTTGCTGCCCAGCCCACATCCTTAAACCAGTGAAAACAGCAAATCCAGAGGTATGATCTAGGGGTTGAGAACCACAGTAGCTATAGGCCAAAGGTGAACCCCAGGTACATTGATTTGGCTGACAAAGGTTTCACAACTTTTCTTACACCAAAAACATGGAAGGATCTCACATAAAATCTGTACCTTCAGGTTGTATTAGGCCGTTCTTGCCTTGCTCTAAAGAAATACTTGAGACTGGGTAATTTGTTAAAACAGAGGTTTAATTAGCTCACAGTTCTGCAGGCTGTACAGGAAGCATAGTGCAAGCATCTGTTTCTGGTGAGGCCTCAGGAAGTTTCCAGTCATGGTGGAAGCTGAAGCAGGAGCAGGCACTTCACATGGTAAAAGTAGGAGCAAGAGAGAGGGAGTGGGGAGGTGCCACACACTTTTTTTTTTTTTTTTTTTGAGATGGAGTCTCACTCTGTCGCCCAGGCTAGAGTGCAGTGGCGTGATCTCGGCTCACTGCAACCTCCGCCTCCCGGGTTCAAGGGATTCTCCTGCCTCAGCCTCCCGAGTAGCTGGGACTACAGGCACCTACCACCATGCCCAGCTAATTTTTTATTTTTAGTAGAGACGGGGTTTCACCATCTTGGCCAGGCTGGTCTCGAACTCCTGACCTCAAATGATCCACCTGCCTCGGCTTCCCAAAGTGCTGGTATTACAGGCGTGAGCCACCGCGCCCAGCCGCCACACACTTTTAAATGACCAGATCTGGTAAGAACTCACTATCACATAGACAGCATCAAGCCTTGAGGGATCTGCCCCCATGATCCAGACACCTCCCACCAGGCCCCACCTCCAGCATTGGGGATTACAATTCAACATGAGATTTGGGCAGCGGCAAACATCTAAACCATATCACAAGTCTTTGTTGAAGAAACAGTATTTCCACCTGGCTGCCATCTGCACGCTGAGCCTTTTATTTCTTGTTTGTTTGTTTTAGAAACAGGGTCTTGTTCTGTCACCCAGGTTGGAGGGCAGTGGCATGATTATAGCTCCTGGCAGCTTTGAACTCCTGGCCTCAAGCAATTTTCTCACCTCAGCCTCCCAAGTGTTTGATACTACGAGGCACATGTCACCATGCCTACCTAATTTTTTAAAAATTGTTTTTTGTAGAGATGGTGTCTTGCTATGTTGGCCAGGCTGGTCTCGAACACCTGGCCTCAAGTGATCCTCCTGCCTTGGCCTCCTAGAGTGCTGGGATTACAAGAGTGAGGCACTGTGCCTGGCCCCCATACCTTTTAGATAGGTCATAATCTCTCCAGGTCAACCCTGCCTGGAGAGACACTTTCCCCAGTTCCTCATTTTTCTTCATGGCAACTTTTCAGGCTCTCAGAGCCCTGGTAAGTAGATGAACTGAACTCGCCTTTTTGTTATCTATTCTCCGTATCTGTCTCCTGCATACTTGCTTTGGTGCCCCCTCCAGAGCATCATGTCATAATGTCTCCTCTTGGATGAATGATTTGTAATGTATTCCTTTAAGTTCTTGACTCACACAGGGCAAAGATGCTGAATTGTTAGTTTGAGTTATGTTGCCCACACATTCTAAGATCCCTATTGAAACACTGATATGGAAAAATACTTGTGTAGGAGTCAGGAGCTAGCCTGTTTCTGCTACTTACTGCTATATTGATACTGAACAAGTCACTTAACCTCTCTGAATCTTAGTTTTCCACATTTGTAAAATCATACAATTTGGAGATTGGACCAAATGTCTTTTGAAGATGCGAAGACAGCATCAGCCACCATTACTCATTCGCTCCACAAGCTCTATTTATAGAGTGTTTGCTTACTCTGTGCCAGGCACCCTTGAGTGGAGAAGAGATAATGAAAAGGCAAGTTCAGTTCATCTACTTATCAGGGCTCTGAGAGCTTTAAAAGTTGTCGTGAAGGAAAGCGAGGAACATCTCCGCACATCTCTATTTGCTCAAACAACCTGAGTTGTGCTTGATGTTCAGGCATGATTATTAACCACAATAGTTTCACTCCAAAGTGTTCTGGTTTGGTTAAGAGATCCAAACTCTGTAGTTAGGAAAGGATGGCACTGTGAGGTTTCTGTAAGAAAGGGGACTCCATGGGATGCCACAGCTAGGTGAGTCCTAGATATTTAGCATGATGGGTAGTACAGAGGGGAGAAAAACTGTGCCTGCACTGATTATTCACGTGCTTTCATGGGACAGTTGCCGGCCCCATCCCCTCTGCTTTGCAACATCTCAGAGAAGTCCTGCTAAGCATGTCCCGTCTCCAGGCAGCTCCTCCACACAGGGCAGAGTGAATTTGGCCAGACTTGGGGGACTGTTCACATACTTTGTCAGCTCCAACTTCAGCAGCCCTAACAGCACAAGTTCTAGTGATTGTTTTCTGTTTCTAGTCCCTTGTTTCTGTCCTTTCTCATCTTGAATCTTGTATGTTTCCAGGCCTCTGTCTAAGATTCTGCTGCTGAAATTCTCCTGCCTTTCCTTTTTAAGTTTCTTTTTTATTTTTTTAAATCCCTGGTGACCCCGCACTTCACGGGCCACACTCATGCCTGCTGCTGCCATCTAGTGGAGGTACCACAATGTCATGACTGCCTTTATCGTTGATCAAAAACTGGGCTAGGTTAGAATTTACTTAAAGGAATTATTCAGACACTGCTTCTGGTTTGAGGGAGGGCGATAGGAGAGTGAAGATGTTTTTACAAAGTATACAGCATTTGATCTCCATTGAAATAGGTTTTTTTTTTTCTGAAAATGGTTTATAGAAGCTAACCCTAAAAACACCAGTGTACCAGTTCCTTACTTATAGAAGCCAAATAATAGTGGTTTGAAGAGTGAATGACCCAAGGATCTGAAAGAAGAAAGAATAACTATTCACACCCTGTTCAAGCAGTTATATTTCTCTATTCAAATCAAGTGTGTGGCATCTTGCTTCTTTCCACATGAAGAAGAGACTTTCCAAAGTGACACCAGGTTGATCAGCATACTTGATATGTCTGACTTCCTAGCCTGAGCTGCAGTAGTTATACAATCTCTTTCTCTTAATAATGACTTCAAAATTTCACATTGAGACTATAAATTCCATTCTTGCACTTGCAGTTGAGTATTTAAAACAACAACCTACCATCTATCTAATAATGTTGAAGAAGAGATATTTGCTTTCTTCATATCTCTTTGTCTTCCTTGTTCCTCCTTTTTCCAAAAATAGGCATCTATCCTGTCTCCTTTTCCCTATTTCTGGTTCATTCTGATGATTTTTTATCTCCAGATTTCTTCCTACAAAACCTTCTGTTCACCATAAAGACTCTCAGTGGTTCTCATCTACTTAAGTAATTCAAAGGGATTGAATTTATTTTTCAATTTTTGAGAAAATGTTCCTTGTAATGATCTCAATATATTGGTATTCCTGAATATGAATGACAATTGCCAATTAATAATATAAACAAAGCAATATCTATATTATGATGGCTATAGCAGTATTATTCCAACCCTCCTGAGGATTTATCTGGAAGGCTAAGATGAATATTTTAGGACATAGTTCACAGAGGTCACTGGAATATTTAATCTTGTGATTATTTTTTATTTAAAATATGTTGGCCAAAAGCAGATTCTAGAAATAAATGAATAGTAGTTTTACTTAGGGTAAAAATAGGGCATAAATTGAACTATGATCATCATATTAAATTATACTACCATATTATGTTTGCGACATTTGGAGCTGTGTCATGTTTAATATTCCTATGCTGCAATTGTCCTGAGACCATGCTTTCCAAAAATAATACAAAGACTCTTCTGTGCCTTTTGGACTATTATGGTACCTAAATTGAATATCAAATTGCAGATATTTGAGACTGGCATTTTATTGTTGGAAAATACCTAAGATAAAACATACTCTGCTCCCTCTTAATTTTGACATGAAAGAATCTGAAGCCCAGAAAGCAAACTGTTACCCAGTTTAGCTATCTTTAAACCAGAGTTGAGTCCAGTTCTCTTTGGACCATTCTAGAGTGTCATTCATTTTATTTATGTATACATGGATATCTATATTCATGTTATATTTTTTCCACATATATTTTATAAATTTTATCTTATGAATTACAGATCTTTCAAATATGATACCTTTCTAATATTTTCTAACGCAGTAATTTAAAAGAAAAATTCTTTCAAGAACTTTTTAGATTTTTTTTAAAAAAGGAAAGGCAACTATGGCGTTATAATCTTAATAGGTACCTGTGTTAAAATGATTTGAACTGTTGCCTAAAATGAACTGTCTTCTTGCAAGGCTGCTTTGGAGGGCAGCGTCGATTAGATCTGTGTGATCATGTTTACAACATATTCCTATATAGGTACTTTTTGTCATCTTCCATGAAACATTTAAGTAAGAATAACTGTGGAAGAGTTACATGACCCCTACTAAGATTTGTTGTTATTAATAAGTGATGAAAGACCCCCATGTTTCTCTAAATTGATCTATCTTGGTGTTTATATTTCAAGGGTGCTTTAAGATGACACCATATTGCTTTTTTTCCTGATGCATTAGACTAGTCACAGTAGCAAACAGATCCTTCTAGTGAAGTCAAGAATTAACTCCCTCTTTTAATACCCCAGAGAGATTATTTTCCCTGCTGTTTTGTTCTCTAACAGTTCAATTCCGTATTACCGTAAGAAATGTGGATATACATTTTTAAAATTATTTTCCTGATTGATTCTTTAATATTCTACTTACACTTCAAATGTTCTGAACAGAATACACCCCTCCATCCTTCCTTTGCTCCCATCTTTCCTTTCTCCCTTACTTCTTCATAAACCATTTGTCCTGGCCCCTGCTATGTATCAGGTGTTTTGTTAGATGCTGTATTTCTTGAGATTTTGAAAAGATTACCTCATAGATTTGATTTTCTTTAACTCTGAGAACTATATATCAAATTCATGATCATCTTCTGAAAATTATGTGATATTTTAGTCTTTATAGTAATCTCTTAAGGAATGTGCTGAAACACAAATTATTAATGTTTCCGATCATTACCCTAATAGATTGTGCTTAATTAAATTGTTCCAGTTGTGAAGAAAATGTGTACACGACTCGGTAATCAGTGTTTTTTCTTTCATGTAACTACCATCATCTATTAAAAAATACAGCTCTGCTACTTTGTATTTTTGCATTTATACAAATGAGATCAATGTTGTCTCATAATCAAGCCAGTTGACGTGGTGGGAGAGATTTTCTTTAGTTTTTTCAGTTGATAAGAGCACTCCAGCAACAATATTCCCATGCACTAACTGGAAGGCTGATTTAATAGAGGAGTTGCTGCCTCCACCCCTTTCGGAAGCCACAGCAGGGAGGCCTGGCTTGGGGTTCATTAGAGTCTGGTACGATGACAACAGACTGGGAAGCAGCTGTAAATGATCAGAATCAGGCCTTGGCTAGTTTCAGCTTCTGCCAAGCCCAGCGTGGTTCCAAATGCCTTCTGGATTCCAAAGAAAACATGCCAGCCTTATACCTACTGATCACAGGACATAGACAGGATATATGTTTCTGGATTTGAGGTTTTAGAGGAAATGCCTGTCATTTCCATCTGTCTTCCAGCCATATGTAAGCAGAAAATGGACACTTTTGGTGGATGTGTTTTTCATGGCAATTCCGTAGGCTCTCAATTTTCTTTAACCTTCAAGATAAATCTGCATTTTAAATATAATGGAGAAGGGACCATCTTGTAAAGGTTTTATAAATCAACAAAAGGCAGCTGGGAGCGGTGGCTCATGCCTGTAATCCCAGCACTTTGGGAGGCCGAGGCAGGCGGATCACCTGAGGTTAGGAGTTTGAGACCAGCCTGGCCAACATGGTGAAACCCTATCTCTACTAAAAAGTACGAAAATTAGCCAGATGTGGTGACGCGCACCCGCCTGTAACTCCAGGTACTAGGGAGCCTGAGGCAGGAGAATCTCTTGAACCTGGGAGGCGGAGTTTGCAGGGAGCCGAGATCATGCCACTGTACTCCAGCCTGGGTGACAGAGCAAGACTCCGTCTCAAAATAAATAAATAAATAAACAAACAAAAGACTTAGAGGAGTCAGACCTATACTGGGTTAGGGTTAGATATGTACGCAAGCACTGCATTAGGCACCAGGGAAATGGAGATGAATAAGAATGAGTCCTTTCTATAAGCAGTAGGACAATGTTTGACCCATCGTTGACTGTCTTTAATTAATTAAAAGGTAAAAGAGCATTATATACTATGGTGGTAGACATGTAGACAAACAGATTGCTAGAGATAGAGAGATATCACTAAAATGGATAGGTACTAAATGGTATGCAAAGTACTCGAATTAACCTGAAAATATAGAGACCTTGATATCCAATTAAGTAGACAAAAATAGATATGGAATACTCTGAATTCATTTCCATTTCCAAAAGACAAAAATATATGTGTGTGTCTATACACACACACACACACACACACACACACATATATATATAGAAGTATTCATATGCATGTTTGTCATCCATGTCACCTTCTGTTTTTAAGTAGGTTTTGTTTTGTTTCATAAATTCTCATTCTGAGCACATATAAAAATACAGGTGATTTGTGCAAGTTGGACTTACAGAAAACGGACTGGGGAGTAAAGAGGGCAAGCAGGTGGTCTCTCATATGACTTTCTTTTTTTCAATATTTCTCTTTTACCTTTGTTATTCTTACTTTTCATTTCTTCCTGTCTCACTTAATGTCAAGGTTTGTCTGGTTGGTTGGTTGGTTGGTTGGTGATTGTTTTTAGAGCTCACTTAGAATATTTGCTTCTATGTTGCTATTGCCTGCATAGTCAGGTCCTA
The DNA here is from genome assembly GCF_009828535.3 of Hylobates moloch. Taxonomy (NCBI): domain Eukaryota; kingdom Metazoa; phylum Chordata; class Mammalia; order Primates; family Hylobatidae; genus Hylobates; species Hylobates moloch. The sequence continues at coordinate 47,445,254 of NW_026652278.1, forward strand.
TGAATTTCAAAATATTGTTTGTTTATTTCCCCACAGCTATTAGCTCTAAGAATAAATTAATTTGAGGATCTAAAATTGGTTTCATCAGAAATCCAGTTGCAAAGAAAAAGCAAAGAAAACATGAAAATAGAGAGATACAGAAAGAGAAGAAGGGAGAGACAGAGAGGGAGGGAGAGAGATAAACAGAATGAGAGAGAAAGAAGCAAAACTCACAGCTCTACAGTTCCATGTGAGCAAACCCTGATGCTGAGTCTTCCTTGAGAAATTTTGAAATTGTGGAGACTTGTCCAACAGCCCCTCATACACTAGCAAAGTTCCAAGGTGAGTTCTTACCTTGATCAGCAAAGATAACATGAACGATTTAGCACAAAATCACCAAAAGGCATGTGTACTGGGTAGGATATATAGAATATCTGCCACCTATAGAACTCCCTCCCAAGTTTTCTTTTAATACATAAGTCACCAAGCTTTGTACCATATAACCCTGTGGCTCAGGCCACAACTGATTGACAGGGGATTCATTGGCAAGAGCCACAGGCTAAAGGCTGGTCTGTGGCCTATATGGGACCTTGTTGCAAGAGCTGCATCCTCTTTTAGGTGCTTACTAGAGCCCTGCTAGTGAAAGTGTGATCCATGTACCAGCAGCATTAGTATTACCTACAAGAAGCTCCAGCTTCACCCCAGAACTTCAGAATCAAAATTTCCATTTTGCCAAAGGTTTCAGGTGATTAATATTCACATTAAATTTTGAGGAGCTGTGTGCTATAAAACTCAATTGGATCCTCTTTTCTGAAAAGCTTAGATGTGCAGCATGAAGAATATCATAAACACCAGGTGGCAAAGAATTAGACATTAAAAGGAACATAGTAAAGATGCCATGAGTCACCAAAAGTCATGAGTTAATGGAATCCATGGAATGGAACAAATATGAGTAAAGTCCCATTAGCTGGTGGGAAGAGCACAGTAAAAGTAGAGACAGAGAGAAGCTAAGGGCACATGGCCTTAAGGAGAGGGCAATGAAGAACTTCTTTGAGAGGATGATGTCTAGAATTGATGTTGAGTTAGCTGCTTTCTAACTGCTAGAACTTCTATTGCATCTGAATAGCTTTCTGTTTTCCATGCATCCTTGTTATGCAACTGCTAAAATTGACGCCATCGATTCTTACTGTCTTGAAAACTTGTGGCAAATTCTATTAACTGAGGTAATTTAGGAATATCAGTAATCCTGGCAATCTCAAAAAGCCTCAAAGAGTTAACTCTTATTCCCAGGTCTTGTTTCTCATTCTTTTGCCAAAGTTTAGCTTCTTGGAAAGTTGAATTTTAATATAATTTATGGCTTCACTAAATCCTGATGAAGCCATGAAAAAGAAGTATAGGGATTTCTAGAATGATGGAGGGAGGGGCTTGGCAAGCCCTCCACCCAAAAATAAATTTCAAAAACCCTCCAAATATTTGATAAAACAACCATTTCATTACTCTGGCCATAGGCATACAAAAATTTGAGAAACATTTATTAAGAAAAACGGCTGAACACTGAGTAAGGGCAGTATGAGTCTATAGCATTTTTGCCTGGGGCTTCTTTTATTATTTCCAAATACTTCACTGTGGTAACTAACTCTACCAGGAAAGGGTATACTCTGAAAACCAGTACTCAGTTGCTAGAGAGGACTGGTTTGGTTTGGAGCAGAAAGTGAAAAAACACATGCCCCTGTGCATTGTCAGAAACAATAGTGATCTGGGTGACAAACCAACAGGCTAGTATGCTACAACTAGCCTGACATCATGGTCCTGGTTGGGACAAACAAAAAGACGGTAGATTCACCAAAAATTAAACAGGGAGATCTAGTGACTAAGACAGCCATTGTGTGCATTGAGGGCTCATACATCCCTATAGGTCTTAAAGTCTGTACACACATGCAAATTTGCTCTCACAGTCAGAAGAGACTACAGAGCTATCTATACATCCCTTGCTGGACATGAGACTATGTTCCAGTGCAGAAACACAAGAGAGTCCAGTGTAATTTAAACTGCCTGAACTTTGTTCCCTGACACACAGATCCACTGGGAAAAGTAAGAGCTTATTGGCTCACCATGTTTGAGCACAACCTCTGGTCAATCACTGGTTGATCACTAGGCTATTCTGACACAGCAGTAATCACTAAGAAGCCAAATTTTAAAATAAAAATAAGATTTTTAAAAAACTGAGCAGAGACATAAACACCCTCATGGAGAGACAAAATGCACTGACTTAATCTAGAAAAGCTACTGAAGAAATCACTACCAACAATAAACTATGAAAGTAAACAACCTCCACTAACAAAACCAGAATCCAGACTTGCTGTACTATATTACCTAAAGGGTCCAGTTTTCACTAAAACAAAAATCATGAGACACATAAAGAAAGAGAAAAATGTGGCCCAGATTAAGAAAAAAAGAAACTGACTCTGAGCGTCCCACATGTTAAACTTTGCAGACAGAAACTTTAAATTAGCTGCTATGATTCTGTTCAAAGAACTAAAAGAAATCGTGTTTAAAGAATTAAAGTATGACAGCAATGACTCATCAAATAGAAAATATCAATATAGACAGAAATTATCAAAAGAAACAAATGGGAGATCTGTATTTGAGAAGTATAATTAAATGAAATATCTACTAGAGCAGCTCAAGAGCAGCTTCAAGATGGCAGAGGGAAGAACGTAGATCAATAGAAAGTATCTATCCTGAAAAACAGAAGAAAAGAATAGAAGAAAAAAAAACAAGAAGAAGAAAAACAGAAAGAAGGAAAGAATATAAAAGAAAATGAAGAGAGTCTCAAAGACCTTTAGTATACCATTGAGCATGCCAATATACACACAACAGCAGTCCCAGAAAAGAAGAAAGAAAGGGGTAAGAAAAAAACATTTGAACTAAATAGTTATAAATTTCATAAATTAGATAAAAGAATTTTAATCTATGCAAGTATCTTAACAAACTCAGAGTGGAATAGACACAAAGTCCTCCAAAGCTACATATATCATAAACAAATTATTGAAAGCCAAACTAGCCATGAGAGTGGCTACAATTAAAAAAAAAAAAAAAAAAAAAAAAAAACCAGGCATGGTGGCTCATGCCTGTAATCTCAGCACTTTTGGAGGCTGAGACGGGAGGATTGCTTGAACCCAGGAGTTTAAGACCAGCCTGGGCAACATAGCAAGATCTCGTCTCTACAAAAAATTAAAGCAAAAAATTAACTGGGTATGGTGGCGTGTGCCTGTGTGTTCTTAGCTCCTCAGCAGGCAGAGTTGGGAGGATTACTTGAGCCCAGGAGGTTGAAGCTGCAATGAGCTGAGACTGCACCACTGCACTCCAGCCTAGGTAACAGAGCAAGATCTTGTCTCAAAACACAAAACAAAACAAAAACAAAAGATGGACAATACAATTGTTAGAGACAGTGGGTGAAACTAGAACCGTCATACGCAACTACTGGTGTGAATATAAAATGATATAGCCTCTTTGATAAACGGTTTTGCAGTTTCTTACATAACCTTACTATACAGTCCGGCAATTCCACTCCTAAATATCTACATGAAATATAAACATATGTCCATATAAGGAGTTGCAAACAACTATTTATAGCAACTTCTAATAGGCAAAAACTGGAAACAATCCAGGTATCTATCAACTAGTAAGTGGAAAAACAAAACGTGTTATGTCCATACAATGGAGTGCTATTTAGCAATGAAAAGGAATGAATGAACTACAACATGGATGAACCTGAAAAACATTACAGTAAAGGAAAGAAGCCAGATGAAAAAGATTGCATATTATATAATTTTCTGTATTGGCAATATCCAAAGCAGATACATCTAGACAAAAAAGCAGATCAATGGTTGCCTCGGGCAGAGAATGGGAGCAGCAATTGAATGCAGTGGGCACGAGAGATCTTTTTTGTGGTGATGGAGATGTTCTTAAGCTGGATTGTCGTGGTGGTTGCACAATTCTACAAATTAACTGAACATAAATTATACAAATGGGCAAATTTTATGGTATGTAAATTAGACTGAAATAAAGATGTTAAAAAGAGAGAGAAAGGGAGAGTGAGCTGCTCCCTGTCAGATGCAACTGCTTTGGACAATGACATTGAGTGAAGAGAAAGTGCATCAATGGCTATACCCACGGGATTTTAATTTATGGAAGTGACTAAGTGATGACATGGAGAGATCCTTGTAATTGAATAAAGAATTTATCACTCACATTTTCCAAGAGAAAGAGGCACGCCACACCATGTAGGGCCACACGGGGATGTGCCAGTTTGGTCAAGTAGCCAAAGAGATCCCAGGCAAGGGGTAGGAGTTTCTATGGGAGGGACAATGTGGGAGAAGGCAAATGGCTTTGAATTGGCTAGTTTGAATAATTCTGAGAGGCAGTCCTCAGTTGTCTGATACCTGGCCGTGTGTTGATTTAGGGCAGGAGGAATATTGGTTTGCTGGGTGAGAATTTAAGACGATAGTTGAAGGTGTGGGCTCTGGGTTGGTTAGTTTGCAAATGAAAGGCATGCTCCCTGCTGAGGCCTTTGCTGTTTTTAATAATTGGACAGCTCTGAGAGGGGCAGTCTATCCTCAGTTGGGGGGCTACAAAAGCCAGTGCAACAAGAATACAGAAAACATAGTTAACACAATTGGCTTTTTGTTGAATAGTTTCCCAATAGACAAATACGGAACCTAAGACAACACAGAAAGAAGGACAATTTAAATGGCATAAACTAGAAGCTCCTTTTTCCTATTTTTTAGTATATTTTAATAACAATAATTTGTTATGTTGTTTCTCTTTTTCTTCTGGAAGAAACAAAGCAAAAAAGCCTGCCCACATGTTTTTACCACATGTGGAAAAATATAGCCATTTCTATATGTACTTTTTCACGTTTATAGCATACACTACTAGTACGTACATTTACATTTGGCAGCAAAATTAGGTAAAACACTCTTTACCAGTAATGGATTTAATAGAGCCTTGACACATGTACCAAAAAGGATGACTCCCTGAATATGATGATCAACAATGGAGTATGCCACAATCAAGGTTTGATTTTTATAAGAGATCAAAGAACCTCAAATCTTTATCATTAGTCTTTATATACTTATTGAAAGTGTTTTTAAACTGATAAGTTTTTTATTTCTCAGACAAATATGAGACTGAAATGTATTAATATCCCTCTTATTTGCTTGTGTACATTATACATACAATTCATTTTCATAAAATAATGATAAAATAACCATAACTAGTTTAAGTTTTCATATGTTACCATCTCTCATGTTTCATTTTTAGACAAGGGCATAAATTCTACTTTCAGGTATTTGTAAAACCAAGAAATAAAAAAAAAAAACCACAACTTCAGAGATTTTAGAGTGAAAGCTTAGGGAGTTAAATAAAGCACACAAAAAAGTTGAGCAGCATAGTCCAACAGATGTTTAAACAGATGAATGAAATGTGCCTTGTGAATTCCTAATGAATTTCAAAGAATACTGCCTGGTACTGACAAATGCAGCAGATCACCCAAGTGGCAATAGTCGCTGGAAAATAGTTGGGGAAGAAAAGGTCTACCAGGGGCAGAGCTCGTCATTTGTACCTTAGGGTGTCTGCTTATAGTTTTACGTCTGTATTCCTAATCCTCAAAGTTGAACATAATAACAATCATTTAAGACAATGAGGGTTGTATCCAGCAAACATACAGATTGTTTTTTACACTTGTGTCATCACATCTTCTAGGTCTACTTCTCCTATTTCTAACTTCTTTCTCCTCCACTGGGTGTTTTAACTACATCCCTTTCATCACATTTATCAAAGAATGCACAATATCTTGCTGGGAGCATGACCACTCTTTCTAGGTCTGAATAGATAGAATAACCACCACCTCAGAAAATAGAATGTATAGCTTAAGACAGATGTTGAGGCATGAAGAAGATAAATCCCTCTCTTTACAGTATGGACATTTTCTAAAAATAAAAATAGCCAAGTGAATCTTGGGACATTATGAGCTAAGAGAACATAGCACGCAGTGGATTCTTGATGCATGTCTTCGGAAAAAGAGCTACATAGAAAAAAAAGTTATTAAAATGGTTGGGGAGGGAGTCTGAAATTAGATGGATCCCTGGTTCTAGAGC